>NC_090921.1:1027919310-1028228422 GCF_040938575.1 Ambystoma mexicanum | reverse complement strand
TATATTATATTTCATCATTGAAAATAGATGCCTTTTGCTTTGAGGCTGTGGCCACGTTATTTTTCTGTCCGAAACCAATCTTCGTTGGTTTCCTGTGAGGTGTTTTGGATCCCCATCTCTTGCTATGAACTGACAAAACAGCAGAATCCCCTTGACAATCTTGATTTCTCAAGGGAAATGGGAGAACACTATACACCATCCAAGATATTAAAATATTGTCAAGGCCCAACACGGCTGAATACTCTGAGGAGATGGCCTGTGAGGCGCGCCTTTCAACTTTTCCCCCTTAGTATGGTGGTCAGTAACATGCGGGAGACTGCGGAGGGGGTCATTTTTTTAATTGAGAACTGATGTGCTTTTACTCAATTCGGGAACCTCACAAGCCAAATTTGTAGTATTTTGCACGAATTGCAAGAGATGTTTACAAGTCGACGGTTGAAGTGGAAGCTCGTATTGAGTTTGCTAGAGAATGATTTGCCAAGCCTTCGATAGCTCGTCGCTGGTTCAAGTCCGGCTCAAAGGACTTTTGCCAAATGCACATTTTATTGAATACTTGGAAAGTAAAATACTTGGAAAGTAAAATAACAGACAATTTATAATTATATTATATTTCATCACTGAAAATAGATGCCTTTTGCTTTGAGGCTGTGGCCACGTTATTTTTCTGTCCAACACGAATCTTCATTGGTTTCCTGTGAGGTGTTTTGGATCCCCATCTCTTGCTATGAACTGGCAAAACAGCAGAATCCCCTTGACAATCTTGATTTCTCAAGGGAAATGAGAGAACACTATACACCATCCAAGATATTAAAATATTGTCAAGGCCCAACACGGCTGAATACTCTGAGGAGATGGCCTGTGAGGTGTCGCCTTTCAACTTTTCCCCCTTAGTATGGTGGTCAGTAACATGCGGGAGACTGCGGAGGGGGTCATTTTTTTAATTGGGAACTGATGTGCTTTTACTCAATTTGGGAACCTCACAAGCCAAGTTTGCTAGAGATTGATTTGCCAAGCCTTCGATAGCTCAGTTGGTAGAGCGGAGGATTGTAGTGGTAAAACAGGCATCCTTAGGTCGCTGGTTCAAATCCGGCTTGAAGGACTTTTGCCAAGTGCACATTTTATTGAATACTTGGAAAGTAAAATACTTGGAAAGTAAAATAACAGACAATTTATAATTATATTATATTTCATCACTGAAAATAGATGCCTTTTGCTTTGAGGCTGTGGCCACGTTATTTTTCTGTCCAACACGAATCTTCCGTGGTTTCCTGTGAGGTGTTTTGGATCCCCATTTCTTGCTATGAACTGGCAAAACAGCAGAATCCCCTTGACAATCTTGATTTCTCAAGGAAAATGAGAGAACACTATACACCATCCAAGATATTAAAATATTGTCATGGCCGAACACTGATGAATACTCTGAGGAGATGGCCTGCGAGGCGCCGCCTTTCAACTTTTCCTCCTTAGTATGGTGGTCAGTAACATGCGGGAGACTGCGGAGGGGGTCATTTTTTTAATTGTGAACTGATGTGCTTTTACTCAATTCGGGAACCTCACAAGCCAAATTTGTAGTATTTTGCAAGAATTGCAAGAGATGTTTGAATGTCGACGGTTGAAGTGGAAGCTCGTATTGAGCTTGCTAGAGACTGATTTGCCTAGCCTTCGATAGCTCAGTTGGTAGAGCGGAGGACTGTAGTGGTAAAACAGGCATCCTTAGGTCGCTGGTTCAAATGCGGCTCGAAGGACTTTTGCCAAATGCACATTTTATTGAATACTTGGAAAGTAAAATACTTGGAAAGTAAAATAACAGACAATTTATAATTATATTATATTTCATCATTGAAAATAGATGCCTTTTGCTTTGAGGCTGTGGCCACGTTATTTTTCTGTCCGAAACCAATCTTCGTTGGTTTCCTGTGAGGTGTTTTGGATCCCCATCTCTTGCTATGAACTGACAAAACAGCAGAATCCCCTTGACAATCTTGATTTCTCAAAGGAAATGGGAGAACACTATACACCATCCAAGATATTAAAATATTGTCAAGGCCCAACACGGCTGAATACTCTGAGGAGATGGCCTGTGAGGCGCGCCTTTCAACTTTTCCCCCTTAGTATGGTGGTCAGTAACATGCGGGAGACTGCGGAGGGGGTCATTTTTTTAATTGAGAACTGATGTGCTTTTACTCAATTCGGGAACCTCACAAGCCAAATTTGTAGTTTTTTGCAAGAATTGCAAGAGATGTTTGAATGTCGACGGTTGAAGTGGAAGCTCGTATTGAGCTTGCTAGAGACTGATTTGACTAGCCTTCGATAGCTCAGTTGGTAGAGCGGAGGACTGTAGTGGTAAAACAGGCATCCTTAGGTCGCTGGTTCAAATCCGGCTCGAAGGAATTTTTGCCAAATGCACATTTCATTGAATACTTGGAAAGTAAAATACTTGGAAAGTAAAATAACAGACAATTTATAATTATATTATATTTCATCACTGAAAATAGATGCCTTTTGCTTTGAGGCTGTGGCCACGTTATTTTTCTGTCCAACACGAATCTTCATTGGTTTCCTGTGAGGTGTTTTGGATCCCCATCTCTTGCTATGAACTGGCAAAACAGCAGAATCCCCTTGACAATCTTGATTTCTCAAGGGAAATGAGAGAACACTATACACCATCCAAGATATTAAAATATTGTCAAGGCCCAACACGGCTGAATACTCTGAGGAGATGGCCTGTGAGGTGTCGCCTTTCAACTTTTCCCCCTTAGTATGGTGGTCAGTAACATGCGGGAGACTGCGGAGGGGGTCATTTTTTTAATTGGGAACTGATGTGCTTTTACTCAATTTGGGAACCTCACAAGCCAAGTTTGCTAGAGAATGATTTGCCAAGCCTTCGATAGCTCAGTTGGTAGAGCGGAGGATTGTAGTGGTAAAACAGGCATCCTTAGGTCGCTGGTTCAAATCCGGCTTGCAGGACTTTTGCCAAGTGCACATTTTATTGAATACTTGGAAAGTAAAATACTTGGAAAGTAAAATAACAGACAATTTATAATTATATTATATTTCATCACTGAAAATAGATGCCTTTTGATTTGAGGCTGTGGCCACGTTATTTTTCTGTCCGACACCAATCTTCGTTGGTTTCCTGTGAGGTGTTTTGGATCCCCATCTCTTGCTATGAACTGACAAAACAGCAGAATCCCCTTGACAATCTTGATTTCTCAAGGGAAATGGGAGAACACTATACATCATCCAAGATATTAAAATATTGTCAAGGCCCAACACGGCTGAATACTCTGAGGAGATGGCCTGTGAGGCGCCGCCTTTCAACTTTTCCCCCTTAGTATGGTGGTCAGTAACATGCGGGAGACTGCGGAGGGGGTCATTTTTTAAATTGGGAACTGATGTGCTTTTACTCAATTCGGGAACCTCACAAGCCAAATTTGTAGTATTTTGCACGAATTGCAAGAGATGTTTACAAGTCGACGGTTGAAGTGGAAGCTCGTATTGAGTTTGCTAGAGACTGATTTGCCAAGCCTTCGATAGCTCAGTTGGTAGAGCGGAGGACTGTAGTTGTAAAACAGGCATCATTAGGTCACTGGTTCAAATCCGGCTCGAAGGACTTTTGCCAAATGCACATTTTATTGAATACTTGGAAAGTAAAATACTTGGAAAGTAAAATAACAGACAATTTATAATTATATTATATTTCATCACTGAAAATAGATGCCTTTTGCTTTGAGGTTGTGACCATGTTATTTTTCTGTCCAACACAAATCTTCGTTGGTTTCCTGTGAGGTGTTTTGGATCCCCATCTCTTGCTATGAACTGACAAAACAGCAGAATCCCCTTGACAATCTTGATTTCTCAAGGGAAATGGGAGAACACTATACACCATCCAAGATATTAAAATATTGTCAAGGCCCAACGCGGCTGAATACTCTGAGGAGATGGCCTGTGAGGTGCCGCCTTTCAACTTTTCCCCCTTAGTATGGTGGTCAGTAACATGCGGGAGACTGCGGAGGGGGTCATTTTTTTAATTGGGAACTGATGTGCTTTGACTCAATTCGGGAACCTCACAAGCCAAATTTGTAGTATTTTGCACGAATTGCAAGAGATGTTTACAAGTCGACGGTTGAAGTGGAAGCTCGTATTGAGTTTGCTAGAGTTGATTTGCCAAGCCTTTGATAGCTCAGTTGGTAGAGCGGAGGACTGTAATGGTAAAACAGGCATCCTTAGGTCGCTGGTTCAAATCCGGCCAAAGGACTTTTGCCAAATGCACATTTTATTGAATACTTGGAAAGTAAAATACTTGGAAAGTAAAATAACAGACAATTTATAATTATATTATATTTCATTACTGAAAATAGATGCCTTTTGCTTTGAGGCTGTGGCCACGTTATTTTTCTGATCAACACAAATCTTCATTGGTTTCCTGTCAGGTGTTTTGGATCCCCATCTCTTGCTATGAACTGGCAAAACAGCAGAATCCCCTTGACAATCTTGATTTCTCAAGGGAAATGAGAGAACAGTATACACCATCCAAGATATTAAAATATTGTCAAGGCCCAACACGGCTGAATACTCTGAGGAGATGGCCTGTGAGGCGCCGCCTTTCAACTTTTCCCCCTTAGTATGGTGGTCAGTAACATGCGGGAGACTGCGGAGGGGGTCATTTTTTTAATTGGGAACTGATGTGCTTTTACTCAATTCGGGAACCTCACAAGCCAAATTTGTAGTATTTTGCACGAATTGCAAGAGATGTTTACAAGTCGACGGTTTAAGTGGAAGCTCGTATTGAGTTTGCTAGAGTTGATTTGCCAAGCCTTCGATAGCTCAGTTGGTAGAGCGGAGGACTGTAGTGGTAAAACAGGCATCCTTAGGTTGCTGGTTCAAATCCGGCTCGAAGGACTTTTGCCAAATGCAAATTTTATTGAATACTTGGAAAGTAAAATACTTGGAAAATAAAATAACAGACAATTTATAATTATATTATATTTCATCACTGAAAATAGATGCCTTTTGCTTTGAGGCTGTGGCCACGTTATGTTTCTGTCCAACACCAATCTTCATTGTTTTCCTGTGAGGTGTTTTGGATCCCCATCTCTTGCTATGAACTGGCAAACAGCAGAATCCCCTTGACAATCTTGATTTCTCAAGGGAAATGGGAGAACACTATACACCATCCAAGATATTAAAATATTGTCAAGGCCGAACACTGATGAATACTCTGAGGAGATGGCCTGTGAGGCGCCGCCTTTCAACTTTTCCTCCTTAGTATGGTGGTCAGTAACATGCGGGAGACTGCGGAGGGGGTCATTTTTTTTAATTGGGAACTGATGTGCTTTTACTCAATTCGGGAACCTAACAAGCCAAATTTGTAGTATTTTGCACGAATTGCAATAGATGTTTGCATGTCGACGGTTGAAGTGGAAGCTCGTATTGAGCTTGCTAGAGACTGATTTGCCAAGCCTTCGATAGCTCAGTTGGTAGAGCGGAGGACTGTAGTGGTAAAACAGGCATCCTTAGGTCGCTGGTTGAAATCCGGATCGAAGGACTTTTGCCAAATGCAAATTTTATTGAATACTTGGAAAGTAAAATACTTGGAAAATAAAATAACAGACAATTTATAATTATATTATATTTCATCACTGAAAATAGATGCCTTTTGCTTTGAGGCTGTGACCATGTTATTTTTCTGTCCAACACGAATCTTCGTTGGTTTCCTGTGAGGTGTTTTGGATCCCCATCTCTTGCTATGAACTGACAAAACAGCAGAATCCCATTGACAATCTTGATTTCTCAAGGGAAATGGGAGAACACTATACACCATCCAAGATATTAAAATATTGTCAAGGCCCAACGCAGCTGAATACTCTGAGGAGATGGCCTGTGAGGTGCCGCCTTTCAACTTTTCCCCCTTAGTATGGTGGTCAGTAACATGCGGGAGACTGCGGAGGGGGTCATTTTTTTAATTGGGAACTGATGTGCTTTTACTCAATTCGGGAACCTCACAAGCCAAATTTGTAGTATTTTGCACGAATTGCAAGAGATGTTTACAAGTCGACGGTTGAAGTGGAAGCTCGTATTGAGTTTGCTAGAGACTGATTTGCCAAGCCTTCGATAGCTCAGTTGGTAGAGCGGAGGACTGTAGTGGTAAAACAGGCATCATTAGGTCACTGGTTCAAATCCGGCTCGAAGGACTTTTGCCAAATGCACATTTTATTGAATACTTGGAAAGTAAAATACTTGGAAAGTAAAATAACAGACAATTTATAATTATATTATATTTCATTACTGAAAATAGATGCCTTTTGCTTTGAGGCTGTGGCCACGTTATTTTTCTGTCCAACACGAATCTTCATTGGTTTCCTGTCAGGTGTTTTGGATCCCCATCTCTTGCTATGAACTGGCAAAACAGCAGAATCCCCTTAACAATCTTGATTTCTCAAGGGAAATGAGAGAACACTATACACCATCCAAGATATTAAAATATTGTCAAGGCCCAACACGGCTGAATACTCTGAGGAGATGGCCTGTGAGGCGCCGCCTTTCAACTTTTCCCCCTTAGTATGGTGGTCAGTAACATGCGGGAGACTGCGGAGGGGGTCATTTTTTTAATTGTGAACTGATGTGCTTTTACTCAATTCGGGAACCTCACAAGCCAAATTTGTAGTATTTTGCACGAATTGCAAGAGATGTTTGAATGTCGACGGTTGAAGTGGAAGCTCGTATTGAGCTTGCTAGAGCCTGGTTTGCCAAGCCTTCAATAGCTCAGTTGGTAGAGCAGAGGACTGTAGTGGTAAAACAGGCATCCTTAGGTCGCTGGTTCAAATGCAGATTGAAGGACTTTTGCCAAATGCAAATTTTATTGAATACTTGGAAAGTAAAATGCTTGGAAAATAAAATAACAGACAATTTATAATTATATTATATTTCATCATTGAAAATAGATGCCTTTTGCTTTGAGGCTGTCGCCACGTTATGTTTCTGTCCAACACCAATCTTCATTGGTTTCCTGTGAGGTGTTTTGGATCCCCATCTCTTGCTATGAACTGGCAAAACAGCAGAATCCCCTTGACAATCTTGATTTCTCAAGGGAAATGAGAGAACACTATACACCATCCAAGATATTAAAATATTGTCAAGGCCCAACACGGCTGAATACTCTGAGGAGATGGCCTGTGAGGCGCCGCCTTTCAACTTTTCCTCCTTAGTATGGTGGTCAGTAACATGCGGGAGACTGCGGAGGGGGTCATTTTTTTAATTGGGAACTGATGTGCTTTTACTCAATTCGGGAACCTCACAAGCCAAATTTGTAGTATTTTGCACGAATTGCAAGAGATGTTTACAAGTCGACGGTTGAAGTGAAAGCTCGTATTGAGTTTGCTAGAGAATGATTTGCCAAGCCTTCGATAGCTCAGTTGGTAGAGCAGAGGACTGTAGTGATAAAACAGGCATCCTTAGGTCGCTGGTTCAAATCCGGCTCGAAGGACTTTTGCCAAATGCACATTTTATTGAATACTTGGAAAGTAAAATACTTGGAAAGTAAAATAACAGACAATTTATAATTATATTATATTTCATCATTGAAAATAGATGCCTTTTGCTTTGAGGCTGTGGCCACGTTATTTTTCTGTCCGAAACCAATCTTCGTTGGTTTCCTGTGAGGTGTTTTGGATCCCCATCTCTTGCTATGAACTGACAAAACAGCAGAATCCCCTTGACAATCTTGATTTCTCAAGGGAAATGGGAGAACACTATACACCATCCAAGATAGTAAAATATTGTCAAGGCCCAACACGGCTGAATACTCTGAGGAGATGGCCTGTGAGGCGCGCCTTTCAACTTTTCCCCCTTAGTATGGTGGTCAGTAACATGCGGGAGACTGCGGAGGGGGTCATTTTTGTAATTGAGAACTGATGTGCTTTTACTCAATTCGGGAACCTCACAAGCCAAATTTGTAGTATTTTGCAGTAATTGCAAGAGATGTTTACAAGTCGACGGTTGAAGTGGAAGCTCGTATTGAGTTTGCTAGAGAATGATTTGCCAAGCCTTCGATAGCTCGTCGCTGGTTCAAATCCGGCTCAAAGGACTTTTGCCAAATGCACATTTTATTGAATACTTGGAAAGTAAAATACTTGGAAAGTAAAATAACAGACAATTTATAATTATATTATATTTCATCACTGAAAATAGATGCCTTTTGCTTTGAGGCTGTGGCCACGTTATTTTTCTGTCCAACACGAATCTTCTTTGGTTTCCTGTGAGGTGTTTTGGATCCCCATTTCTTGCTATGAACTGGCAAAACAGCAGAATCCCCTTGACAATCTTGATTTCTCAAGGAAAATGAGAGAACACTATACACCATCCAAGATATTAAAATATTGTCATGGCCGAACACTGATGAATACTCTGAGGAGATGGCCTGCGAGGCGCCGCCTTTCAACTTTTCCTCCTTAGTATGGTGGTCAGTAACATGCGGGAGACTGCGGAGGGGGTCATTTTTTTAATTGTGAACTGATGTGCTTTTACTCAATTCGGAACCTCACAAGCCAAATTTGTAGTATTTTGCAAGAATTGCAAGAGATGTTTGAATGTCGACGGTTGAAGTGGAAGTTCGTATTGAGCTTGCTAGAGACTGATTTGCCTAGCCTTCGATAGCTCAGTTGGTAGAGCGGAGGACTGTAGTGGTAAAACAGGCATCCTTAGGTCGCTGGTTCAAATCCGGCTCGAAGGAATTTTTGCCAAATGCACATTTTATTGAATACTTGGAAAGTAAAATACTTGGAAAGTAAAATAACAGACAATTTATAATTATATTATATTTCATCACTGAAAATAGATGCCTTTTGCTTTGAGGCTGTGGCCACGTTATTTTTCTGTCCAACACGAATCTTCATTGGTTTCCTGTGAGGTGTTTTGGATCCCCATCTCTTGCTATGAACTGGCAAAACAGCAGAATCCCCTTGACAATCTTGATTTCTCAAGGGAAATGAGAGAACACTATACACCATCCAAGATATTAAAATATTGTCAAGGCCCAACACGGCTGAATACTCTGAGGAGATGGCCTGTGAGGTGTCGCCTTTCAACTTTTCCCCCTTAGTATGGTGGTCAGTAACATGCGGGAGACTGCGGAGGGGGTCATTTTTTTAATTGGGAACTGATGTGCTTTTACTCAATTTGGGAACCTCACAAGCCAAGTTTGCTAGAGAATGATTTGCCAAGCCTTCGATAGCTCAGTTGGTAGAGCGGAGGACTGTAGTGGGAAAACAGGCATCCTTAGGTCGCTGGTTCAAATCCGGCTCGAAGGACTTTTGCCAAGTGCACATTTTATTGAATACTTGGAAAGTAAAATACTTGGAAAGTAAAATAACAGACAATTTATAATTATATTATATTTCATCACTGAAAATAGATGCCTTTTGATTTGAGGCTGTGGCCACGTTATTTTTCTGTCCGACACCAATCTTCGTTGGTTTCCTGTGAGTTGTTTTGGATCCCCATCTCTTGCTATGAACTGACAAAACAGCAGAATCCCCTTGACAATCTTGATTTCTCAAGGGAAATGGGAGAACACTATACATCATCCAAGATATTAAAATATTGTCAAGGCCCAACACGGCTGAATACTCTGAGGAGATGGCCTGTGAGGCGCCGCCTTTCAACTTTTCCCCCTTAGTATGGTGGTCAGTAACATGCGGGAGACTGCGGAGGGGGTCATTTTTTAAATTGGGAACTGATGTGCTTTTACTCAATTCGGGAACCGCACAAGCCAAATTTGTAGTATTTTGCACGAATTGCAAGAGATGTTTACAAGTCGACGGTTGAAGTGGAAGCTCGTATTGAGTTTGCTAGAGACTAATTTGCCAAGCCTTCGATAGCTCAGTTGGTAGAGCGGAGGACTGTAGTGGTAAAACAGGCATCATTAGGTCACTGGTTCAAATCCGGCTCGAAGGACTTTTGCCAAATGCACATTTTATTGAATACTTGGAAAGTAAAATACTTGGAAAGTAAAATAACAGACAATTTATAATTATATTATATTTCATCACTGAAAATAGATGCCTTTTGCTTTGAGGCTGTGACCATGTTATTTTTCTGTCCAACACGAATCTTCGTTGGTTTCCTGTGAGGTGTTTTGGATCCCCATCTCTTGCTATGAACTGACAAAACAGCAGAATCCCCTTGACAATCTTGATTTCTCAAGGGAAATGGGAGAACACTATACACCATCCAAGATATTAAAATATTGTCAAGGCCCAACGCGGCTGAATACTCTGAGGAGATGGCCTGTGAGGTGCCGCCTTTCAACTTTTCCCCCTTAGTATGGTGGTCAGTAACATGCGGGAGACTGCGGAGGGGGTCATTTTTTTAATTGGGAACTGATGTGCTTTTACTCAATTCGGGAACCTCACAAGCCAAATTTGTAGTATGTTGCACGAATTGCAAGAGATGTTTACAAGTCGATGGTTGAAGTGGAAGCTCGTATTGAGTTTGCTAGAGTTGATTTGCCAAGCCTTCGATAGCTCAGTTGGTAGAGCGGAGGACTGTAATGGTAAAACAGGCATCCTTAGGTCGCTGGTTCAAATCCGGCCAAAGGACTTTTGCCAAATGCACATTTTATTGAATACTTGGAAAGTAAAATACTTGGAAAGTAAAATAACATACAATTTATAATTATATTATATTTCATTACTGAAAATAGATGCCTTTTGCTTTGAGGCTGTGGCCACGTTATTTTTCTGTCCAACACGAATCTTCATTGGTTTCCTGTCAGGTGTTTTGGATCCCCATCTCTTGCTATGAACTGGCAAAACAGCAGAATCCCCTTGACAATCTTGATTTCTCAAGGGAAATGAGAGAACACTATACACCATCCAAGATATTAAAATATTGTCAAGGCCCAACACGGCTGAATACTCTGAGGAGATGGCCTGTGAGGCGCCGCCTTTCAACTTTTCCCCCTTAGTATGGTGGTCAGTAACATGCGGGAGACTGCGGAGGGGGTCATTTTTTTAATTGTGAACTGATGTGCTTTTACTCAATTCGGGAACCTCACAAGCCAAATTTGTAGTATTTTGCACGAATTGCAAGAGATGTTTGAATGTCGACGGTTGAAGTGGAAGCTCGTATTGAGCTTGCTAGAGCCTGGTTTGCCAAGCCTTCGATAGCTCAGTTGGTAGAGCAGAGGACTGTAGTGGTAAAACAGGCATCCTTAGGTCGCTGGTTCAAATGCAGATTGAAGGACTTTTGCCAAATGCAAATTTTATTGAATACTTGGAAAGTAAAATGCTTGGAAAATAAAATAACAGACAATTTATAATTATATTATATTTCATCATTGAAAATAGATGCCTTTTGCTTTGAGGCTGTCGCCACGTTATGTTTCTGTCCAACACCAATCTTCATTGGTTTCCTGTGAGGTGTTTTGGATCCCCATCTCTTGCTATGAACTGGCAAAACAGCAGAATCCCCTTGACAATCTTGATTTCTCAAGGGAAATGAGAGAACACTATACACCATCCAAGATATTAAAATATTGTCAAGGCCCAACACGGCTGAATACTCTGAGGAGATGGCCTGTGAGGCGCCGCCTTTCAACTTTTCCTCCTTAGTATGGTGGTCAGTAACATGCGGGAGACTGCGGAGGGGGTCATTTTTTAAATTGGGAACTGATGTGCTTTTACTCAATTCGGGAACCTCACAAGCCAAATTTGTAGTATTTTGCACGAATTGCAAGAGATGTTTACAAGTCGACGGTTGAAGTGGAAGCTCGTATTGAGTTTGCTAGAGACTGATTTGCCAAGCCTTCGATAGCTCAGTTGGTAGAGCGGAGGACTGTAGTGGTAAAACAGGCATCATTAGGTCACTGGTTCAAATCCGGCTCGAAGGACTTTTGCCAAATGCACATTTTATTGAATACTTGGAAAGTAAAATACTTGGAAAGTAAAATAACAGACAATTTATAATTATATTATATTTCATTACTGAAAATAGATGCCTTTTGCTTTGAGGCTGTGGCCACGTTATTTTTCTGTCCAACACGAATCTTCATTGGTTTCCTGTCAGGTGTTTTGGATCCCCATCTCTTGCTATGAACTGGCAAAACAGCAGAATCCCCTTGACAATCTTGATTTCTCAAGGGAAATGAGAGAACACTATACACCATCCAAGATATTAAAATATTGTCAAGGCCCAACACGGCTGAATACTCTGAGGAGATGGCCTGTGAGGCGCCGCCTTTCAACTTTTCCCCCTTAGTATGGTGGTCAGTAACATGCGGGAGACTGCGGAGGGGGTCATTTTTTTAATTGGGAACTGATGTGCTTTTACTCAATTCGGGAACCTCACAAGCCAAATTTGTAGTATTTTGCACGAATTGCAAGAGATGTTTACAAGTCGACGGTTGAAGTAGAAGCTCGTATTGAGTTTGCTAGAGAATGATTTGCCAAGCCTTTGATAGCTCAGTTGGTAGAGCGGAGGACTGTAGTGGTACAACAGGCATCCTTAGGTCGCTGGTTCAAATCCGGCTCGAAGGCCTTTTGCCAAATGCAAATTTTATTGAATACTTGGAAAGTAAAATACTTGGAAAGTAAAATAACAGACAATTTATAATTATATTATATTTCATCACTGAAAATAGATGCCTTTTGCTTTGAGGCTGTGGCCACGTTATGTTTCTGTCCAACACGAATCTTCATTGGTTTCATGTGAGGTGTTTTGGATCCCCATCTCTTGCTATGAACTGGCAAAACAGCAGAATCCCCTTGACAATCTTGATTTCTCAAGGGAAATGAGAGAACACTATACACCATCCAAGATATTAAAATATTGTCAAGGCCCAACACGGCTGAATACTCTGAGGAGATGGCCTGTGAGGCGCCGCCTTTCAACTTTTCCCCCTTAGTATGGTGGTCAGTAACATGCGGGAGACTGCGGAGGGGGTCATTTTTTTAATTGGGAACTGATGTGCTTTTACTCAATTCGGGAACCTCACAAGCCAAATTTGTAGTATTTTGCACGAATTGCAAGAGATGTTTACAAGTCGACGGTTGAAGTAGAAGCTCGTATTGAGTTTGCTAGAGAATGATTTGCCAAGCCTTTGATAGCTCAGTTGGTAGAGCGGAGCACTGTAGTGGTACAACAGGCATCCTTAGGTCGCTGGTTCAAATCCGGCTCGAAGGCCTTTTGCCAAATGCAAATTTTATTGAATACTTGGAAAGTAAAATACTTGGAAAGTAAAATAACAGACAATTTATAATTATATTATATTTCATCACTGAAAATAGATGCCTTTTGCTTTGAGGCTGTGGCCACGTTATGTTTCTGTCCAACACGAATCTTCATTGGTTTCATGTGAGGTGTTTTGGATCCCCATCTCTTGCTATGAACTGGCAAAACAGCAGAATCCCCTTGACAATCTTGATTTCTCAAGGGAAATGAGAGAACACTATACACCATCCAAGATATTAAAATATTGTCAAGGCCCAACACGGCTGAATACTCTGAGGAGAGGGCCTGTGAGGCGCTGCCTTTCAACTTTTCCCCCTTAGTATGGTGGTCATTAACATGCGGGAGACTGCGGAGGGGGTCATTTTTTTAATTGGGAAATGATGTGCTTTTACTCAATTCGGGAACCTCACAAGCCAAATTTGTAGTATTTTGCACGAATTGCAAGAGATGTTTACAAGTCGACGGTTGAAGTGGAAGCTCGTATTGAGTTTGCTAGAGTTGATTTGCCAAGCCTTTGATAGCTCAGTTGGTAGAGCGGAGGACAGTAATGGTAAAACAGGCATCCTTAGGTTGCTGGTTCAAATCCGGCTCGAAGGACTTTTGCCAAATGCAAATTTTATTGAATACTTGGAAAGTAAAATACTTGGAAAATAAAATAACAGACAATTTATAATTATATTATATGTCATCACTGAAAATAGATGCCTTTTGCTTTGAGGCTGTGGCCACGTTATGTTTCTGTCCAACACCAATCTTCATTGATTTCCTGTGAGGTGTTTTGGATCCCAATCTCTTGCTATGAACTGGCAAAACAGCAGAATCCCCTTGACAATCTTGATTTCTCAAGGGAAATGAGAGAACACTATACACCATCCAAGATATTAAAATATTGTCAAGGCCCAACACGGCTGAATACTCTGAGGAGATGGCCTGTGAGGCGCCGCCTTTCAACTTTTCCTCCTTAGTATGGTGGTCAGTAACATGCGGGAGACTGCGGAGGGGGTCATTTTTTTAATTGGGAACTGATGTGCTTTTACTCAATTCGGGAACCCCACAAGCCAAATTTGTAGTATTTTGCACGAATTGCAAGAGATGTTTACAAGTCGACGGTTGAAGTGGAAGCTCGTATTGAGTTTGCTAGAGAATGATTTGCCAAGCCTTCGATTGCTCAGTTGGTAGAGCGGAGCACTGTAGTGGTAAAACAGGCATCCTTAGGTCGCTGGTTCAAATCCTGCTCGAAGGACTTTTGCCAAATGCAAATTTTATTGAATACTTGGAAAGTAAAATACTTGGATAGTAAAATAACAGACAATTTATAATTATATTATATTTCATCACTGAAAATAGATGCCTTTTGCTTTGAGGCTGTGGCCACGTTATGTTTCTGTCCAACACCAATCTTCATTGGTTTCCTGTGAGGTGATTCGGATCCCCATCTCTTGCTATGAACTGGCAAAACAGCAGAATCCCCTTGACAATCTTGATTTCTCAAGGGAAATGAGAGAACAGTATACACCATCCAAGATATTAAAATATTGTCAAGGCCCAACACGGCTGAATACTCTGAGGAGATGGCCTGTGAGGCGCCGCCTTTCAACTTTTCCCCCTTAGTATGGTGGTCAGTGACATGCGGGAGACTGCGGAGGGGGTCATTTCTTTAATTGGGAACTGATGTGCTTTTACTCAATTCGGGAACCTCACAAGCCAAATTTGTAGTATTTTGCACGAATTGCAAGAGATGTTTACAAGTCGACGGTTGAAGTGGAAGCTCGTATATCGACGGTTGAAGTGGAAGCTCGTATTGAGCTTGCTAGAGACTGATTTGCCAAGCCTTCGATAGCTCAGTTGGTAGAGCGGAGGACTGTAGTGGTAAAACAGGCATCCTTAGGTCGCTGGTTGAAATCCGGATTGAAGGACTTTTGCCAAATGCAAATTTTATTGAATACTTGGAAAGTAAAATACTTGGAAAATAAAATAACAGACAATTTATAATTATATTATATTTCATCACTGAAAATAGATGCCTTTTGCTTTGAGGCTGTGGCCACGTTATATTTCTGTTCAACACCAATCTTCATTGGTTTCCTGTGAGGTGTTTTGGATCCCCATCTCTTGCTATGAACTGGCAAAACAGCAGAATCCCCTTGACAATCTTGATTTCTCAAGGGAAATGAGAGAACAGTATACACCATCCAAGATATTAAAATATTGTCAAGGCCCAACACGGCTGAATACTCTGAGGAGATGGCCTGTGAGGCGCCGCCTTTCAACTTTTCCCCCTTAGTATGGTGGTCAGTAACATGCGGGAGACTGCGGAGGGGGTCATTTTTTAATTGGGAACTGATGTGCTTTTACTCAATTCGGGAACGTCACAAGCCAAATTTGTAGTATTTTGCACGAATTGCAAGAGATGTTTACAAGTCGACGGTTGAAGTGGAAGCTCATATTGAGCTTGCTAGAGACTGATTTGCCAAGCCTTCGATAGCTCCGTTGGTAGAGCTGAGGACCGTAGTGGTAAAACAGGCATCCTTAGGTCGCTGGTTGAAATCCGGATCGAAGGACTTTTGCCAAATGCAAATTTTATTGAATACTTGGAAAGTAAAATACTTGGAAAATAAAATAACAGACAATTTATAATTATATTATATTTCATCACTGAAAATAGATGCCTTTTGCTTTGAGGCTGTGGCCACGTTATATTTCTGTTCAACACCAATCTTCATTGGTTTCCTGTGAGGTGTTATGGATCCCCATCTCTTGCTATGAACTGGCAAAACAGCAGAATCCCCTTGACAATCTTGATTTCTCAAGGGAAATGAGAGAACACTATACACCATCCAAGATATTAAAATATTGTCAAGGCCCAACACGGCTGAATACTCTGAGGAGATGGCCTGTGAGGCGCCGCCTTTCAACTTTTCCCCCTTAGTATGGTGGTCAGTAACATGCGGGAGACTGCGGAGGGGGTCATTTTTTAAATTGGGAACTGATGTGCTTTTACTCAATTCGGGAACCTCACAAGCCACGTTATGTTTCTGTCCAACACCAATCTTCATTGGTTTCCTGTGAGGTGTTTTGGATCCCCATCTCTTGCTATGAACTGGCAAAACAGCAGAATCCCCTTGACAATCTTGATTTCTCAAGGGAAATGAGAGAACACTATACACCATCCAAGATATTAAAATATTGTCAAGGCCCAACACGGCTGAATACTCTGAGGAGATGGCCTGTGAGGCGCCGCCTTTCAACTTTTCCTCCTTAGTATGGTGGTCAGTAACATGCGGGAGACTGCGGAGGGGGTCATTTTTTAAATTGGGAACTGATGTGCTTTTACTCAATTCGGGAACCTCACAAGCCAAATTTGTAGTATTTTGCACGAATTGCAAGAGATGTTTACAAGTCGACGGTTGAAGTGGAAGCTCGTATTGAGTTTGCTAGAGACTGATTTGCCAAGCCTTCGATAGCTCAGTTGGTAGAGCGGAGGACTGTAGTGGTAAAACAGACATCATTAGGTCACTGGTTCAAATCCGGCTCGAAGGACTTTTGCCAAATGCACATTTTATTGAATACTTGGAAAGTAAAATACTTGGAAAGTAAAATAACAGACAATTTATAATTATATTATATTTCATTACTGAAAATAGATGCCTTTTGCTTTGAGGCTGTGGCCACGTTATTTTTCTGTCCAACACGAATCTTCATTGGTTTCCTGTCAGGTGTTTTGGATCCCCATCTCTTGCTATGAACTGGCAAAACAGCAGAATCCCCTTGACAATCTTGATTTCTCAAGGGAAATGAGAGAACACTATACACCATCCAAGATATTAAAATATTGTCAAGGCCCAACACGGCTGAATACTCTGAGGAGATGGCCTGTGAGGCGCCGCCTTTCAACTTTTCCCCCTTAGTATGGTGGTCAGTAACATGCGGGAGACTGCGGAGGGGGTCATTTTTTTAATTGGGAACTGATGTGCTTTTACTCAATTCGGGAACCTCACAAGCCAAATTTGTAGTATTTTGCACGAATTGCAAGAGATGTTTACAAGTCGACGGTTGAAGTAGAAGCTCGTATTGAGTTTGCTAGAGAATGATTTGCCAAGCCTTTGATAGCTCAGTTGGTAGAGCGGAGGACTGTAGTGGTACAACAGGCATCCTTAGGTCGCTGGTTCAAATCCGGCTCGAAGGCCTTTTGCCAAATGCAAATTTTATTGAATACTTGGAAAGTAAAATACTTGGAAAGTAAAATAACAGACAATTTATAATTATATTATATTTCATCACTGAAAATAGATGCCTTTTGCTTTGAGGCTGTGGCCACGTTATGTTTCTGTCCAACACGAATCTTCATTGGTTTCATGTGAGGTGTTTTGGATCCCCATCTCTTGCTATGAACTGGCAAAACAGCAGAATCCCCTTGACAATCTTGATTTCTCAAGGGAAATGAGAGAACACTATACACCATCCAAGATATTAAAATATTGTCAAGGCCCAACACGGCTGAATACTCTGAGGAGATGGCCTGTGAGGCGCCGCCTTTCAACTTTTCCCCCTTAGTATGGTGGTCAGTAACATGCGGGAGACTGCGGAGGGGGTCATTTTTTTAATTGGGAACTGATGTGCTTTTACTCAATTCGGGAACCTCACAAGCCAAATTTGTAGTATTTTGCACGAATTGCAAGAGATGTTTACAAGTCGACGGTTGAAGTAGAAGCTCGTATTGAGTTTGCTAGAGAATGATTTGCCAAGCCTTTGATAGCTCAGTTGGTAGAGCGGAGCACTGTAGTGGTACAACAGGCATCCTTAGGTCGCTGGTTCAAATCCGGCTCGAAGGCCTTTTGCCAAATGCAAATTTTATTGAATACTTGGAAAGTAAAATACTTGGAAAGTAAAATAACAGACAATTTATAATTATATTATATTTCATCACTGAAAATAGATGCCTTTTGCTTTGAGGCTGTGGCCACGTTATGTTTCTGTCCAACACGAATCTTCATTGGTTTCATGTGAGGTGTTTTGGATCCCCATCTCTTGCTATGAACTGGCAAAACAGCAGAATCCCCTTGACAATCTTGATTTCTCAAGGGAAATGAGAGAACACTATACACCATCCAAGATATTAAAATATTGTCAAGGCCCAACACGGCTGAATACTCTGAGGAGAGGGCCTGTGAGGCGCTGCCTTTCAACTTTTCCCCCTTAGTATGGTGGTCATTAACATGCGGGAGACTGCGGAGGGGGTCATTTTTTTAATTGGGAAATGATGTGCTTTTACTCAATTCGGGAACCTCACAAGCCAAATTTGTAGTATTTTGCACGAATTGCAAGAGATGTTTACAAGTCGACGGTTGAAGTGGAAGCTCGTATTGAGTTTGCTAGAGTTGATTTGCCAAGCCTTTGATAGCTCAGTTGGTAGAGCGGAGGACAGTAATGGTAAAACAGGCATCCTTAGGTTGCTGGTTCAAATCCGGCTCGAAGGACTTTTGCCAAATGCAAATTTTATTGAATACTTGGAAAGTAAAATACTTGGAAAATAAAATAACAGACAATTTATAATTATATTATATGTCATCACTGAAAATAGATGCCTTTTGCTTTGAGGCTGTGGCCACGTTATGTTTCTGTCCAACACCAATCTTCATTGATTTCCTGTGAGGTGTTTTGGATCCCAATCTCTTGCTATGAACTGGCAAAACAGCAGAATCCCCTTGACAATCTTGATTTCTCAAGGGAAATGAGAGAACACTATACACCATCCAAGATATTAAAATATTGTCAAGGCCCAACACGGCTGAATACTCTGAGGAGATGGCCTGTGGGGCGCCGCCTTTCAACTTTTCCTCCTTAGTATGGTGGTCAGTAACATGCGGGAGACTGCGGAGGGGGTCATTTTTTTAATTGGGAACTGATGTGCTTTTACTCAATTCGGGAACCCCACAAGCCAAATTTGTAGTATTTTGCACGAATTGCAAGAGATGTTTACAAGTCGACGGTTGAAGTGGAAGCTCGTATTGAGTTTGCTAGAGAATGATTTGCCAAGCCTTCGATTGCTCAGTTGGTAGAGCGGAGCACTGTAGTGGTAAAACAGGCATCCTTAGGTCGCTGGTTCAAATCCTGCTCGAAGGACTTTTGCCAAATGCAAATTTTATTGAATACTTGGAAAGTAAAATACTTGGATAGTAAAATAACAGACAATTTATAATTATATTATATTTCATCACTGAAAATAGATGCCTTTTGCTTTGAGGCTGTGGCCACGTTATGTTTCTGTCCAACACCAATCTTCATTGGTTTCCTGTGAGGTGATTCGGATCCCCATCTCTTGCTATGAACTGGCAAAACAGCAGAATCCCCTTGACAATCTTGATTTCTCAAGGGAAATGAGAGAACAGTATACACCATCCAAGATATTAAAATATTGTCAAGGCCCAACACGGCTGAATACTCTGAGGAGATGGCCTGTGAGGCGCCGCCTTTCAACTTTTCCCCCTTAGTATGGTGGTCAGTGACATGCGGGAGACTGCGGAGGGGGTCATTTCTTTAATTGGGAACTGATGTGCTTTTACTCAATTCGGGAACCTCACAAGCCAAATTTGTAGTATTTTGCACGAATTGCAAGAGATGTTTACAAGTCGACGGTTGAAGTGGAAGCTCGTATATCGACGGTTGAAGTGGAAGCTCGTATTGAGCTTGCTAGAGACTGATTTGCCAAGCCTTCGATAGCTCAGTTGGTAGAGCGGAGGACTGTAGTGGTAAAACAGGCATCCTTAGGTCGCTGGTTGAAATCCGGATTGAAGGACTTTTGCCAAATGCAAATTTTATTGAATACTTGGAAAGTAAAATACTTGGAAAATAAAATAACAGACAATTTATAATTATATTATATTTCATCACTGAAAATAGATGCCTTTTGCTTTGAGGCTGTGGCCACGTTATATTTCTGTTCAACACCAATCTTCATTGGTTTCCTGTGAGTTGTTTTGGATCCCCATCTCTTGCTATGAACTGGCAAAACAGCAGAATCCCCTTGACAATCTTGATTTCTCAAGGGAAATGAGAGAACAGTATACACCATCCAAGATATTAAAATATTGTCAAGGCCCAACACGGCTGAATACTCTGAGGAGATGGCCTGTGAGGCGCCGCCTTTCAACTTTTCCCCCTTAGTATGGTGGTCAGTAACATGCGGGAGACTGCGGAGGGGGTCATTTTTTAATTGGGAACTGATGTGCTTTTACTCAATTCGGGAACGTCACAAGCCAAATTTGTAGTATTTTGCACGAATTGCAAGAGATGTTTACAAGTCGACGGTTGAAGTGGAAGCTCATATTGAGCTTGCTAGAGACTGATTTGCCAAGCCTTCGATAGCTCCGTTGGTAGAGCTGAGGACCGTAGTGGTAAAACAGGCATCCTTAGGTCGCTGGTTGAAATCCGGATCGAAGGACTTTTGCCAAATGCAAATTTTATTGAATACTTGGAAAGTAAAATACTTGGAAAATAAAATAACAGACAATTTATAATTATATTATATTTCATCACTGAAAATAGATGCCTTTTGCTTTGAGGCTGTGGCCACGTTATATTTCTGTTCAACACCAATCTTCATTGGTTTCCTGTGAGGTGTTATGGATCCCCATCTCTTGCTATGAACTGGCAAAACAGCAGAATCCCCTTGACAATCTTGATTTCTCAAGGGAAATGAGAGAACACTATACACCATCCAAGATATTAAAATATTGTCAAGGCCCAACACGGCTGAATACTCTGAGGAGATGGCCTGTGAGGCGCCGCCTTTCAACTTTTCCCCCTTAGTATGGTGGTCAGTAACATGCGGGAGACTGCGGAGGGGGTCATTTTTTAAATTGGGAACTGATGTGCTTTTACTCAATTCGGGAACCTCACAAGCCAAATTTGTAGTATTTTGCACGAATTGCAAGAGATGTTTACAAGTCGACGGTGTAAGTGGAAGCTCGTATTGAGTTTGCTAGAGACTGATTTGCCAAGCCTTCGATAGCTCAGTTGGTAGAGCGGAGGACTGTAGTGGTAAAACAGGCATCATTAGGTCACTGGTTCAAATCCGGCTCGAAGGACTTTTGCCAAATGCACATTTTATTGAATACTTGGAAAGTAAAATACTTGGAAAGTAAAATAACAGACAATTCATAATTATATTATATTTCATCACTGAAAATAGATGCCTTTTGCTTTGAGGCTGTGACCATGTTATTTTTCTGTCCAACACGAATCTTCGTTGGTTTCCTGTGAGGTGTTTTGGATCCCCATCTCTTGCTATGAACTGACAAAACAGCAGAATCCCCTTGACAATCTTGATTTCTCAAGGGAAATGGGAGAACACTATACACCATCCAAGATATTAAAATATTGTCAAGGCCCAACGCGGCTGAATACTCTGAGGAGATGGCCTGTGAGGTGCCGCCTTTCAACTTTTCCCCCTTAGTATGGTGGTCAGTAACATGCGGGAGACTGCGGAGGGGGTCATTTTTTTAATTGGGACCTGATGTGCTTTTACTCAATTCGGGAACCTCACAAGCCAAATTTGTAGTATTTTGCACGAATTGCAAGAGATGTTTACAAGTCGACGGTTGAAGTGGAAGCTCGTATTGAGTTTGCTAGAGAATGATTTGCCAAGCCTTCGATAGCTCAGTTGGTAGAACGGAGGACTGTAATGGCAAAACAGGCATCCTTAGGTTGCTGGTTCAAATCCGGCCAAAGGACTTTTGCCAAATGCACATTTTATTGAATACTTGGAAAGTAAAATACTTGGAAAGTAAAATAACAGACAATTTATAATTATATTATATTTCATTACTGAAAATAGATGCCTTTTGCTTTGAGGCTGTGGCCACGTTATTTTTCTGTCCAACACAAATCTTCATTGGTTTCCTGTCAGGTGTTTTGGATCCCCATCTCTTGCTATGAACTGGCAAAACAGCAGAATCCCCTTAACAATCTTGATTTCTCAAGGGAAATGAGAGAACACTATACACCATCCAAGATATTAAAATATTGTCAAGGCCCAACACGGCTGAATACTCTGAGGAGATGGCCTGTGAGGCGCCGCCTTTCAACTTTTCCCCCTTAGTATGGTGGTCAGTAACATGCGGGAGACTGCGGAGGGGGTCATTTTTTTAATTGTGAACTGATGTGCTTTTACTCAATTCGGGAACCTCACAAGCCAAATTTGTAGTATTTTGGACGAATTGCAAGAGATGTTTGAATGTCGACGGTTGAAGTGGAAGCTCGTATTGAGCTTGCTAGAGCCTGGTTTGCCAAGCCTTCGATAGCTCAGTTGGTAGAGCAGAGGACTGTAGTGGTAAAACAGGCATCCTTAGGTCGCTGGTTCAAATGCAGATTGAAGGACTTTTGCCAAATGCAAATTTTATTGAATACTTGGAAAGTAAAATGCTTGGAAAATAAAATAACAGACAATTTATAATTATATTATATTTCATCATTGAAAATAGATGCCTTTTGCTTTGAGGCTGTCGCCACGTTATGTTTCTGTCCAACACCAATCTTCATTGGTTTCCTGTGAGGTGTTTTGGATCCCCATCTCTTGCTATGAACTGGCAAAACAGCAGAATCCCCTTGACAATCTTGATTTCTCAAGGGAAATGAGAGAACACTATACACCATCCAAGATATTAAAATATTGTCAAGGCCCAACACGGCTGAATACTCTGAGGAGATGGCCTGTGAGGCGCCGCCTTTCAACTTTTCCTCCTTAGTATGGTGGTCAGTAACATGCGGGAGACTGCGGAGGGGGTCATTTTTTTAATTGGGAACTGATGTGCTTTTACTCAATTCGGGAACCTCACAAGCCAAATTTGTAGTATTTTGCACGAATTGCAAGAGATGTTTACAAGTCGACGGTTGAAGTGGAAGCTCGTATTGAGTTTGCTAGAGAATGATTTGCCAAGCCTTCGATAGCTCAGTTGGTAGAGCAGAGGACTGTAGTGATAAAACAGGCATCCTTAGGTCGCTGGTTCAAATCCGGCTCGAAGGACTTTTGCCAAATGCACATTTTATTGAATACTTGGAAAGTAAAATACTTGGAAAGTAAAATAACAGACAATTTATAATTATATTATATTTCATCATTGAAAATAGATGCCTTTTGCTTTGAGGCTGTGGCCACGTTATTTTTCTGTCCGAAACCAATCTTCGTTGGTTTCCTGTGAGGTGTTTTGGATCCCCATCTCTTGCTATGAACTGACAAAACAGCAGAATCCCCTTGACAATCTTGATTTCTCAAGGGAAATGGGAGAACACTATACACCATCCAAGATATTAAAATATTGTCAAGGCCCAACACGGCTGAATACTCTGAGGAGATGGACTGTGAGGCGCGCCTTTCAACTTTTCCCCCTTAGTATGGTGGTCAGTAACATGCGGGAGACTGCGGAGGGGGTCATTTTTGTAATTGAGAACTGATGTGCTTTTACTCAATTCGGGAACCTCACAAGCCAAATTTGTAGTATTTTGCAGTAATTGCAAGAGATGTTTACAAGTCGACGGTTGAAGTGGAAGCTCGTATTGAGTTTGCTAGAGAATGATTTGCCAAGCCTTCGATAGCTCGTCGCTGGTTCAAATCCGGCTCAAAGGACTTTTGCCAAATGCACATTTTATTGAATACTTGGAAAGTAAAATACTTGGAAAGTAAAATAACAGACAATTTATAATTATATTATATTTCATCACTGAAAATAGATGCCTTTTGCTTTGAGGCTGTGGCCACGTTATTTTTCTGTCCAACACGAATCTTCTTTGGTTTCCTGTGAGGTGTTTTGGATCCCCATTTCTTGCTATGAACTGGCAAAACAGCAGAATCCCCTTGACAATCTTGATTTCTCAAGGAAAATGAGAGAACACTATACACCATCCAAGATATTAAAATATTGTCATGGCCGAACACTGATGAATACTCTGAGGAGATGGCCTGCGAGGCGCCGCCTTTCAACTTTTCCTCCTTAGTATGGTGGTCAGTAACATGCGGGAGACTGCGGAGGGGGTCATTTTTTTAATTGTGAACTGATGTGCTTTTACTCAATTCGGGAACCTCACAAGCCAAATTTGTAGTATTTTGCAAGAATTGCAAGAGATGTTTGAATGTCGACGGTTGAAGTGGAAGCTCGTATTGAGCTTGCTAGAGACTGATTTGCCTAGCCTTCAATAGCTCAGTTGGTAGAGCGGAGGACTGTAGTGGTAAAACAGGCATCCTTAGGTCGCTGGTTCAAATCCGGCTCGAAGGAATTTTTGCCAAATGCACATTTTATTGAATACTTGGAAAGTAAAATACTTGGAAAGTAAAATAACAGACAATTTATAATTATATTATATTTCATCACTGAAAATAGATGCCTTTTGCTTTGAGGCTGTGGCCACGTTATTTTTCTGTCCAACACGAATCTTCATTGGTTTCCTGTGAGGTGTTTTGGATCCCCATCTCTTGCTATGAACTGGCAAAACAGCAGAATCCCCTTGACAATCTTGATTTCTCAAGGGAAATGAGAGAACACTATACACCATCCAAGATATTAAAATATTGTCAAGGCCCAACACGGCTGAATACTCTGAGGAGATGGCCTGTGAGGCGCCGCCTTTCAACTTTTCCTCCTTAGTATGGTGGTCAGTAACATGCGGGAGACTGCGGAGGGGGTCATTTTTTAATTGGGAACTGATGTGCTTTTACTCAATTCGGGAACGTCACAAGCCAAATTTGTAGTATTTTGCACGAATTGCAAGAGATGTTTACAAGTCGACGGTTGAAGTGGAAGCTCATATTGAGCTTGCTAGAGACTGATTTGCCAAGCCTTCGATAGCCCAGTTGGTAGAGCTGAGGACTGTAGTGGTAAAACAGGCATCCTTAGGTCGCTGGTTGAAATCCGGATCGAAGGACTTTTGCCAAATGCAAATTTTATTGAATACTTGGAAAGTAAAATACTTGGAAAATAAAATAACAGACAATTTATAATTATATTATATTTCATCACTGAAAATAGATGCCTTTTGCTTTGAGGCTGTGGCCACGTTATATTTCTGTTCAACACCAATCTTCATTGGTTTCCTGTGAGGTGTTTTGGATCCCCATCTCTTGCTATGAACTGGCAAAACAGCAGAATCCCCTTGACAATCTTGATTTCTCAAGGGAAATGAGAGAACACTATACACCATCCAAGATATTAAAATATTGTCAAGGCCCAACACGGCTGAATACTCTGAGGAGATGGCCTGTGAGGCGCCGCCTTTCAACTTTTCCCCCTTAGTATGGTGGTCAGTAACATGCGGGAGACTGCGGAGGGGGTCATTTTTTTAATTGGGAACTGATGTGCTTTTACTCAATTCGGGAACCTCACAAGCCAAATTTGTAGTATTTTGCACGAATTGCAAGAGATGTTTACAAGTCGACGGTTGAAGTAGAAGCTCGTATTGAGTTTGCTAGAGAATGATTTGCCAAGCCTTTGATAGCTCAGTTGGTAGAGCGGAGCACTGTAGTGGTACAACAGGCATCCTTAGGTCGCTGGTTCAAATCCGGCTCGAAGGCATTTTGCCAAATGCAAATTTTATTGAATACTTGGAAAGTAAAATACTTGGAAAGTAAAATAACAGACAATTTATAATTATATTATATTTCATCACTGAAAATAGATGCCTTTTGCTTTGAGGCTGTGGCCACGTTATGTTTCTGTCCAACACGAATCTTCATTGGTTTCATGTGAGGTGTTTTGGATCCCCATCTCTTGCTATGAACTGGCAAAACAGCAGAATCCCCTTGACAATCTTGATTTCTCAAGGGAAATGAGAGAACACTATACACCATCCAAGATATTAAAATATTGTCAAGGCCCAACACGGCTGAATACTCTGAGGAGATGGCCTGTGAGGCGCTGCCTTTCAACTTTTCCCCCTTAGTATGGTGGTCAGTAACATGCGGGAGACTGCGGAGGGGGTCATTTTTTTAATTGGGAAATGATGTGCTTTTACTCAATTCGGGAACCTCACAAGCCAAATTTGTAGTATTTTGCACGAATTGCAAGAGATGTTTACAAGTCGACGGTTGAAGTGGAAGCTCGTATTGAGTTTGCTAGAGTTGATTTGCCAAGCCTTTGATAGCTCAGTTGGTAGAGCGGAGGACAGTAATGGTAAAACAGGCATCCTTAGGTTGCTGGTTCAAATCCGGCTCGAAGGACTTTTGCCAAATGCAAATTTTATTGAATACTTGGAAAGTAAAATACTTGGAAAATAAAATAACAGACAATTTATAATTATATTATATGTCATCACTGAAAATAGATGCCTTTTGCTTTGAGGCTGTGGCCACGTTATGTTTCTGTCCAACACCAATCTTCATTGATTTCCTGTGAGGTGTTTTGGATCCCAATCTCTTGCTATGAACTGGCAAAACAGCAGAATCCCCTTGACAATCTTGATTTCTCAAGGGAAATGAGAGAACACTATACACCATCCAAGATATTAAAATATTGTCAAGGCCCAACACGGCTGAATACTCTGAGGAGATGGCCTGTGAGGCGCCGCCTTTCAACTTTTCCTCCTTAGTATGGTGGTCAGTAACATGCGGGAGACTGCGGAGGGGGTCATTTTTTTAATTGGGAACTGATGTGCTTTTACTCAATTCGGGAACCCCACAAGCCAAATTTGTAGTATTTTGCACGAATTGCAAGAGATGTTTACAAGTCGACGGTTGAAGTGGAAGCTCGTATTGAGTTTGCTAGAGAATGATTTGCCAAGCCTTCGATTGCTCAGTTGGTAGAGCGGAGCACTGTAGTGGTAAAACAGGCATCCTTAGGTCGCTGGTTCAAATCCTGCTCGAAGGACTTTTGCCAAATGCAAATTTTATTGAATACTTGGAAAGTAAAATACTTGGATAGTAAAATAACAGACAATTTATAATTATATTATATTTCATCACTGAAAATAGATGCCTTTTGCTTTGAGGCTGTGGCCACGTTATGTTTCTGTCCAACACCAATCTTCATTGGTTTCCTGTGAGGTGATTCGGATCCCCATCTCTTGCTATGAACTGGCAAAACAGCAGAATCCCCTTGACAATCTTGATTTCTCAAGGGAAATGAGAGAACAGTATACACCATCCAAGATATTAAAATATTGTCAAGGCCCAACACGGCTGAATACTCTGAGGAGATGGCCTGTGAGGCGCCGCCTTTCAACTTTTCCCCCTTAGTATGGTGGTCAGTGACATGCGGGAGACTGCGGAGGGGGTCATTTCTTTAATTGGGAACTGATGTGCTTTTACTCAATTCGGGAACCTCACAAGCCAAATTTGTAGTATTTTGCACGAATTGCAAGAGATGTTTACAAGTCGACGGTTGAAGTGGAAGCTCGTATATCGACGGTTGAAGTGGAAGCTCGTATTGAGCTTGCTAGAGACTGATTTGCCAAGCCTTCGATAGCTCAGTTGGTAGAGCGGAGGACTGTAGTGGTAAAACAGGCATCCTTAGGTCACTGGTTGAAATCCGGATTGAAGGACTTTTGCCAAATGCAAATTTTATTGAATACTTGGAAAGTAAAATACTTGGAAAATAAAATAACAGACAATTTATAATTATATTATATTTCATCACTGAAAATAGATGCCTTTTGCTTTGAGGCTGTGGCCACGTTATATTTCTGTTCAACACCAATCTTCATTGGTTTCCTGTGAGGTGTTTTGGATCCCCATCTCTTGCTATGAACTGGCAAAACAGCAGAATCCCCTTGACAATCTTGATTTCTCAAGGGAAATGAGAGAACAGTATACACCATCCAAGATATTAAAATATTGTCAAGGCCCAACACGGCTGAATACTCTGAGGAGATGGCCTGTGAGGCGCCGCCTTTCAACTTTTCCCCCTTAGTATGGTGGTCAGTAACATGCGGGAGACTGCGGAGGGGGTCATTTTTTAATTGGGAACTGATGTGCTTTTACTCAATTCGGGAACGTCACAAGCCAAATTTGTAGTATTTTGCACGAATTGCAAGAGATGTTTACAAGTCGACGGTTGAAGTGGAAGCTCATATTGAGCTTGCTAGAGACTGATTTGCCAAGCCTTCGATAGCTCCGTTGGTAGAGCTGAGGACCGTAGTGGTAAAACAGGCATCCTTAGGTCGCTGGTTGAAATCCGGATCGAAGGACTTTTGCCAAATGCAAATTTTATTGAATACTTGGAAAGTAAAATACTTGGAAAATAAAATAACAGACAATTTATAATTATATTATATTTCATCACTGAAAATAGATGCCTTTTGCTTTGAGGCTGTGGCCACGTTATATTTCTGTTCAACACCAATCTTCATTGGTTTCCTGTGAGGTGTTATGGATCCCCATCTCTTGCTATGAACTGGCAAAACAGCAGAATCCCCTTGACAATCTTGATTTCTCAAGGGAAATGGGAGAACACTATACACCATCCAAGATATTAAAATATTGTCAAGGCCCAACGCGGCTGAATACTCTGAGGAGATGGCCTGTGAGGTGCCGCCTTTCAACTTTTCCCCCTTAGTATGGTGGTCAGTAACATGCGGGAGACTGCGGAGGGGGTCATTTTTTTAATTGGGACCTGATGTGCTTTTACTCAATTCGGGAACCTCACAAGCCAAATTTGTAGTATTTTGCACGAATTGCAAGAGATGTTTACAAGTCGACGGTTGAAGTGGAAGCTCGTATTGAGTTTGCTAGAGAATGATTTGCCAAGCCTTCGATAGCTCAGTTGGTAGAACGGAGGACTGTAATGGCAAAACAGGCATCCTTAGGTTGCTGGTTCAAATCCGGCCAAAGGACTTTTGCCAAATGCACATTTTATTGAATACTTGGAAAGTAAAATACTTGGAAAGTAAAATAACAGACAATTTATAATTATATTATATTTCATTACTGAAAATAGATGCCTTTTGCTTTGAGGCTGTGGCCACGTTATTTTTCTGTCCAACACAAATCTTCATTGGTTTCCTGTCAGGTGTTTTGGATCCCCATCTCTTGCTATGAACTGACAAAACAGCAGAATCCCCTTGACAATGTTTATTTCTCAAGGGAAATGGGAGAACACTATACACCATCCAAGATATTAAAATATTGTCAAGGCCCAACGCGGCTGAATACTCTGAGGAGATGGCCTGTGAGGTGCCGCCTTTCAACTTTTCCCCCTTAGTATGGTGGTCAGTAACATGCGGGAGACTGCGGAGGGGGTCATTTTTTTAATTGGGAACTGATGTGCTTTTACTCAATTCGGGAACCTCACAAGCCAAATTTGTAGTATTTTGCACGAATTGCAAGAGATGTTTGAATGTCGACGGTTGAAGTGGAAGCTCGTATTGAGCTTGCTAGAGACTGATTTGCCTAGCCTTCGATAGCTCAGTTGGTAGAGCGGAGGACTGTAGTGGTAAAACAGGCATCCTTAGGTCGCTGGTTGAAATCCGGCTCGAAGGAATTTTTGCCAAATGCACATTTTATTGAATACTTGGAAAGTAAAATACTTGGAAAGTAAAATAACAGACAATTTATAATTATATTATATTTCATCACTGAAAATAGATGCCTTTTGCTTTGAGGCTGTGACCATGTTATTTTTCTGTCCAACACGAATCTTCGTTGGTTTCCTGTGAGGTGTTTTGGATCCCCATCTCTTGCTATGAACTGACAAAACAGCAGAATCCCCTTGACAATCTTGATTTCTCAAGGGAAATGGGAGAACACTATACACCATCCAAGATATTAAAATATTGTCAAGGCCCAACGCGGCTGAATACTCTGAGGAGATGGCCTGTGAGGTGCCGCCTTTCAACTTTTCCCCCTTAGTATGGTGGTCAGTAACATGCGGGAGACTGCGGAGGGGGTCATTTTTTAAATTGGGAACTGATGTGCTTTTACTCAATTCGGGAACCTCACAAGCCACGTTATGTTTCTGTCCAACACCAATCTTCATTGGTTTCCTGTGAGGTGTTTTGGATCCCCATCTCTTGCTATGAACTGGCAAAACAGCAGAATCCCCTTGACAATCTTGATTTCTCAAGGGAAATGAGAGAACACTATACACCATCCAAGATATTAAAATATTGTCAAGGCCCAACACGGCTGAATACTCTGAGGAGATGGCCTGTGAGGCGCCGCCTTTCAACTTTTCCTCCTTAGTATGGTGGTCAGTAACATGCGGGAGACTGCGGAGGGGGTCATTTTTTAAATTGGGAACTGATGTGCTTTTACTCAATTCGGGAACCTCACAAGCCAAATTTGTAGTATTTTGCACGAATTGCAAGAGATGTTTACAAGTCGACGGTTGAAGTGGAAGCTCGTATTGAGTTTGCTAGAGACTGATTTGCCAAGCCTTCGATAGCTCAGTTGGTAGAGCGGAGGACTGTAGTGGTAAAACAGGCATCATTAGGTCACTGGTTCAAATCCGGCTCGAAGGACTTTTGCCAAATGCACATTTTATTGAATACTTGGAAAGTAAAATACTTGGAAAGTAAAATAACAGACAATTTATAATTATATTATATTTCATTACTGAAAATAGATGCCTTTTGCTTTGAGGCTGTGGCCACGTTATTTTTCTGTCCAACACGAATCTTCATTGGTTTCCTGTCAGGTGTTTTGGATCCCCATCTCTTGCTATGAACTGGCAAAACAGCAGAATCCCCTTGACAATCTTGATTTCTCAAGGGAAATGAGAGAACACTATACACCATCCAAGATATTAAAATATTGTCAAGGCCCAACACGGCTGAATACTCTGAGGAGATGGCCTGTGAGGCGCCGCCTTTCAACTTTTCCCCCTTAGTATGGTGGTCAGTAACATGCGGGAGACTGCGGAGGGGGTCATTTTTTTAATTGGGAACTGATGTGCTTTTACTCAATTCGGGAACCTCACAAGCCAAATTTGTAGTATTTTGCACGAATTGCAAGAGATGTTTACAAGTCGACGGTTGAAGTAGAAGCTCGTATTGAGTTTGCTAGAGAATGATTTGCCAAGCCTTTGATAGCTCAGTTGGTAGAGCGGAGGACTGTAGTGGTACAACAGGCATCCTTAGGTCGCTGGTTCAAATCCGGCTCGAAGGCCTTTTGCCAAATGCAAATTTTATTGAATACTTGGAAAGTAAAATACTTGGAAAGTAAAATAACAGACAATTTATAATTATATTATATTTCATCACTGAAAATAGATGCCTTTTGCTTTGAGGCTGTGGCCACGTTATGTTTCTGTCCAACACGAATCTTCATTGGTTTCATGTGAGGTGTTTTGGATCCCCATCTCTTGCTATGAACTGGCAAAACAGCAGAATCCCCTTGACAATCTTGATTTCTCAAGGGAAATGAGAGAACACTATACACCATCCAAGATATTAAAATATTGTCAAGGCCCAACACGGCTGAATACTCTGAGGAGATGGCCTGTGAGGCGCCGCCTTTCAACTTTTCCCCCTTAGTATGGTGGTCAGTAACATGCGGGAGACTGCGGAGGGGGTCATTTTTTTAATTGGGAACTGATGTGCTTTTACTCAATTCGGGAACCTCACAAGCCAAATTTGTAGTATTTTGCACGAATTGCAAGAGATGTTTACAAGTCGACGGTTGAAGTAGAAGCTCGTATTGAGTTTGCTAGAGAATGATTTGCCAAGCCTTTGATAGCTCAGTTGGTAGAGCGGAGCACTGTAGTGGTACAACAGGCATCCTTAGGTCGCTGGTTCAAATCCGGCTCGAAGGCCTTTTGCCAAATGCAAATTTTATTGAATACTTGGAAAGTAAAATACTTGGAAAGTAAAATAACAGACAATTTATAATTATATTATATTTCATCACTGAAAATAGATGCCTTTTGCTTTGAGGCTGTGGCCACGTTATGTTTCTGTCCAACACGAATCTTCATTGGTTTCATGTGAGGTGTTTTGGATCCCCATCTCTTGCTATGAACTGGCAAAACAGCAGAATCCCCTTGACAATCTTGATTTCTCAAGGGAAATGAGAGAACACTATACACCATCCAAGATATTAAAATATTGTCAAGGCCCAACACGGCTGAATACTCTGAGGAGAGGGCCTGTGAGGCGCTGCCTTTCAACTTTTCCCCCTTAGTATGGTGGTCATTAACATGCGGGAGACTGCGGAGGGGGTCATTTTTTTAATTGGGAAATGATGTGCTTTTACTCAATTCGGGAACCTCACAAGCCAAATTTGTAGTATTTTGCACGAATTGCAAGAGATGTTTACAAGTCGACGGTTGAAGTGGAAGCTCGTATTGAGTTTGCTAGAGTTGATTTGCCAAGCCTTTGATAGCTCAGTTGGTAGAGCGGAGGACAGTAATGGTAAAACAGGCATCCTTAGGTTGCTGGTTCAAATCCGGCTCGAAGGACTTTTGCCAAATGCAAATTTTATTGAATACTTGGAAAGTAAAATACTTGGAAAATAAAATAACAGACAATTTATAATTATATTATATGTCATCACTGAAAATAGATGCCTTTTGCTTTGAGGCTGTGGCCACGTTATGTTTCTGTCCAACACCAATCTTCATTGATTTCCTGTGAGGTGTTTTGGATCCCAATCTCTTGCTATGAACTGGCAAAACAGCAGAATCCCCTTGACAATCTTGATTTCTCAAGGGAAATGAGAGAACACTATACACCATCCAAGATATTAAAATATTGTCAAGGCCCAACACGGCTGAATACTCTGAGGAGATGGCCTGTGAGGCGCCGCCTTTCAACTTTTCCTCCTTAGTATGGTGGTCAGTAACATGCGGGAGACTGCGGAGGGGGTCATTTTTTTAATTGGGAACTGATGTGCTTTTACTCAATTCGGGAACCCCACAAGCCAAATTTGTAGTATTTTGCACGAATTGCAAGAGATGTTTACAAGTCGACGGTTGAAGTGGAAGCTCGTATTGAGTTTGCTAGAGAATGATTTGCCAAGCCTTCGATTGCTCAGTTGGTAGAGCGGAGCACTGTAGTGGTAAAACAGGCATCCTTAGGTCGCTGGTTCAAATCCTGCTCGAAGGACTTTTGCCAAATGCAAATTTTATTGAATACTTGGAAAGTAAAATACTTGGATAGTAAAATAACAGACAATTTATAATTATATTATATTTCATCACTGAAAATAGATGCCTTTTGCTTTGAGGCTGTGGCCACGTTATGTTTCTGTCCAACACCAATCTTCATTGGTTTCCTGTGAGGTGATTCGGATCCCCATCTCTTGCTATGAACTGGCAAAACAGCAGAATCCCCTTGACAATCTTGATTTCTCAAGGGAAATGAGAGAACAGAATACACCATCCAAGATATTAAAATATTGTCAAGGCCCAACACGGCTGAATACTCTGAGGAGATGGCCTGTGAGGCGCCGCCTTTCAACTTTTCCCCCTTAGTATGGTGGTCAGTGACATGCGGGAGACTGCGGAGGGGGTCATTTCTTTAATTGGGAACTGATGTGCTTTTACTCAATTCGGGAACCTCACAAGCCAAATTTGTAGTATTTTGCACGAATTGCAAGAGATGTTTACAAGTCGACGGTTGAAGTGGAAGCTCGTATATCGACGGTTGAAGTGGAAGCTCGTATTGAGCTTGCTAGAGACTGATTTGCCAAGCCTTCGATAGCTCAGTTGGTAGAGCGGAGGACTGTAGTGGTAAAACAGGCATCCTTAGGTCGCTGGTTGAAATCCGGATTGAAGGACTTTTGCCAAATGCAAATTTTATTGAATACTTGGAAAGTAAAATACTTGGAAAATAAAATAACAGACAATTTATAATTATATTATATTTCATCACTGAAAATAGATGCCTTTTGCTTTGAGGCTGTGGCCACGTTATATTTCTGTTCAACACCAATCTTCATTGGTTTCCTGTGAGGTGTTTTGGATCCCCATCTCTTGCTATGAACTGGCAAAACAGCAGAATCCCCTTGACAATCTTGATTTCTCAAGGGAAATGAGAGAACAGTATACACCATCCAAGATATTAAAATATTGTCAAGGCCCAACACGGCTGAATACTCTGAGGAGATGGCCTGTGAGGCGCCGCCTTTCAACTTTTCCCCCTTAGTATGGTGGTCAGTAACATGCGGGAGACTGCGGAGGGGGTCATTTTTTAATTGGGAACTGATGTGCTTTTACTCAATTCGGGAACGTCACAAGCCAAATTTGTAGTATTTTGCACGAATTGCAAGAGATGTTTACAAGTCGACGGTTGAAGTGGAAGCTCATATTGAGCTTGCTAGAGACTGATTTGCCAAGCCTTCGATAGCTCCGTTGGTAGAGCTGAGAACCGTAGTGGTAAAACAGGCATCCTTAGGTCGCTGGTTGAAATCCGGATCGAAGGACTTTTGCCAAATGCAAATTTTATTGAATACTTGGAAAGTAAAATACTTGGAAAATAAAATAACAGACAATTTATAATTATATTATATTTCATCACTGAAAATAGATGCCTTTTGCTTTGAGGCTGTGGCCACGTTATATTTCTGTTCAACACCAATCTTCATTGGTTTCCTGTGAGGTGTTATGGATCCCCATCTCTTGCTATGAACTGGCAAAACAGCAGAATCCCCTTGACAATCTTGATTTCTCAAGGGAAATGAGAGAACACTATACACCATCCAAGATATTAAAATATTGTCAAGGCCCAACACGGCTGAATACTCTGAGGAGATGGCCTGTGAGGCGCCGCCTTTCAACTTTTCCCCCTTAGTATGGTGGTCAGTAACATGCGGGAGACTGCGGAGGGGGTCATTTTTTAAATTGGGAACTGATGTGCTTTTACTCAATTCGGGAACCTCACAAGCCAAATTTGTAGTATTTTGCACGAATTGCAAGAGATGTTTACAAGTCGACGGTGTAAGTGGAAGCTCGTATTGAGTTTGCTAGAGACTGATTTGCCAAGCCTTCGATAGCTCAGTTGGTAGAGCGGAGGACTGTAGTGGTAAAACAGGCATCATTAGGTCACTGGTTCAAATCCGGCTCGAAGGACTTTTGCCAAATGCACATTTTATTGAATACTTGGAAAGTAAAATACTTGGAAAGTAAAATAACAGACAATTCATAATTATATTATATTTCATCACTGAAAATAGATGCCTTTTGCTTTGAGGCTGTGACCATGTTATTTTTCTGTCCAACACGAATCTTCGTTGGTTTCCTGTGAGGTGTTTTGGATCCCCATCTCTTGCTATGAACTGACAAAACAGCAGAATCCCCTTGACAATCTTGATTTCTCAAGGGAAATGGGAGAACACTATACACCATCCAAGATATTAAAATATTGTCAAGGCCCAACGCGGCTGAATACTCTGAGGAGATGGCCTGTGAGGTGCCGCCTTTCAACTTTTCCCCCTTAGTATGGTGGTCAGTAACATGCGGGAGACTGCGGAGGGGGTCATTTTTTTAATTGGGACCTGATGTGCTTTTACTCAATTCGGGAACCTCACAAGCCAAATTTGTAGTATTTTGCACGAATTGCAAGAGATGTTTACAAGTCGACGGTTGAAGTGGAAGCTCGTATTGAGTTTGCTAGAGAATGATTTGCCAAGCCTTCGATAGCTCAGTTGGTAGAACGGAGGACTGTAATGGCAAAACAGGCATCCTTAGGTTGCTGGTTCAAATCCGGCCAAAGGACTTTTGCCAAATGCACATTTTATTGAATACTTGGAAAGTAAAATACTTGGAAAGTAAAATAACAGACAATTTATAATTATATTATATTTCATTACTGAAAATAGATGCCTTTTGCTTTGAGGCTGTGGCCACGTTATTTTTCTGTCCAACACAAATCTTCATTGGTTTCCTGTCAGGTGTTTTGGATCCCCATCTCTTGCTATGAACTGGCAAAACAGCAGAATCCCCTTAACAATCTTGATTTCTCAAGGGAAATGAGAGAACACTATACACCATCCAAGATATTAAAATATTGTCAAGGCCCAACACGGCTGAATACTCTGAGGAGATGGCCTGTGAGGCGCCGCCTTTCAACTTTTCCCCCTTAGTATGGTGGTCAGTAACATGCGGGAGACTGCGGAGGGGGTCATTTTTTTAATTGTGAACTGATGTGCTTTTACTCAATTCGGGAACCTCACAAGCCAAATTTGTAGTATTTTGCACGAATTGCAAGAGATGTTTGAATGTCGACGGTTGAAGTGGAAGCTCGTATTGAGCTTGCTAGAGCCTGGTTTGCCAAGCCTTCGATAGCTCAGTTGGTAGAGCAGAGGACTGTAGTGGTAAAACAGGCATCCTTAGGTCGCTGGTTCAAATGCAGATTGAAGGACTTTTGCCAAATGCAAATTTTATTGAATACTTGGAAAGTAAAATGCTTGGAAAATAAAATAACAGACAATTTATAATTATATTATATTTCATCATTGAAAATAGATGCCTTTTGCTTTGAGGCTGTCGCCACGTTATGTTTCTGTCCAACACCAATCTTCATTGGTTTCCTGTGAGGTGTTTTGGATCCCCATCTCTTGCTATGAACTGGCAAAACAGCAGAATCCCCTTGACAATCTTGATTTCTCAAGGGAAATGAGAGAACACTATACACCATCCAAGATATTAAAATATTGTCAAGGCCCAACACGGCTGAATACTCTGAGGAGATGGCCTGTGAGGCGCCGCCTTTCAACTTTTCCTCCTTAGTATGGTGGTCAGTAACATGCGGGAGACTGCGGAGGGGGTCATTTTTTTAATTGGGAACTGATGTGCTTTTACTCAATTCGGGAACCTCACAAGCCAAATTTGTAGTATTTTGCACGAATTGCAAGAGATGTTTACAAGTCGACGGTTGAAGTGGAAGCTCGTATTGAGTTTGCTAGAGAATGATTTGCCAAGCCTTCGATAGCTCAGTTGGTAGAGCAGAGGACTGTAGTGATAAAACAGGCATCCTTAGGTCGCTGGTTCAAATCCGGCTCGAAGGACTTTTGCCAAATGCACATTTTATTGAATACTTGGAAAGTAAAATACTTGGAAAGTAAAATAACAGACAATTTATAATTATATTATATTTCATCATTGAAAATAGATGCCTTTTGCTTTGAGGCTGTTGCCACGTTATTTTTCTGTCCGAAACCAATCTTCGTTGGTTTCCTGTGAGGTGTTTTGGATCCCCATCTCTTGCTATGAACTGACAAAACAGCAGAATCCCCTTGACAATCTTGATTTCTCAAGGGAAATGGGAGAACACTATACACCATCCAAGATATTAAAATATTGTCAAGGCCCAACACGGCTGAATACTCTGAGGAGATGGACTGTGAGGCGCGCCTTTCAACTTTTCCCCCTTAGTATGGTGGTCAGTAACATGCGGGAGACTGCGGAGGGGGTCATTTTTGTAATTGAGAACTGATGTGCTTTTACTCAATTCGGGAACCTCACAAGCCAAATTTGTAGTATTTTGCAGTAATTGCAAGAGATGTTTACAAGTCGACGGTTGAAGTGGAAGCTCGTATTGAGTTTGCTAGAGAATGATTTGCCAAGCCTTCGATAGCTCGTCGCTGGTTCAAATCCGGCTCAAAGGACTTTTGCCAAATGCACATTTTATTGAATACTTGGAAAGTAAAATACTTGGAAAGTAAAATAACAGACAATTTATAATTATATTATATTTCATCACTGAAAATAGATGCCTTTTGCTTTGAGGCTGTGGCCACGTTATTTTTCTGTCCAACACGAATCTTCTTTGGTTTCCTGTGAGGTGTTTTGGATCCCCATTTCTTGCTATGAACTGGCAAAACAGCAGAATCCCCTTGACAATCTTGATTTCTCAAGGAAAATGAGAGAACACTATACACCATCCAAGAAATTAAAATATTGTCATGGCCGAACACTGATGAATACTCTGAGGAGATGGCCTGCGAGGCGCCGCCTTTCAACTTTTCCTCCTTAGTATGGTGGTCAGTAACATGCGGGAGACTGCGGAGGGGGTCATTTTTTTAATTGTGAACTGATGTGCTTTTACTCAATTCGGGAACCTCACAAGCCAAATTTGTAGTATTTTGCAAGAATTGCAAGAGATGTTTGAATGTCGACGGTTGAAGTGGAAGCTCGTATTGAGCTTGCTAGAGACTGATTTGCCTAGCCTTCAATAGCTCAGTTGGTAGAGCGGAGGACTGTAGTGGTAAAACAGGCATCCTTAGGTCGCTGGTTCAAATCCGGCTCGAAGGAATTTTTGCCAAATGCACATTTTATTGAATACTTGGAAAGTAAAATACTTGGAAAGTAAAATAACAGACAATTTATAATTATATTATATTTCATCACTGAAAATAGATGCCTTTTGCTTTGAGGCTGTGGCCACGTTATTTTTCTGTCCAACACGAATCTTCATTGGTTTCCTGTGAGGTGTTTTGGATCCCCATCTCTTGCTATGAACTGGCAAAACAGCAGAATCCCCTTGACAATCTTGATTTCTCAAGGGAAATGAGAGAACACTATACACCATCCAAGATATTAAAATATTGTCAAGGCCCAACACGGCTGAATACTCTGAGGAGATGGCCTGTGAGGCGCCGCCTTTCAACTTTTCCTCCTTAGTATGGTGGTCAGTAACATGCGGGAGACTGCGGAGGGGGTCATTTTTTAATTGGGAACTGATGTGCTTTTACTCAATTCGGGAACGTCACAAGCCAAATTTGTAGTATTTTGCACGAATTGCAAGAGATGTTTACAAGTCGACGGTTGAAGTGGAAGCTCATATTGAGCTTGCTAGAGACTGATTTGCCAAGCCTTCGATAGCCCAGTTGGTAGAGCTGAGGACTGTAGTGGTAAAACAGGCATCCTTAGGTCGCTGGTTGAAATCCGGATCGAAGGACTTTTGCCAAATGCAAATTTTATTGAATACTTGGAAAGTAAAATACTTGGAAAATAAAATAACAGACAATTTATAATTATATTATATTTCATCACTGAAAATAGATGCCTTTTGCTTTGAGGCTGTGGCCACGTTATATTTCTGTTCAACACCAATCTTCATTGGTTTCCTGTGAGGTGTTTTGGATCCCCATCTCTTGCTATGAACTGGCAAAACAGCAGAATCCCCTTGACAATCTTGATTTCTCAAGGGAAATGAGAGAACACTATACACCATCCAAGATATTAAAATATTGTCAAGGCCCAACACGGCTGAATACTCTGAGGAGATGGCCTGTGAGGCGCCGCCTTTCAACTTTTCCCCCTTAGTATGGTGGTCAGTAACATGCGGGAGACTGCGGAGGGGGTCATTTTTTTAATTGGGAACTGATGTGCTTTTACTCAATTCGGGAACCTCACAAGCCAAATTTGTAGTATTTTGCACGAATTGCAAGAGATGTTTACAAGTCGACGGTTGAAGTAGAAGCTCGTATTGAGTTTGCTAGAGAATGATTTGCCAAGCCTTTGATAGCTCAGTTGGTAGAGCGGAGCACTGTAGTGGTACAACAGGCATCCTTAGGTCGCTGGTTCAAATCCGGCTCGAAGGCATTTTGCCAAATGCAAATTTTATTGAATACTTGGAAAGTAAAATACTTGGAAAGTAAAATAACAGACAATTTATAATTATATTATATTTCATCACTGAAAATAGATGCCTTTTGCTTTGAGGCTGTGGCCACGTTATGTTTCTGTCCAACACGAATCTTCATTGGTTTCATGTGAGGTGTTTTGGATCCCCATCTCTTGCTATGAACTGGCAAAACAGCAGAATCCCCTTGACAATCTTGATTTCTCAAGGGAAATGAGAGAACACTATACACCATCCAAGATATTAAAATATTGTCAAGGCCCAACACGGCTGAATACTCTGAGGAGATGGCCTGTGAGGCGCTGCCTTTCAACTTTTCCCCCTTAGTATGGTGGTCAGTAACATGCGGGAGACTGCGGAGGGGGTCATTTTTTTAATTGGGAAATGATGTGCTTTTACTCAATTCGGGAACCTCACAAGCCAAATTTGTAGTATTTTGCACGAATTGCAAGAGATGTTTACAAGTCGACGGTTGAAGTGGAAGCTCGTATTGAGTTTGCTAGAGTTGATTTGCCAAGCCTTTGATAGCTCAGTTGGTAGAGCGGAGGACAGTAATGGTAAAACAGGCATCCTTAGGTTGCTGGTTCAAATCCGGCTCGAAGGACTTTTGCCAAATGCAAATTTTATTGAATACTTGGAAAGTAAAATACTTGGAAAATAAAATAACAGACAATTTATAATTATATTATATGTCATCACTGAAAATAGATGCCTTTTGCTTTGAGGCTGTGGCCACGTTATGTTTCTGTCCAACACCAATCTTCATTGATTTCCTGTGAGGTGTTTTGGATCCCAATCTCTTGCTATGAACTGGCAAAACAGCAGAATCCCCTTGACAATCTTGATTTCTCAAGGGAAATGAGAGAACACTATACACCATCCAAGATATTAAAATATTGTCAAGGCCCAACACGGCTGAATACTCTGAGGAGATGGCCTGTGAGGCGCCGCCTTTCAACTTTTCCTCCTTAGTATGGTGGTCAGTAACATGCGGGAGACTGCGGAGGGGGTCATTTTTTTAATTGGGAACTGATGTGCTTTTACTCAATTCGGGAACCCCACAAGCCAAATTTGTAGTATTTTGCACGAATTGCAAGAGATGTTTACAAGTCGACGGTTGAAGTGGAAGCTCGTATTGAGTTTGCTAGAGAATGATTTGCCAAGCCTTCGATTGCTCAGTTGGTAGAGCGGAGCACTGTAGTGGTAAAACAGGCATCCTTAGGTCGCTGGTTCAAATCCTGCTCGAAGGACTTTTGCCAAATGCAAATTTTATTGAATACTTGGAAAGTAAAATACTTGGATAGTAAAATAACAGACAATTTATAATTATATTATATTTCATCACTGAAAATAGATGCCTTTTGCTTTGAGGCTGTGGCCACGTTATGTTTCTGTCCAACACCAATCTTCATTGGTTTCCTGTGAGGTGATTCGGATCCCCATCTCTTGCTATGAACTGGCAAAACAGCAGAATCCCCTTGACAATCTTGATTTCTCAAGGGAAATGAGAGAACAGTATACACCATCCAAGATATTAAAATATTGTCAAGGCCCAACACGGCTGAATACTCTGAGGAGATGGCCTGTGAGGCGCCGCCTTTCAACTTTTCCCCCTTAGTATGGTGGTCAGTGACATGCGGGAGACTGCGGAGGGGGTCATTTCTTTAATTGGGAACTGATGTGCTTTTACTCAATTCGGGAACCTCACAAGCCAAATTTGTAGTATTTTGCACGAATTGCAAGAGATGTTTACAAGTCGACGGTTGAAGTGGAAGCTCGTATATCGACGGTTGAAGTGGAAGCTCGTATTGAGCTTGCTAGAGACTGATTTGCCAAGCCTTCGATAGCTCAGTTGGTAGAGCGGAGGACTGTAGTGGTAAAACAGGCATCCTTAGGTCACTGGTTGAAATCCGGATTGAAGGACTTTTGCCAAATGCAAATTTTATTGAATACTTGGAAAGTAAAATACTTGGAAAATAAAATAACAGACAATTTATAATTATATTATATTTCATCACTGAAAATAGATGCCTTTTGCTTTGAGGCTGTGGCCACGTTATATTTCTGTTCAACACCAATCTTCATTGGTTTCCTGTGAGGTGTTTTGGATCCCCATCTCTTGCTATGAACTGGCAAAACAGCAGAATCCCCTTGACAATCTTGATTTCTCAAGGGAAATGAGAGAACAGTATACACCATCCAAGATATTAAAATATTGTCAAGGCCCAACACGGCTGAATACTCTGAGGAGATGGCCTGTGAGGCGCCGCCTTTCAACTTTTCCCCCTTAGTATGGTGGTCAGTAACATGCGGGAGACTGCGGAGGGGGTCATTTTTTAATTGGGAACTGATGTGCTTTTACTCAATTCGGGAACGTCACAAGCCAAATTTGTAGTATTTTGCACGAATTGCAAGAGATGTTTACAAGTCGACGGTTGAAGTGGAAGCTCATATTGAGCTTGCTAGAGACTGATTTGCCAAGCCTTCGATAGCTCCGTTGGTAGAGCTGAGGACCGTAGTGGTAAAACAGGCATCCTTAGGTCGCTGGTTGAAATCCGGATCGAAGGACTTTTGCCAAATGCAAATTTTATTGAATACTTGGAAAGTAAAATACTTGGAAAATAAAATAACAGACAATTTATAATTATATTATATTTCATCACTGAAAATAGATGCCTTTTGCTTTGAGGCTGTGGCCACGTTATATTTCTGTTCAACACCAATCTTCATTGGTTTCCTGTGAGGTGTTATGGATCCCCATCTCTTGCTATGAACTGGCAAAACAGCAGAATCCCCTTGACAATCTTGATTTCTCAAGGGAAATGGGAGAACACTATACACCATCCAAGATATTAAAATATTGTCAAGGCCCAACGCGGCTGAATACTCTGAGGAGATGGCCTGTGAGGTGCCGCCTTTCAACTTTTCCCCCTTAGTATGGTGGTCAGTAACATGCGGGAGACTGCGGAGGGGGTCATTTTTTTAATTGGGACCTGATGTGCTTTTACTCAATTCGGGAACCTCACAAGCCAAATTTGTAGTATTTTGCACGAATTGCAAGAGATGTTTACAAGTCGACGGTTGAAGTGGAAGCTCGTATTGAGTTTGCTAGAGAATGATTTGCCAAGCCTTCGATAGCTCAGTTGGTAGAACGGAGGACTGTAATGGCAAAACAGGCATCCTTAGGTTGCTGGTTCAAATCCGGCCAAAGGACTTTTGCCAAATGCACATTTTATTGAATACTTGGAAAGTAAAATACTTGGAAAGTAAAATAACAGACAATTTATAATTATATTATATTTCATCACTGAAAATAGATGCCTTTTGCTTTGAGGCTGTGGCCACGTTATTTTTCTGTCCAACACGAATCTTCCTTGGTTTCCTGTGAGGTGTTTTGGATCCCCATTTCTTGCTATGAACTGACAAAACAGCAGAATCCCCTTGACAATGTTTATTTCTCAAGGGAAATGGGAGAACACTATACACCATCCAAGATATTAAAATATTGTCAAGGCCCAACGCGGCTGAATACTCTGAGGAGATGGCCTGTGAGGTGCCGCCTTTCAACTTTTCCCCCTTAGTATGGTGGTCAGTAACATGCGGGAGACTGCGGAGGGGGTCATTTTTTTAATTGGGAACTGATGTGCTTTTACTCAATTCGGGAACCTCACAAGCCAAATTTGTAGTATTTTGCACGAATTGCAAGAGATGTTTGAATGTCGACGGTTGAAGTGGAAGCTCGTATTGAGCTTGCTAGAGCCTGGTTTGCCAAGCCTTCGATAGCTCAGTTGGTAGAGCAGAGGACTGTAGTGGTAAAACAGGCTTCCTTAGGTCGCTGGTTCAAATGCAGATTGAAGGACTTTTGCCAAATGCAAATTTTATTGAATACTTGGAAAGTAAAATGCTTGGAAAATAAAATAACAGACAATTTATAATTATATTATATTTCATCATTGAAAATAGATGCCTTTTGCTTTGAGGCTGTCGCCACGTTATGTTTCTGTCCAACACCAATCTTCATTGGTTTCCTGTGAGGTGTTTTGGATCCCCATCTCTTGCTATGAACTGGCAAAACAGCAGAATCCCCTTGACAATCTTGATTTCTCAAGGGAAATGAGAGAACACTATACACCATCCAAGATATTAAAATATTGTCAAGGCCCAACACGGCTGAATACTCTGAGGAGATGGCCTGTGAGGCGCCGCCTTTCAACTTTTCCTCCTTAGTATGGTGGTCAGTAACATGCGGGAGACTGCGGAGGGGGTCATTTTTTTAATTGGGAACTGATGTGCTTTTACTCAATTCGGGAACCCCACAAGCCAAATTTGTAGTATTTTGCACGAATTGCAAGAGATGTTTACAAGTCGACGGTTGAAGTGGAAGCTCGTATTGAGTTTGCTAGAGAATGATTTGCCAAGCCTTCGATTGCTCAGTTGGTAGAGCGGAGCACTGTAGTGGTAAAACAGGCATCCTTAGGTCGCTGGTTCAAATCCTGCTCGAAGGACTTTTGCCAAATGCAAATTTTATTGAATACTTGGAAAGTAAAATACTTGGATAGTAAAATAACAGACAATTTATAATTATATTATATTTCATCACTGAAAATAGATGCCTTTTGCTTTGAGGCTGTGGCCACGTTATGTTTCTGTCCAACACCAATCTTCATTGGTTTCCTGTGAGGTGATTCGGATCCCCATCTCTTGCTATGAACTGGCAAAACAGCAGAATCCCCTTGACAATCTTGATTTCTCAAGGGAAATGAGAGAACAGTATACACCATCCAAGATATTAAAATATTGTCAAGGCCCAACACGGCTGAATACTCTGAGGAGATGGCCTGTGAGGCGCCGCCTTTCAACTTTTCCCCCTTAGTATGGTGGTCAGTGACATGCGGGAGACTGCGGAGGGGGTCATTTCTTTAATTGGGAACTGATGTGCTTTTACTCAATTCGGGAACCTCACAAGCCAAATTTGTAGTATTTTGCACGAATTGCAAGAGATGTTTACAAGTCGACGGTTGAAGTGGAAGCTCGTATATCGACGGTTGAAGTGGAAGCTCGTATTGAGCTTGCTAGAGACTGATTTGCCAAGCCTTCGATAGCTCAGTTGGTAGAGCGGAGGACTGTAGTGGTAAAACAGGCATCCTTAGGTCACTGGTTGAAATCCGGATTGAAGGACTTTTGCCAAATGCAAATTTTATTGAATACTTGGAAAGTAAAATACTTGGAAAATAAAATAACAGACAATTTATAATTATATTATATTTCATCACTGAAAATAGATGCCTTTTGCTTTGAGGCTGTGGCCACGTTATATTTCTGTTCAACACCAATCTTCATTGGTTTCCTGTGAGGTGTTTTGGATCCCCATCTCTTGCTATGAACTGGCAAAACAGCAGAATCCCCTTGACAATCTTGATTTCTCAAGGGAAATGAGAGAACAGTATACACCATCCAAGATATTAAAATATTGTCAAGGCCCAACACGGCTGAATACTCTGAGGAGATGGCCTGTGAGGCGCCGCCTTTCAACTTTTCCCCCTTAGTATGGTGGTCAGTAACATGCGGGAGACTGCGGAGGGGGTCATTTTTTAATTGGGAACTGATGTGCTTTTACTCAATTCGGGAACGTCACAAGCCAAATTTGTAGTATTTTGCACGAATTGCAAGAGATGTTTACAAGTCGACGGTTGAAGTGGAAGCTCATATTGAGCTTGCTAGAGACTGATTTGCCAAGCCTTCGATAGCTCCGTTGGTAGAGCTGAGGACCGTAGTGGTAAAACAGGCATCCTTAGGTCGCTGGTTGAAATCCGGATCGAAGGACTTTTGCCAAATGCAAATTTTATTGAATACTTGGAAAGTAAAATACTTGGAAAATAAAATAACAGACAATTTATAATTATATTATATTTCATCACTGAAAATAGATGCCTTTTGCTTTGAGGCTGTGGCCACGTTATATTTCTGTTCAACACCAATCTTCATTGGTTTCCTGTGAGGTGTTATGGATCCCCATCTCTTGCTATGAACTGGCAAAACAGCAGAATCCCCTTGACAATCTTGATTTCTCAAGGGAAATGGGAGAACACTATACACCATCCAAGATATTAAAATATTGTCAAGGCCCAACGCGGCTGAATACTCTGAGGAGATGGCCTGTGAGGTGCCGCCTTTCAACTTTTCCCCCTTAGTATGGTGGTCAGTAACATGCGGGAGACTGCGGAGGGGGTCATTTTTTTAATTGGGACCTGATGTGCTTTTACTCAATTCGGGAACCTCACAAGCCAAATTTGTAGTATTTTGCACGAATTGCAAGAGATGTTTACAAGTCGACGGTTGAAGTGGAAGCTCGTATTGAGTTTGCTAGAGAATGATTTGCCAAGCCTTCGATAGCTCAGTTGGTAGAACGGAGGACTGTAATGGCAAAACAGGCATCCTTAGGTTGCTGGTTCAAATCCGGCCAAAGGACTTTTGCCAAATGCACATTTTATTGAATACTTGGAAAGTAAAATACTTGGAAAGTAAAATAACAGACAATTTATAATTATATTATATTTCATTACTGAAAATAGATGCCTTTTGCTTTGAGGCTGTGGCCACGTTATTTTTCTGTCCAACACAAATCTTCATTGGTTTCCTGTCAGGTGTTTTGGATCCCCATCTCTTGCTATGAACTGACAAAACAGCAGAATCCCCTTGACAATGTTTATTTCTCAAGGGAAATGGGAGAACACTATACACCATCCAAGATATTAAAATATTGTCAAGGCCCAACGCGGCTGAATACTCTGAGGAGATGGCCTGTGAGGTGCCGCCTTTCAACTTTTCCCCCTTAGTATGGTGGTCAGTAACATGCGGGAGACTGCGGAGGGGGTCATTTTTTTAATTGGGAACTGATGTGCTTTTACTCAATTCGGGAACCTCACAAGCCAAATTTGTAGTATTTTGCACGAATTGCAAGAGATGTTTGAATGTCGACGGTTGAAGTGGAAGCTCGTATTGAGCTTGCTAGAGACTGATTTGCCTAGCCTTCGATAGCTCAGTTGGTAGAGCGGAGGACTGTAGTGGTAAAACAGGCATCCTTAGGTCGCTGGTTCAAATCCGGCTCGAAGGAATTTTTGCCAAATGCACATTTTATTGAATACTTGGAAAGTAAAATACTTGGAAAGTAAAATAACAGACAATTTATAATTATATTATATTTCATCACTGAAAATAGATGCCTTTTGCTTTGAGGCTGTGACCATGTTATTTTTCTGTCCAACACGAATCTTCGTTGGTTTCCTGTGAGGTGTTTTGGATCCCCATCTCTTGCTATGAACTGACAAAACAGCAGAATCCCCTTGACAATCTTGATTTCTCAAGGGAAATGGGAGAACACTATACACCATCCAAGATATTAAAATATTGTCAAGGCCCAACGCGGCTGAATACTCTGAGGAGATGGCCTGTGAGGTGCCGCCTTTCAACTTTTCCCCCTTAGTATGGTGGTCAGTAACATGCGGGAGACTGCGGAGGGGGTCATTTTTTTAATTGGGACCTGATGTGCTTTTACTCAATTCGGGAACCTCACAAGCCAAATTTGTAGTATTTTGCACGAATTGCAAGAGATGTTTACAAGTCGACGGTTGAAGTGGAAGCTCGTATTGAGTTTGCTAGAGAATGATTTGCCAAGCCTTCGATAGCTCAGTTGGTAGAACGGAGGACTGTAATGGCAAAACAGGCATCCTTAGGTTGCTGGTTCAAATCCGGCCAAAGGACTTTTGCCAAATGCACATTTTATTGAATACTTGGAAAGTAAAATACTTGGAAAGTAAAATAACAGACAATTTATAATTATATTATATTTCATTACTGAAAATAGATGCCTTTTGCTTTGAGGCTGTGGCCACGTTATTTTTCTGTCCAACACAAATCTTCATTGGTTTCCTGTCAGGTGTTTTGGATCCCCATCTCTTGCTATGAACTGGCAAAACAGCAGAATCCCCTTAACAATCTTGATTTCTCAAGGGAAATGAGAGAACACTATACACCATCCAAGATATTAAAATATTGTCAAGGCCCAACACGGCTGAATACTCTGAGGAGATGGCCTGTGAGGCGCCGCCTTTCAACTTTTCCCCCTTAGTATGGTGGTCAGTAACATGCGGGAGACTGCGGAGGGGGTCATTTTTTTAATTGTGAACTGATGTGCTTTTACTCAATTCGGGAACCTCACAAGCCAAATTTGTAGTATTTTGCACGAATTGCAAGAGATGTTTGAATGTCGACGGTTGAAGTGGAAGCTCGTATTGAGCTTGCTAGAGCCTGGTTTGCCAAGCCTTCGATAGCTCAGTTGGTAGAGCAGAGGACTGTAGTGGTAAAACAGGCATCCTTAGGTCGCTGGTTCAAATGCAGATTGAAGGACTTTTGCCAAATGCAAATTTTATTGAATACTTGGAAAGTAAAATGCTTGGAAAATAAAATAACAGACAATTTATAATTATATTATATTTCATCATTGAAAATAGATGCCTTTTGCTTTGAGGCTGTCGCCACGTTATGTTTCTGTCCAACACCAATCTTCATTGGTTTCCTGTGAGGTGTTTTGGATCCCCATCTCTTGCTATGAACTGGCAAAACAGCAGAATCCCCTTGACAATCTTGATTTCTCAAGGGAAATGAGAGAACACTATACACCATCCAAGATATTAAAATATTGTCAAGGCCCAACACGGCTGAATACTCTGAGGAGATGGCCTGTGAGGCGCCGCCTTTCAACTTTTCCTCCTTAGTATGGTGGTCAGTAACATGCGGGAGACTGCGGAGGAGGTCATTTTTTTAATTGGGAACTGATGTGCTTTTACTCAATTCGGGAACCTCACAAGTCAAATTTGTAGTATTTTGCACGAATTGCAAGAGATGTTTACAAGTCGACGGTTGAAGTGGAAGCTCGTATTGAGTTTGCTAGAGAATGATTTGCCAAGCCTTCGATAGCTCAGTTGGTAGAGCAGAGGACTGTAGTGATAAAACAGGCATCCTTAGGTCGCTGGTTCAAATCCGGCTCGAAGGACTTTTGCCAAATGCACATTTTATTGAATACTTGGAAAGTAAAATACTTGGAAAGTAAAATAACAGACAATTTATAATTATATTATATTTCATCATTGAAAATAGATGCCTTTTGCTTTGAGGCTGTGGCCACGTTATTTTTCTGTCCGAAACCAATCTTCGTTGGTTTCCTGTGAGGTGTTTTGGATCCCCATCTCTTGCTATGAACTGACAAAACAGCAGAATCCCCTTGACAATCTTGATTTCTCAAGGGAAATGGGAGAACACTATACACCATCCAAGATATTAAAATATTGTCAAGGCCCAACACGGCTGAATACTCTGAGGAGATGGACTGTGAGGCGCGCCTTTCAACTTTTCCCCCTTAGTATGGTGGTCAGTAACATGCGGGAGACTGCGGAGGGGGTCATTTTTGTAATTGAGAACTGATGTGCTTTTACTCAATTCGGGAACCTCACAAGCCAAATTTGTAGTATTTTGCAGTAATTGCAAGAGATGTTTACAAGTCGACGGTTGAAGTGGAAGCTCGTATTGAGTTTGCTAGAGAATGATTTGCCAAGCCTTCGATAGCTCGTCGCTGGTTCAAATCCGGCTCAAAGGACTTTTGCCAAATGCACATTTTATTGAATACTTGGAAAGTAAAATACTTGGAAAGTAAAATAACAGACAATTTATAATTATATTATATTTCATCACTGAAAATAGATGCCTTTTGCTTTGAGGCTGTGGCCACGTTATTTTTCTGTCCAACACGAATCTTCTTTGGTTTCCTGTGAGGTGTTTTGGATCCCCATTTCTTGCTATGAACTGGCAAAACAGCAGAATCCCCTTGACAATCTTGATTTCTCAAGGAAAATGAGAGAACACTATACACCATCCAAGATATTAAAATATTGTCATGGCCGAACACTGATGAATACTCTGAGGAGATGGCCTGCGAGGCGCCGCCTTTCAACTTTTCCTCCTTAGTATGGTGGTCAGTAACATGCGGGAGACTGCGGAGGGGGTCATTTTTTTAATTGTGAACTGATGTGCTTTTACTCAATTCGGGAACCTCACAAGCCAAATTTGTAGTATTTTGCAAGAATTGCAAGAGATGTTTGAATGTCGACGGTTGAAGTGGAAGCTCGTATTGAGCTTGCTAGAGACTGATTTGCCTAGCCTTCAATAGCTCAGTTGGTAGAGCGGAGGACTGTAGTGGTAAAACAGGCATCCTTAGGTCGCTGGTTCAAATCCGGCTCGAAGGAATTTTTGCCAAATGCACATTTTATTGAATACTTGGAAAGTAAAATACTTGGAAAGTAAAATAACAGACAATTTATAATTATATTATATTTCATCACTGAAAATAGATGCCTTTTGCTTTGAGGCTGTGGCCACGTTATTTTTCTGTCCAACACGAATCTTCATTGGTTTCCTGTGAGGTGTTTTGGATCCCCATCTCTTGCTATGAACTGGCAAAACAGCAGAATCCCCTTGACAATCTTGATTTCTCAAGGGAAATGAGAGAACACTATACACCATCCAAGATATTAAAATATTGTCAAGGCCCAACACGGCTGAATACTCTGAGGAGATGGCCTGTGAGGCGCCGCCTTTCAACTTTTCCTCCTTAGTATGGTGGTCAGTAACATGCGGGAGACTGCGGAGGGGGTCATTTTTTAATTGGGAACTGATGTGCTTTTACTCAATTCGGGAACGTCACAAGCCAAATTTGTAGTATTTTGCACGAATTGCAAGAGATGTTTACAAGTCGACGGTTGAAGTGGAAGCTCATATTGAGCTTGCTAGAGACTGATTTGCCAAGCCTTCGATAGCTCAGTTGGTAGAGCTGAGGACTGTAGTGGTAAAACAGGCATCCTTAGGTCGATGGTTGAAATCCGGATCGAAGGACTTTTGCCAAATGCAAATTTTATTGAATACTTGGAAAGTAAAATACTTGGAAAATAAAATAACAGACAATTTATAATTATATTATATTTCATCACTGAAAATAGATGCCTTTTGCTTTGAGGCTGTGGCCACGTTATATTTCTGTTCAACACCAATCTTCATTGGTTTCCTGTGAGGTGTTATGGATCCCCATCTCTTGCTATGAACTGGCAAAACAGCAGAATCCCCTTGACAATCTTGATTTCTCAAGGGAAATGAGAGAACACTATACACCATCCAAGATATTAAAATATTGTCAAGGCCCAACACGGCTGAATACTCTGAGGAGATGGCCTGTGAGGCGCCGCCTTTCAACTTTTCCCCCTTAGTATGGTGGTCAGTAACATGCGGGAGACTGCGGAGGGGGTCATTTTTTAAATTGGGAACTGATGTGCTTTTACTCAATTCGGGAACCTCACAAGCCAAATTTGTAGTATTTTGCACGAATTGCAAGAGATGTTTACAAGTCGACGGTGTAAGTGGAAGCTCGTATTGAGTTTGCTAGAGACTGATTTGCCAAGCCTTCGATAGCTCAGTTGGTAGAGCGGAGGACTGTAGTGGTAAAACAGGCATCATTAGGTCACTGGTTCAAATCCGGCTCGAAGGACTTTTGCCAAATGCACATTTTATTGAATACTTGGAAAGTAAAATACTTGGAAAGTAAAATAACAGACAATTTATAATTATATTATATTTCATCACTGAAAATAGATGCCTTTTGCTTTGAGGCTGTGACCATGTTATTTTTCTGTCCAACACGAATCTTCGTTGGTTTCCTGTGAGGTGTTTTGGATCCCCATCTCTTGCTATGAACTGACAAAACAGCAGAATCCCCTTGACAATCTTGATTTCTCAAGGGAAATGGGAGAACACTATACACCATCCAAGATATTAAAATATTGTCAAGGCCCAACGCGGCTGAATACTCTGAGGAGACGGCCTGTGAGGTGCCGCCTTTCAACTTTTCCCCCTTAGTATGGTGGTCAGTAACATGCGGGAGACTGCGGAGGGGGTCATTTTTTTAATTGTGAACTGATGTGCTTTTACTCAATTCGGGAACCTCACAAGCCAAATTTGTAGTATTTTGCACGAATTGCAAGAGATGTTTGAATGTCGACGGTTGAAGTGGAAGCTCGTATTGAGCTTGCTAGAGCCTGGTTTGCCAAGCCTTCGATAGCTCAGTTGGTAGAGCAGAGGACTGTAGTGGTAAAACAGGCTTCCTTAGGTCGCTGGTTCAAATGCAGATTGAAGGACTTTTGCCAAATGCAAATTTTATTGAATACTTGGAAAGTAAAATGCTTGGAAAATAAAATAACAGACAATTTATAATTATATTATATTTCATCATTGAAAATAGATGCCTTTTGCTTTGAGGCTGTCGCCACGTTATGTTTCTGTCCAACACCAATCTTCATTGGTTTCCTGTGAGGTGTTTTGGATCCCCATCTCTTGCTATGAACTGGCAAAACAGCAGAATCCCCTTGACAATCTTGATTTCTCAAGGGAAATGAGAGAACACTATACACCATCCAAGATATTAAAATATTGTCAAGGCCCAACACGGCTGAATACTCTGAGGAGATGGCCTGTGAGGCGCCGCCTTTCAACTTTTCCTCCTTAGTATGGTGGTCAGTAACATGCGGGAGACTGCGGAGGGGGTCATTTTTTTAATTGGGAACTGATGTGCTTTTACTCAATTCGGGAACCTCACAAGCCAAATTTGTAGTATTTTGCACGAATTGCAAGAGATGTTTACAAGTCGACGGTTGAAGTGGAAGCTCGTATTGAGTTTGCTAGAGAATGATTTGCCAAGCCTTCGATAGCTCGTCGCTGGTTCAAATCCGGCTCAAAGGACTTTTGCCAAATGCACATTTTATTGAATACTTGGAAAGTAAAATACTTGGAAAGTAAAATAACAGACAATTTATAATTATATTATATTTCATCACTGAAAATAGATGCCTTTTGCTTTGAGGCTGTGGCCACGTTATTTTTCTGTCCAACACGAATCTTCTTTGGTTTCCTGTGAGGTGTTTTGGATCCCCATTTCTTGCTATGAACTGGCAAAACAGCAGAATCCCCTTGACAATCTTGATTTCTCAAGGAAAATGAGAGAACACTATACACCATCCAAGATATTAAAATATTGTCATGGCCGAACACTGATGAATACTCTGAGGAGATGGCCTGGGAGGCGCCGCCTTTCAACTTTTCCTCCTTAGTATGGTGGTCAGTAACATGCGGGAGACTGCGGAGGGGGTCATTTTTTTAATTGTGAACTGATGTGCTTTTACTCAATTCGGGAACCTCACAAGCCAAATTTGTAGTATTTTGCAAGAATTGCAAGAGATGTTTGAATGTCGACGGTTGAAGTGGAAGCTCGTATTGAGCTTGCTAGAGACTGATTTGCCTAGCCTTCAATAGCTCAGTTGGTAGAGCAGAGGACTGTAGTGGTAAAACAGGCATCCTTAGGTCGCTGGTTCAAATCCGGCTCGAAGGAATTTTTGCCAAATGCACATTTTATTGAATACTTGGAAAGTAAAATACTTGGAAAGTAAAATAACAGACAATTTATAATTATATTATATTTCATCACTGAAAATAGATGCCTTTTGCTTTGAGGCTGTGGCCACGTTATTTTTCTGTCCAACACGAATCTTCATTGGTTTCCTGTGAGGTGTTTTGGATCCCCATCTCTTGCTATGAACTGGCAAAACAGCAGAATCCCCTTGACAATCTTGATTTCTCAAGGGAAATGAGAGAACACTATACACCATCCAAGATATTAAAACATTGTCAAGGCCCAACACGGCTGAATACTCTGAGGAGATGGCCTGTGAGGAGCCGCCTTTCAACTTTTCCCCCTTAGTATGGTGGTCAGTAACATGCGGGAGACTGCGGAGGGGGTCATTTTTTAAATTGGGAACTGATGTGCTTTTACTCAATTCGGGAACCTCACAAGCCAAATTTGTAGTATTTTGCACGAATTGCAAGAGATGTTTACAAGTCGACGGTTGAAGTGGAAGCTCGTATTGAGTTTGCTAGAGAATGATTTGCCAAGCCTTCGATAGCTCAGTTGGTAGAACGGAGGACTGTAACAGCAAAACAGGCATCCTTAGGTCGCTGGTTCAAATCCGGCCAAAGGACTTTTGCCAAATGCACATTTTATTGAATACTTGGAAAGTAAAATACTTGGAAAGTAAAATAACAGACAATTTATAATTATATTATATTTCATTACTGAAAATAGATGCCTTTTGCTTTGAGGCTGTGGCCACGTTATTTTTCTGTCCAACACGAATCTTCATTGGTTTCCTGTCAGGTGTTTTGGATCCCCATCTCTTGCTATGAACTGGCAAAACAGCAGAATCCCCTTAACAATCTTGATTTCTCAAGGGAAATGAGAGAACACTATACACCATCCAAGATATTAAAATATTGTCAAGGCCCAACACGGCTGAATACTCTGAGGAGATGGCCTGTGAGGCGCCGCCTTTCAACTTTTCCCCCTTAGTATGGTGGTCAGTAACATGCGGGAGACTGCGGAGGGGGTCATTTTTTTAATTGTGAACTGATGTGCTTTTACTCAATTCGGGAACCTCACAAGCCAAATTTGTAGTATTTTGCACGAATTGCAAGAGATGTTTGAATGTCGACGGTTGAAGTGGAAGCTCGTATTGAGCTTGCTAGAGCCTGTTTTGCCAAGCCTTCGATAGCTCAGTTGGTAGAGCAGAGGACTGTAGTGGTAAAACAGGCATCCTTAGGTCGCTGGTTCAAATGCAGATTGAAGGACTTTTGCCAAATGCAAATTTTATTGAATACTTGGAAAGTAAAATGCTTGGAAAATAAAATAACAGACAATTTATAATTATATTATATTTCATCATTGAAAATAGATGCCTTTTGCTTTGAGGCTGTCGCCACGTTATGTTTCTGTCCAACACCAATCTTCATTGGTTTCCTGTGAGGTGTTTTGGATCCCCATCTCTTGCTATGAACTGGCAAAACAGCAGAATCCCCTTGACAATCTTGATTTCTCAAGGGAAATGAGAGAACACTATACACCATCCAAGATATTAAAATATTGTCAAGGCCCAACACGGCTGAATACTCTGAGGAGATGGCCTGTGAGGCGCCGCCTTTCAACTTTTCCTCCTTAGTATGGTGGTCAGTAACATGCGGGAGACTGCGGAGGGGGTCATTTTTTTAATTGGGAACTGATGTGCTTTTACTCAATTCGGGAACCTCACAAGCCAAATTTGTAGTATTTTGCACGAATTGCAAGAGATGTTTACAAGTCGACGGTTGAAGTGGAAGCTCGTATTGAGTTTGCTAGAGAATGATTTGCCAAGCCTTCGATAGCTCGTCGCTGGTTCAAATCCGGCTCAAAGGACTTTTGCCAAATGCACATTTTATTGAATACTTGGAAAGTAAAATACTTGGAAAGTAAAATAACAGACAATTTATAATTATATTATATTTCATTACTGAAAATAGATGCCTTTTGCTTTGAGGCTGTGGCCACGTTATTTTTCTGTCCAACACGAATCTTCTTTGGTTTCCTGTGAGGTGTTTTGGATCCCCATTTCTTGCTATGAACTGGCAAAACAGCAGAATCCCCTTGACAATCTTGATTTCTCAAGGAAAATGAGAGAACACTATACACCATCCAAGATATTAAAATATTGTCATGGCCGAACACTGATGAATACTCTGAGGAGATGGCCTGCGAGGCGCCGCCTTTCAACTTTTCCTCCTTAGTATGGTGGTCAGTAACATGCGGGAGACTGCGGAGGGGGTCATTTTTTTAATTGTGAACTGATGTGCTTTTACTCAATTCGGGAACCTCACAAGCCAAATTTGTAGTATTTTGCAAGAATTGCAAGAGATGTTTGAATGTCGACGGTTGAAGTGGAAGCTCGTATTGAGCTTGCTAGAGACTGATTTGCCTAGCCTTCAATAGCTCAGTTGGTAGAGCGGGGTTCAAATCCGGCTCGAAGGAATTTTTGCCAAATGCACATTTTATTGAATACTTGGAAAGTAAAATACTTGGAAAGTAAAATAACAGACAATTTATAATTATATTATATTTCATCACTGAAAATAGATGCCTTTTGCTTTGAGGCTGTGGCCACGTTATTTTTCTGTCCAACACGAATCTTCATTGGTTTCCTGTGAGGTGTTTTGGATCCCCATCTCTTGCTATGAACTGGCAAAACAGCAGAATCCCCTTGCAAATCTTGATTTCTCAAGGGAAATGAGAGAACAGTATACACCATCCAAGATATTAAAATATTGTCAAGGCCCAACACGGCTGAATACTCTGAGGAGATGGCCTGTGAGGCGCCGCCTTTCAACTTTTCCCCCTTAGTATGGTGGTCAGTAACATGCGGGAGACTGCGGAGGGGGTCATTTTTTAATTGGGAACTGATGTGCTTTTACTCAATTCGGGAACGTCACAAGCCAAATTTGTAGTATTTTGCACGAATTGCAAGAGATGTTTACAAGTCGACGGTTGAAGTGGAAGCTCATATTGAGCTTGCTAGAGACTGATTTGCCAAGCCTTCGATAGCTCCGTTGGTAGAGCTGAGGACCGTAGTGGTAAAACAGGCATCCTTAGGTCGCTGGTTGAAATCCGGATCGAAGGACTTTTGCCAAATGCAAATTTTATTGAATACTTGGAAAGTAAAATACTTGGAAAATAAAATAACAGACAATTTATAATTATATTATATTTCATCACTGAAAATAGATGCCTTTTGCTTTGAGGCTGTGGCCACGTTATATTTCTGTTCAACACCAATCTTCATTGGTTTCCTGTGAGGTGTTATGGATCCCCATCTCTTGCTATGAACTGGCAAAACAGCAGAATCCCCTTGACAATCTTGATTTCTCAAGGGAAATGAGAGAACACTATACACCATCCAAGATATTAAAATATTGTCAAGGCCCAACACGGCTGAATACTCTGAGGAGATGGCCTGTGAGGCGCCGCCTTTCAACTTTTCCCCCTTAGTATGGTGGTCAGTAACATGCGGGAGACTGCGGAGGGGGTCATTTTTTAAATTGGGAACTGATGTGCTTTTACTCAATTCGGGAACCTCACAAGCCAAATTTGTAGTATTTTGCAAGAATTGCAAGAGATGTTTGAATGTCGACGGTTGAAGTGGAAGCTCGTATTGAGCTTGCTAGAGACTGATTTGCCTAGCCTTCAATAGCTCAGTTGGTAGAGCGGGGTTCAAATCCGGCTCGAAGGAATTTTTGCCAAATGCACATTTTATTGAATACTTGGAAAGTAAAATACTTGGAAAGTAAAATAACAGACAATTTATAATTATATTATATTTCATCACTGAAAATAGATGCCTTTTGCTTTGAGGCTGTGGCCACGTTATTTTTCTGTCCAACACGAATCTTCATTGGTTTCCTGTGAGGTGTTTTGGATCCCCATCTCTTGCTATGAACTGGCAAAACAGCAGAATCCCCTTGACAATCTTGATTTCTCAAGGGAAATGAGAGAACACTATACACCATCCAAGATATTAAAATATTGTCAAGGCCCAACACGGCTGAATACTCTGAGGAGATGGCCTGTGAGGTGTCGCCTTTCAACTTTTCCCCCTTAGTATGGTGGTCAGTAACATGCGGGAGACTGCGGAGGGGGTCATTTTTTTAATTGGGAACTGATGTGCTTTTACTCAATTTGGGAACCTCACAAGCCAAGTTTGCTAGAGAATGATTTGCCAAGCCTTCGATAGCTCAGTTGGTAGAGCGGAGGACTGTAGTGGTAAAACAGGCATCCTTAGGTCGCTGGTTCAAATCCGGCTCGAAGGACTTTTGCCAAGTGCACATTTTATTGAATACTTGGAAAGTAAAATACTTGGAAAGTAAAATAACAGACAATTTATAATTATATTATATTTCATCACTGAAAATAGATGCCTTTTGCTTTGAGGCTGTGGCCACGTTATATTTCTGTTCAACACCAATCTTCATTGGTTTCCTGTGAGGTGTTATGGATCCCCATCTCTTGCTATGAACTGGCAAAACAGCAGAATCCCCTTGACAATCTTGATTTCTCAAGGGAAATGAGAGAACACTATACACCATCCAAGATATTAAAATATTGTCAAGGCCCAACACGGCTGAATACTCTGAGGAGATGGCCTGTGAGGCGCCGCCTTTCAACTTTTCCCCCTTAGTATGGTGGTCAGTAACATGCTGGAGACTGCGGAGGGGGTCATTTTTTAAATTGGGAACTGATGTGCTTTTACTCAATTCGGGAACCTCACAAGCCAAATTTGTAGTATTTTGCACGAATTGCAAGAGATGTTTACAAGTCGACGGTGTAAGTGGAAGCTCGTATTGAGTTTGCTAGAGACTGATTTGCCAAGCCTTCGATAGCTCAGTTGGTAGAGCGGAGGACTGTAGTGGTAAAACAGGCATCATTAGGTCACTGGTTCAAATCCGGCTCGAAGGACTTTTGCCAAATGCACATTTTATTGAATACTTGGAAAGTAAAATACTTGGAAAGTAAAATAACAGACAATTTATAATTATATTATATTTCATCACTGAAAATAGATGCCTTTTGCTTTGAGGCTGTGACCATGTTATTTTTCTGTCCAACACGAATCTTCGTTGGTTTCCTGTGAGGTGTTTTGGATCCCCATCTCTTGCTATGAACTGACAAAACAGCAGAATCCCCTTGACAATCTTGATTTCTCAAGGGAAATGGGAGAACACTATACACCATCCAAGATATTAAAATATTGTCAAGGCCCAACGCGGCTGAATACTCTGAGGAGATGGCCTGTGAGGTGCCGCCTTTCAACTTTTCCCCCTTAGTATGGTGGTCAGTAACATGCGGGAGACTGCGGAGGGGGTCATTTTTTTAATTGGGAACTGATGTGCTTTTACTCAATTCGGGAACCTCACAAGCCAAATTTGTAGTATTTTGCACGAATTGCAAGAGATGTTTTCAAGTCGACTGTTGAAGTGGAAGCTCGTATTGAGTTTGCTAGAGAATGATTTGCCAAGCCTTCGATAGCTCAGTTGGTAGAACGGAGGACTGTAATGGCAAAACAGGCATCCTTAGGTTGCTGGTTCAAATCCGGCCAAAGGACTTTTGCCAAATGCACATTTTATTGAATACTTGGAAAGTAAAATACTTGGAAAGTAAAATAACAGACAATTTATAATTATATTATATTTCATTACTGAAAATAGATGCCTTTTGCTTTGAGGCTTTGGCCACGTTATTTTTCTGTCCAACACGAATCTTCATTGGTTTCCTGTCAGGTGTTTTGGATCCCCATCTCTTGCTATGAACTGGCAAAACAGCAGAATCCCCTTAACAATCTTGATTTCTCAAGGGAAATGAGAGAACACTATACACCATCCAAGATATTAAAATATTGTCAAGGCCCAACACGGCTGAATACTCTGAGGAGATGGCCTGTGAGGCGCCGCCTTTCAACTTTTCCCCCTTAGTATGGTGGTCAGTAACATGCGGGAGACTGCGGAGGGGGTCATTTTTTTAATTGTGAACTGATGTGCTTTTACTCAATTCGGGAACCTCACAAGCCAAATTTGTAGTATTTTGCACGAATTGCAAGAGATGTTTGAATGTCGACGGTTGAAGTGGAAGCTCGTATTGAGCTTGCTAGAGCCTGGTTTGCCAAGCCTTCGATAGCTCAGTTGGTAGAGCAGAGGACTGTAGTGGTAAAACAGGCATCCTTAGGTCGCTGGTTCAAATGCAGATTGAAGGACTTTTGCCAAATGCAAATTTTATTGAATACTTGGAAAGTAAAATGCTTGGAAAATAAAATAACAGACAATTTATAATTATATTATATTTCATCATTGAAAATAGATGCCTTTTGCTTTGAGGCTGTCGCCACGTTATGTTTCTGTCCAACACCAATCTTCATTGGTTTCCTGTGAGGTGTTTTGGATCCCCATCTCTTGCTATGAACTGGCAAAACAGCAGAATCCCCTTGACAATCTTGATTTCTCAAGGGAAATGAGAGAACACTATACACCATCCAAGATATTAAAATATTGTCAAGGCCCAACACGGCTGAATACTCTGAGGAGATGGCCTGTGAGGCGCCGCCTTTCAACTTTTCCTCCTTAGTATGGTGGTCAGTAACATGCGGGAGACTGCGGAGGGGGTCATTTTTTTAATTGGGAACTGATGTGCTTTTACTCAATTCGGGAACCTCACAAGCCAAATTTGTAGTATTTTGCACGAATTGCAAGAGATGTTTACAAGTCGACGGTTGAAGTGGAAGCTCGTATTGAGTTTGCTAGAGAATAATTTGCCAAGCCTTCGATAGCTCAGTTGGTAGAGCAGAGGACTGTAGTGATAAAACAGGCATCCTTAGGTCGCTGGTTCAAATCCGGCTCGAAGGACTTTTGCCAAATGCACATTTTATTGAATACTTGGAAAGTAAAATACTTGGAAAGTAAAATAACAGACAATTTATAATTATATTATATTTAATCATTGAAAATAGATGCCTTTTGCTTTGAGGCTGTGGCCACGTTATTTTTCTGTCCGAAACCAATCTTCGTTGGTTTCCTGTGAGGTGTTTTGGATCCCCATCTCTTGCTATGAACTGACAAAACAGCAGAATCCCCTTGACAATCTTGATTTCTCAAGGGAAATGGGAGAACACTATACACCATCCAAGATATTAAAATATTGTCAAGGCCCAACACGGCTGAATACTCTGAGGAGATGGCCTGTGAGGCGCGCCTTTCAACTTTTCCCCCTTAGTATGGTGGTCAGTAACATGCGGGAGACTGCGGAGGGGGTCATTTTTGTAATTGAGAACTGATGTGCTTTTACTCAATTCGGGAACCTCACAAGCCAAATTTGTAGTATTTTGCAGTAATTGCAAGAGATGTTTACAAGTCGACGGTTGAAGTGGAAGCTCGTATTGAGTTTGCTAGAGAATGATTTGCCAAGCCTTCGATAGCTCGTCGCTGGTTCAAATCCGGCTCAAAGGAGTTTTGCCAAATGCACATTTTATTGAATACTTGGAAAGTAAAATACTTGGAAAGTAAAATAACAGACAATTTATAATTATATTATATTTCATCACTGAAAATAGATGCCTTTTGCTTTGAGGCTGTCGCCACGTTATGTTTCTGTCCAACACCAATCTTCATTGGTTTCCTGTGAGGTGTTTTGGATCCCCATTTCTTGCTATGAACTGGCAAAACAGCAGAATCCCCTTGACAATCTTGATTTCTCAAGGAAAATGAGAGAACACTATACACCATCCAAGATATTAAAATATTGTCATGGCCGAACACGGATGAATACTCTGAGGAGATGGCCTGCGAGGCGCCGCCTTTCAACTTTTCCTCCTTAGTATGGTGGTCAGTAACATGCGGGAGACTGCGGAGGGGGTCATTTTTTTAATTGTGAACTGATGTGCTTTTACTCAATTCGGGAACCTCACAAGCCAAATTTGTAGTATTTTGCAAGAATTGCAAGAGATGTTTGAATGTCGACGGTTGAAGTGGAAGCTCGTATTGAGTTTGCTAGAGTTGATTTGCCAAGCCTTCGATAGCTCAGTTGGTAGAGCGGAGGACTGTAGTGGTAAAACAGGCATCCTTAGGTCGCTGGTTCAAATCCGGCTCGAAGGAATTTTTGCCAAATGCACATTTTATTGAATACTTGGAAAGTAAAATACTTGGAAAGTAAAATAACAGACAATTTATAATTATATTATATTTCATCACTGAAAATAGATGCCTTTTGCTTTGAGGCTGTGGCCACGTTATTTTTCTGTCCAACACGAATCTTCATTGGTTTCCTGTGAGGTGTTTTGGATCCCCATCTCTTGCTATGAACTGGCAAAACAGCAGAATCCCCTTGACAATCTTGATTTCTCAAGGGAAATGAGAGAACACTATACACCATCCAAGATATTAAAATATTGTCAAGGCCCAACACGGCTGAATACTCTGAGGAGATGGCCTGTGAGGTGTCGCCTTTCAACTTTTCCCCCTTAGTATGGTGGTCAGTAACATGCGGGAGACTGCGGAGGGGGTCATTTTTTTAATTGGGAACTGATGTGCTTTTACTCAATTCGGGAACCTCACAAGCCAAATTTGTAGTATTTTGCACGAATTGCAAGAGATGTTTACAAGTCGACGGTGTAAGTGGAAGCTCGTATTGAGTTTGCTAGAGACTGATTTGCCAAGCCTTCGATAGCTCAGTTGGTAGAGCGGAGGACTGTAGTGGTAAAACAGGCATCATTAGGTCACTGGTTCAAATCCGGCTCGAAGGACTTTTGCCAAATGCACATTTTATTGAATACTTGGAAAGTAAAATACTTGGAAAGTAAAATAACAGACAATTTATAATTATATTATATTTCATCACTGAAAATAGATGCCTTTTGCTTTGAGGCTGTGACCATGTTATTTTTCTGTCCAACACGAATCTTCGTTGGTTTCCTGTGAGGTGTTTTGGATCCCCATCTCTTGCTATGAACTGACAAAACAGCAGAATCCCCTTGACAATCTTGATTTCTCAAGGGAAATGGGAGAACACTATACACCATCCAAGATATTAAAATATTGTCAAGGCCCAACGCGGCTGAATACTCTGAGGAGATGGCCTGTGAGGTGCCGCCTTTCAACTTTTCCCCCTTAGTATGGTGGTCAGTAACATGCGGGAGACTGCGGAGGGGGTCATTTTTTTAATTGGGAACTGATGTGCTTTTACTCAATTCGGGAACCTCACAAGCCAAATTTGTAGTATTTTGCACGAATTGCAAGAGATGTTTACAAGTCAACGGTTGAAGTGGAAGCTCGTATTGAGTTTGCTAGAGAATGATTTGCCAAGCCTTCGATAGCTCAGTTGGTAGAACGGAGGACTGTAATGGCAAAACAGGCATCCTTAGGTTGCTGGTTCAAATCCGGCCAAAGGACTTTTGCCAAATGCACATTTTATTGAATACTTGGAAAGTAAAATACTTGGAAAGTAAAATAACAGACAATTTATAATTATATTATATTTCATTACTGAAAATAGATGCCTTTTGCTTTGAGGCTGTGGCCACGTTATTTTTCTGTCCAACACAAATCTTCATTGGTTTCCTGTCAGGTGTTTTGGATCCCCATCTCTTGCTATGAACTGGCAAAACAGCAGAATCCCCTTAACAATCTTGATTTCTCAAGGGAAATGAGAGAACACTATACACCATCCAAGATATTAAAATATTGTCAAGGCCCAACACGGCTGAATACTCTGAGGAGATGGCCTGTGAGGCGCCGCCTTTCAACTTTTCCCCCTTAGTATGGTGGTCAGTAACATGCGGGAGACTGCGGAGGGGGTCATTTTTTTAATTGTGAACTGATGTGCTTTTACTCAATTCGGGAACCTCACAAGCCAAATTTGTAGTATTTTGCACGAATTGCAAGAGATGTTTGAATGTCGACGGTTGAAGTGGAAGCTCGTATTGAGCTTGCTAGAGCCTGGTTTGCCAAGCCTTCGATAGCTCAGTTGGTAGAGCAGAGGACTGTAGTGGTAAAACAGGCATCCTTAGGTCGCTGGTTCAAATGCAGATTGAAGGACTTTTGCCAAATGCAAATTTTATTGAATACTTGGAAAGTAAAATGCTTGGAAAATAAAATAACAGACAATTTATAATTATATTATATTTCATCATTGAAAATAGATGCCTTTTGCTTTGAGGCTGTCGCCACGTTATGTTTCTGTCCAACACCAATCTTCATTGGTTTCCTGTGAGGTGTTTTGGATCCCCATCTCTTGCTATGAACTGGCAAAACAGCAGAATCCCCTTGACAATCTTGATTTCTCAAGGGAAATGAGAGAACACTATACACCATCCAAGATATTAAAATATTGTCAAGGCCCAACACGGCTGAATACTCTGAGGAGATGGCCTGTGAGGCGCCGCCTTTCAACTTTTCCTCCTTAGTATGGTGGTCAGTAACATGCGGGAGACTGCGGAGGGGGTCATTTTTTTAATTGGGAACTGATGTGCTTTTACTCAATTCGGGAACCTCACAAGCCAAATTTGTAGTATTTTGCACGAATTGCAAGAGATGTTTACAAGTCGACGGTTGAAGTGGAAGCTCGTATTGAGTTTGCTAGAGAATGATTTGCCAAGCCTTCGATAGCTCAGTTGGTAGAGCAGAGGACTGTAGTGATAAAACAGGCATCCTTAGGTCGCTGGTTCAAATCCGGCTCGAAGGACTTTTGCCAAATGCACATTTTATTGAATACTTGGAAAGTAAAATACTTGGAAAGTAAAATAACAGACAATTTATAATTATATTATATTTCATCATTGAAAATAGATGCCTTTTGCTTTGAGGCTGTGGCCACGTTATTTTTCTGTCCGAAACCAATCTTTGTTGGTTTCCTGTGAGGTGTTTTGGATCCCCATCTCTTGCTATGAACTGACAAAACAGCAGAATCCCCTTGACAATCTTGATTTCTCAAGGGAAATGGGAGAACACTATACACCATCCAAGATATTAAAATATTGTCAAGGCCCAACACGGCTGAATACTCTGAGGAGATGGCCTGTGAGGCGCGCCTTTCAACTTTTCCCCCTTAGTATGGTGGTCAGTAACATGCGGGAGACTGCGGAGGGGGTCATTTTTGTAATTGAGAACTGATGTGCTTTTACTCAATTCGGGAACCTCACAAGCCAAATTTGTAGTATTTTGCAGTAATTGCAAGAGATGTTTACAAGTCGACGGTTGAAGTGGAAGCTCGTATTGAGTTTGCTAGAGAATGATTTGCCAAGCCTTCGATAGCTCGTCGCTGGTTCAAATCCGGCTCAAAGGACTTTTGCCAAATGCACATTTTATTGAATACTTGGAAAGTAAAATACTTGGAAAGTAAAATAACAGACAATTTATAATTATATTATATTTCATCACTGAAAATAGATGCCTTTTGCTTTGAGGCTGTGGCCACGTTATTTTTCTGTCCAACACGAATCTTCTTTGGTTTCCTGTGAGGTGTTTTGGATCCCCATTTCTTGCTATGAACTGGCAAAACAGCAGAATCCCCTTGACAATCTTGATTTCTCAAGGAAAATGAGAGAACACTATACACCATCCAAGATATTAAAATATTGTCATGGCCGAACACTGATGAATGCTCTGAGGAGATGGCCTGCGAGGCGCCGCCTTTCAACTTTTCCTCCTTAGTATGGTGGTCAGTAACATGCGGGAGACTGCGGAGGGGGTCATTTTTTTAATTGTGAACTGATGTGCTTTTACTCAATTCGGGAACCTCACAAGCCAAATTTGTAGTATTTTGCAAGAATTGCAAGAGATGTTTGAATGTCGACGGTTGAAGTGAAGCTCGTATTGAGCTTGCTAGAGACTGATTTGCCTAGCCTTCGATAGCTCAGTTGGTAGAGCGGAGGACTGTAGTGGTAAAACAGGCATCCTTAGGTGGCTGGTTCAAATCCGGCTCGAAGGAATTTTTGCCAAATGCACATTTTATTGAATACTTGGAAAGTAAAATACTTGGAAAGTAAAATAACAGACAATTTATAATTATATTATATTTCATCACTGAAAATAGATGCCTTTTGCTTTGAGGCTGTGGCCACGTTATTTTTCTGTCCAACACGAATCTTCATTGGTTTCCTGTGAGGTGTTTTGGATCCCCATCTCTTGCTATGAACTGGCAAAACAGCAGAATCCCCTTGACAATCTTGATTTCTCAAGGGAAATGAGAGAACACTATACACCATCCAAGATATTAAAATATTGTCAAGGCCCAACACGGCTGAATACTCTGAGGAGATGGCCTGTGAGGTGTCGCCTTTCAACTTTTCCCCCTTAGTATGGTGGTCAGTAACATGCGGGAGACTGCGGAGGGGGTCATTTTTTTAATTGGGAACTGATGTGCTTTTACTCAATTTGGGAACCTCACAAGCCAAGTTTGCTAGAGAATGATTTGCCAAGCCTTCGATAGCTCAGTTGGTAGAGCGGAGGACTGTAGTGGGAAAACAGGCATCCTTAGGTCGCTGGTTCAAATCCGGCTCGAAGGACTTTTGCCAAGTGCACATTTTATTGAATACTTGGAAAGTAAAATACTTGGAAAGTAAAATAACAGACAATTTATAATTATATTATATTTCATCACTGAAAATAGATGCCTTTTGATTTGAGGCTGTGGCCACGTTATTTTTCTGTCCGACACCAATCTTCGTTGGTTTCCTGTGAGGTGTTTTGGATCCCCATCTCTTGCTATGAACTGACAAAACAGCAGAATCCCCTTGACAATCTTGATTTCTCAAGGGAAATGGGAGAACACTATACATCATCCAAGATATTAAAATATTGTCAAGGCCCAACACGGCTGAATACTCTGAGGAGATGGCCTGTGAGGCGCCGCCTTTCAACTTTTCCCCCTTAGTATGGTGGTCAGTAACATGCGGGAGACTGCGGAGGGGGTCATTTTTTAAATTGGGAACTGATGTGCTTTTACTCAATTCGGGAACCGCACAAGCCAAATTTGTAGTATTTTGCACGAATTGCAAGAGATGTTTACAAGTCGACGGTTGAAGTGGAAGCTCGTATTGAGTTTGCTAGAGACTGATTTGCCAAGCCTTCGATAGCTCAGTTGGTAGAGCGGAGGACTGTAGTGGTAAAACAGGCATCATTAGGTCACTGGTTCAAATCCGGCTCGAAGGACTTTTGCCAAATGCACATTTTATTGAATACTTGGAAAGTAAAATACTTGGAAAGTAAAATAACAGACAATTTATAATTATATTATATTTCATCACTGAAAATAGATGCCTTTTGCTTTGAGGCTGTGACCATGTTATTTTTCTGTCCAACACGAATCTTCGTTGGTTTCCTGTGAGGTGTTTTGGATCCCCATCTCTTGCTATGAACTGACAAAACAGCAGAATCCCCTTGACAATCTTGATTTCTCAAGGGAAATGGGAGAACACTATACACCATCCAAGATATTAAAATATTGTCAAGGCCCAACGCGGCTGAATACTCTGAGGAGATGGCCTGTGAGGTGCCGCCTTTCAACTTTTCCCCCTTAGTATGGTGGTCAGTAACATGCGGGAGACTGCGGAGGGGGTCATTTTTTTAATTGGGAACTGATGTGCTTTTACTCAATTCGGGAACCTCACAAGCCAAATTTGTAGTATGTTGCACGAATTGCAAGAGATGTTTACAAGTCGACGGTTGAAGTGGAAGCTCGTATTGAGTTTGCTAGAGTTGATTTGCCAAGCCTTCGATAGCTCAGTTGGTAGAGCGGAGGACTGTAATGGTAAAACAGGCATCCTTAGGTAGCTGGTTCAAATCCGGCCAAAGGACTTTTGCCAAATGCACATTTTATTGAATACTTGGAAAGTAAAATACTTGGAAAGTAAAATAACAGACAATTTATAATTATATTATATTTCATTACTGAAAATAGATGCCTTTTGCTTTGAGGCTGTGGCCACGTTATTTTTCTGTCCAACACGAATCTTCATTGGTTTCCTGTCAGGTGTTTTGGATCCCCATCTCTTGCTATGAACTGGCAAAACAGCAGAATCCCCTTGACAATCTTGATTTCTCAAGGGAAATGAGAGAACACTATACACCATCCAAGATATTAAAATATTGTCAAGGCCCAACACGGCTGAATACTCTGAGGAGATGGCCTGTGAGGCGCCGCCTTTCAACTTTTCCCCCTTAGTATGGTGGTCAGTAACATGCGGGAGACTGCGGAGGGGGTCATTTTTTTAATTGTGAACTGATGTGCTTTTACTCAATTCGGGAACCTCACAAGCCAAATTTGTAGTATTTTGCACGAATTGCAAGAGATGTTTGAATGTCGACGGTTGAAGTGGAAGCTCGTATTGAGCTTGCTAGAGCCTGGTTTGCCAAGCCTTCGATAGCTCAGTTGGTAGAGCAGAGGACTGTAGTGGTAAAACAGGCATCCTTAGGTCGCTGGTTCAAATGCAGATTGAAGGACTTTTGCCAAATGCAAATTTTATTGAATACTTGGAAAGTAAAATGCTTGGAAAATAAAATAACAGACAATTTATAATTATATTATATTTCATCATTGAAAATAGATGCCTTTTGCTTTGAGGCTGTCGCCACGTTATGTTTCTGTCCAACACCAATCTTCATTGGTTTCCTGTGAGGTGTTTTGGATCCCCATCTCTTGCTATGAACTGGCAAAACAGCAGAATCCCCTTGACAATCTTGATTTCTCAAGGGAAATGAGAGAACACTATACACCATCCAAGATATTAAAATATTGTCAAGGCCCAACACGGCTGAATACTCTGAGGAGATGGCCTGTGAGGCGCCGCCTTTCAACTTTTCCTCCTTAGTATGGTGGTCAGTAACATGCGGGAGACTGCGGAGGGGGTCATTTTTTAAATTGGGAACTGATGTGCTTTTACTCAATTCGGGAACCTCACAAGCCAAATTTGTAGTATTTTGCACGAATTGCAAGAGATGTTTACAAGTCGACGGTTGAAGTGGAAGCTCGTATTGAGTTTGCTAGAGACTGATTTGCCAAGCCTTCGATAGCTCAGTTGGTAGAGCGGAGGACTGTAGTGGTAAAACAGGCATCATTAGGTCACTGGTTCAAATCCGGCTCGCAGGACTTTTGCCAAATGCACATTTTATTGAATACTTGGAAAGTAAAATACTTGGAAAGTAAAATAACAGACAATTTATAATTATATTATATTTCATCACTGAAAATAGATGCCTTTTGCTTTGAGGCTGTGACCATGTTATTTTTCTGTCCAACACGAATCTTCGCTGGTTTCCTGTGAGGTGTTTTGGATCCCCATCTCTTGCTATGAACTGACAAAACAGCAGAATCCCCTTGACAATGTTGATTTCTCAAGGGAAATGGGAGAACACTATACACCATCCAAGATATTAAAATATTGTCAAGGCCCAACGCGGCTGAATACTCTGAGGAGATGGCCTGTGAGGTGCCGCCTTTCAACTTTTCCCCCTTAGTATGGTGGTCAGTAACATGCGGGAGACTGCGGAGGGGGTCATTTTTTTAATTGGGAACTGATGTGCTTTTACTCAATTCGGGAACCTCACAAGCCAAATTTGTAGTATTTTGCACGAATTGCAAGAGATGTTTACAAGTCGACGGTTGAAGTGGAAGCTCGTATTGAGTTTGCTAGAGTTGATTTGCCAAGCCTTCGATAGCTCAGTTGGTAGAGCGGAGGACTGTAATGGTAAAACAGGCATCCTTAGGTTGCTGGTTCAAATCCGGCCAAAGGACTTTTGCCAAATGCACATTTTATTGAATACTTGGAAAGTAAAATACTTGGAAAGTAAAATAACAGACAATTTATAATTATATTATATTTCATTACTGAAAATAGATGCCTTTTGCTTTGAGGCTGTGGCCACGTTATTTTTCTGTCCAACATGAATCTTCATTGGTTTCCTGTCAGGTGTTTTGGATCCCCATCTCTTGCTATGAACTGGCAAAACAGCAGAATCCCCTTGACAATCTTGATTTCTCAAGGGAAATGAGAGAACACTATACACCATCCAAGATATTAAAATATTGTCAAGGCCCAACACGGCTGAATACTCTGAGGAGATGGCCTGTGAGGCGCCGCCTTTCAACTTTTCCCCCTTAGTATGGTGGTCAGTAACATGCGGGAGACTGCGGAGGGGGTCATTTTTTTAATTGTGAACTGATGTGCTTTTACTCAATTCGGGAACCTCACAAGCCAAATTTGTAGTATTTTGCACGAATTGCAAGAGATGTTTGAATGTCGACGGTTGAAGTGGAAGCTCGTATTGAGCTTGCTAGAGACTGATTTGCCTAGCCTTCGATAGCTCAGTTGGTAGAGCGGAGGACTGTAGTGGTAAAACAGGCATCCTTAGGTCGCTGGTTCAAATCCGGCTCGAAGGAATTTTTGCCAAATGCACATTTTATTGAATACTTGGAAAGTAAAATACTTGGAAAGTAAAATAACAGACAATTTATAATTATATTATATTTCATCATTGAAAATAGATGCCTTTTGCTTTGAGGCTGTCGCCACGTTATGTTTCTGTCCAACACCAATCTTCATTGGTTTCCTGTGAGGTGTTTTGGATCCCCATCTCTTGCTATGAACTGGCAAAACAGCAGAATCCCCTTGACAATCTTGATTTCTCAAGGGAAATGAGAGAACACTATACACCATCCAAGATATTAAAATATTGTCAAGGCCCAACACGGCTGAATACTCTGAGGAGATGGACTGTGAGGCGCCGCCTTTCAACTTTTCCTCCTTAGTATGGTGGTCAGTAACATGCGGGAGACTGCGGAGGGGGTCATTTTTTTAATTGGGAACTGATGTGCTTTTACTCAATTCGGGAACCTCACAAGCCAAATTTGTAGTATTTTGCACGAATTGCAAGAGATGTTTACAAGTCGACGGTTGAAGTGGAAGCTCGTATTGAGTTTGCTAGAGAATGATTTGCCAAGCCTTCGATAGCTCAGTTGGTAGAGCGGAGGACTGTAGTGATAAAACAGGCATCCTTAGGTCGCTGGTTCAAATCCGGCTCGAAGGACTTTTGCCAAATGCACATTTTATTGAATACTTGGAAAGTAAAATACTTGGAAAGTAAAATAACAGACAATTTATAATTATATTATATTTCATCATTGAAAATAGATGCCTTTTGCTTTGAGGCTGTGGCCACGTTATTTTTCTGTCCGAAACCAATCTTCGTTGGTTTCCTGTGAGGTGTTTTGGATCCCCATCTCTTGCTATGAACTGACAAAACAGCAGAATCCCCTTGACAATCTTGATTTCTCAAGGGAAATGGGAGAACACTATACACCATCCAAGATATTAAAATATTGTCAAGGCCCAACACGGCTGAATACTCTGAGGAGATGGCCTGTGAGGCGCGCCTTTCAACTTTTCCCCCTTAGTATGGTGGTCAGTAACATGCGGGAGACTGCGGAGGGGGTCATTTTTGTAATTGAGAACTGATGTGCTTTTACTCAATTCGGGAACCTCACAAGCCAAATTTGTAGTATTTTGCAGTAATTGCAAGAGATGTTTACAAGTCGACGGTTGAAGTGGAAGCTCGTATTGAGTTTGCTAGAGAATGATTTGCCAAGCCTTCGATAGCTCGTCGCTGGTTCAAATCCGGCTCAAAGGACTTTTGCCAAATGCACATTTTATTGAATACTTGGAAAGTAAAATACTTGGAAAGTAAAATAACAGACAATTTATAATTATATTATATTTCATCACTGAAAATAGATGCCTTTTGCTTTGAGGCTGTGGCCACGTTATTTTTCTGTCCAACACGAATCTTCTTTGGTTTCCTGTGAGGTGTTTTGGATCCCCATTTCTTGCTATGAACTGGCAAAACAGCAGAATCCCCTTGACAATCTTGATTTCTCAAGGAAAATGAGAGAACACTATACACCATCCAAGATATTAAAATATTGTCATGGCCGAACACGGATGAATACTCTGAGGAGATGGCCTGCGAGGCGCCGCCTTTCAACTTTTCCTCCTTAGTATGGTGGTCAGTAACATGCGGGAGACTGCGGAGGGGGTCATTTTTTTAATTGTGAACTGATGTGCTTTTACTCAATTCGGGAACCTCACAAGCCAAATTTGTAGTATTTTGCAAGAATTGCAAGAGATGTTTGAATGTCGACGGTTGAAGTGGAAGCTCGTATTGAGTTTGCTAGAGTTGATTTGCCAAGCCTTCGATAGCTCAGTTGGTAGAGCGGAGGACTGTAGTGGTAAAACAGGCATCCTTAGGTCGCTGGTTCAAATCCGGCTCGAAGGAATTTTTGCCAAATGCACATTTTATTGAATACTTGGAAAGTAAAATACTTGGAAAGTAAAATAACAGACAATTTATAATTATATTATATTTCATCACTGAAAATAGATGCCTTTTGCTTTGAGGCTGTGGCCACGTTATTTTTCTGTCCAACACGAATCTTCATTGGTTTCCTGTGAGGTGTTTTGGATCCCCATCTCTTGCTATGAACTGGCAAAACAGCAGAATCCCCTTGACAATCTTGATTTCTCAAGGGAAATGAGAGAACACTATACACCATCCAAGATATTAAAATATTGTCAAGGCCCAACACGGCTGAATACTCTGAGGAGATGGCCTGTGAGGTGTCGCCTTTCAACTTTTCCCCCTTAGTATGGTGGTCAGTAACATGCGGGAGACTGCGGAGGGGGTCATTTTTTTAATTGGGAACTGATGTGCTTTTACTCAATTTGGGAACCTCACAAGCCAAGTTTGCTAGAGAATGATTTGCCAAGCCTTCGACAGCTCAGTTGGTAGAGCGGAGGACGGTAGTGGTAAAACAGGCATCCTTAGGTCGCTGGTTCAAATCCGGCTCGAAGGACTTTTGCCAAGTGCACATTTTATTGAATACTTGGAAAGTAAAATACTTGGAAAGTAAAATAACAGACAATTTATAATTATATTATATTTCATCACTGAAAATAGATGCCTTTTGCTTTGAGGCTGTGGCCACGTTATATTTCTGTTCAACACCAATCTTCATTGGTTTCCTGTGAGGTGTTATGGATCCCCATCTCTTGCTATGAACTGGCAAAACAGCAGAATCCCCTTGACAATCTTGATTTCTCAAGGGAAATGAGAGAACACTATACACCATCCAAGATATTAAAATATTGTCAAGGCCCAACACGGCTGAATACTCTGAGGAGATGGCCTGTGAGGCGCCGCCTTTCAACTTTTCCCCCTTAGTATGGTGGTCAGTAACATGCGGGAGACTGCGGAGGGGGTCATTTTTTAAATTGGGAACTGATGTGCTTTTACTCAATTCGGGAACCTCACAAGCCAAATTTGTAGTATTTTGCACGAATTGCAAGAGATGTTTACAAGTCGACGGTGTAAGTGGAAGCTCGTATTGAGTTTGCTAGAGACTGATTTGCCAAGCCTTCGATAGCTCAGTTGGTAGAGCGGAGGACTGTAGTGGTTAAACAGGCATCATTAGGTCACTGGTTCAAATCCGGCTCGAAGGACTTTTGCCAAATGCACATTTTATTGAATACTTGGAAAGTAAAATACTTGGAAAGTAAAATAACAGACAATTTATAATTATATTATATTTCATCACTGAAAATAGATGCCTTTTGCTTTGAGGCTGTGACCATGTTATTTTTCTGTCCAACACGAATCTTCGTTGGTTTCCTGTGAGGTGTTTTGGATCCCCATATCTTGCTATGAACTGACAAAACAGCAGAATCCCCTTGACAATCTTGATTTCTCAAGGGAAATGGCAGAACACTATACACCATCCAAGATATTAAAATATTGTCAAGGCCCAACGCGGCTGAATACTCTGAGGAGATGGCCTGTGAGGTGCCGCCTTTCAACTTTTCCCCCTTAGTATGGTGGTCAGTAACATGCGGGAGACTGCGGAGGGGGTCATTTTTTTAATTGGGCACTGATGTGCTTTTACTCAATTCGGGAACCTCACAAGCCAAATTTGTAGTATTTTGCACGAATTGCAAGAGATGTTTACAAGTCGACGGTTGAAGTGGAAGCTCGTATTGAGTTTGCTAGAGAATGATTTGCCAAGCCTTCGATAGCTCAGTTGGTAGAATGTAATGGCAAAACAGGCATCCTTAGGTTGCTGGTTCAAATCCGGCCAAAGGACTTTTGCCAAATGCACATTTTATTGAATACTTGGAAAGTAAAATACTTGGAAAGTAAAATAACAGACAATTTATAATTATATTATATTTCATTACTGAAAATAGATGCCTTTTGCTTTGAGGCTGTGGCCACGTTATTTTTCTGTCCAACACAAATCTTCATTGGTTTCCTGTCAGGTGTTTTGGATCCCCATCTCTTGCTATGAACTGGCAAAACAGCAGAATCCCCTTAACAATCTTGATTTCTCAAGGGAAATGAGAGAACACTATACACCATCCAAGATATTAAAATATTGTCAAGGCCCAACACGGCTGAATACTCTGAGGAGATGGCCTGTGAGGCGCCGCCTTTCAACTTTTCCCCCTTAGTATGGTGGTCAGTAACATGCGGGAGACTGCGGAGGGGGTCATTTTTTTAATTGTGAACTGATGTGCTTTTACTCAATTCGGGAACCTCACAAGCCAAATTTGTAGTATTTTGCACGAATTGCAAGAGATGTTTACAAGTCGACGGTTGAAGTGGAAGCTCGTATTGAGTTTGCTAGAGAATGATTTGCCAAGCCTTCGATAGCTCGTCGCTGGTTCAAATCCGGCTCAAAGGACTTTTGCCAAATGCACATTTTATTGAATACTTGGAAAGTAAAATACTTGGAAAGTAAAATAACAGACAATTTATAATTATATTATATTTCATCACTGAAAATAGATGCCTTTTGCTTTGAGGCTGTGGCCACGTTATTTTTCTGTCCAACACGAATCTTCTTTGGTTTCCTGTGAGGTGTTTTGGATCCCCATTTTTGCTATGAACTGGCAAAACAGCAGAATCCCCTTGACAATCTTGATTTCTCAAGGAAAATGAGAGAACACTATACACCATCCAAGATATTAAAATATTGTCATGGCCGAACACTGATGAATACTCTGAGGAGATGGCCTGCGAGGCGCCGCCTTTCAACTTTTCCTCCTTAGTATGGTGGTCAGTAACATGCGGGAGACTGCGGAGGGGGTCATTTTTTTAATTGTGAACTGATGTGCTTTTACTCAATTCGGGAACCTCACAAGCCAAATTTGTAGTATTTTGCAAGAATTGCAAGAGATGTTTGAATGTCGACGGTTGAAGTGAAGCTCGTATTGAGCTTGCTAGAGACTGATTTGCCTAGCCTTCGATAGCTCAGTTGGTAGAGCGGAGGACTGTAGTGGTAAAACAGGCATCCTTAGGTGGCTGGTTCAAATCCGGCTCGAAGGAATTTTTGCCAAATGCACATTTTATTGAATACTTGGAAAGTAAAATACTTGGAAAGTAAAATAACAGACAATTTATAATTATATTATATTTCATCACTGAAAATAGATGCCTTTTGCTTTGAGGCTGTGGCCACGTTATTTTTCTGTCCAACACGAATCTTCATTGGTTTCCTGTGAGGTGTTTTGGATCCCCATCTCTTGCTATGAACTGGCAAAACAGCAGAATCCCCTTGACAATCTTGATTTCTCAAGGGAAATGAGAGAACACTATACACCATCCAAGATATTAAAATATTGTCAAGGCCCAACACGGCTGAATACTCTGAGGAGATGGCCTGTGAGGCGCCGCCTTTCAACTTTTCCTCCTTAGTATGGTGGTCAGTAACATGCGGGAGACTGCGGAGGGGGTCATTTTTTTAATTGGGAACTGATGTGCTTTTACTCAATTCGGGAACCCCACAAGCCAAATTTGTAGTATTTTGCACGAATTGCAAGAGATGTTTACAAGTCGACGGTTGAAGTGGAAGCTCGTATTGAGTTTGCTAGAGAATGATTTGCCAAGCCTTCGATTGCTCAGTTGGTAGAGCGGAGCACTGTAGTGGTAAAACAGGCATCCTTAGGTCGCTGGTTCAAATCCTGCTCGAAGGACTTTTGCCAAATGCAAATTTTATTGAATACTTGGAAAGTAAAATACTTGGGTAGTAAAATAACAGACAATTTATAATTATATTATATTTCATCACTGAAAATAGATGCCTTTTGCTTTGAGGCTGTGGCCACGTTATGTTTCTGTCCAACACCAATCTTCATTGGTTTCCTGTGAGGTGATTCGGATCCCCATCTCTTGCTATGAACTGGCAAAACAGCAGAATCCCCTTGACAATCTTGATTTCTCAAGGGAAATGAGAGAACAGTATACACCATCCAAGATATTAAAATATTGTCAAGGCCCAACACGGCTGAATACTCTGAGGAGATGGCCTGTGAGGCGCCGCCTTTCAACTTTTCCCCATTAGTATGGTGGTCAGTGACATGCGGGAGACTGCGGAGGGGGTCATTTCTTTAATTGGGAACTGATGTGCTTTTACTCAATTCGGGAACCTCACAAGCCAAATTTGTAGTATTTTGCACGAATTGCAAGAGATGTTTACAAGTCGACGGTTGAAGTGGAAGCTCGTATATCGACGGTTGAAGTGGAAGCTCGTATTGAGCTTGCTAGAGACTGATTTGCCAAGCCTTCGATAGCTCAGTTGGTAGAGCGGAGGACTGTAGTGGTAAAACAGGCATCCTTAGGTCGCTGGTTGAAATCCGGATTGAAGGACTTTTGCCAAATGCAAATTTTATTGAATACTTGGAAAGTAAAATACTTGGAAAATAAAATAACAGACAATTTATAATTATATTATATTTCATCACTGAAAATAGATGCCTTTTGCTTTGAGGCTGTGGCCACGTTATATTTCTGTTCAACACCAATCTTCATTGGTTTCCTGTGAGGTGTTTTGGATCCCCATCTCTTGCTATGAACTGGCAAAACAGCAGAATCCCCTTGACAATCTTGATTTCTCAAGGGAAATGAGAGAACAGTATACACCATCCAAGATATTAAAATATTGTCAAGGCCCAACACGGCTGAATACTCTGAGGAGATGGCCTGTGAGGCGCCGCCTTTCAACTTTTCCCCCTTAGTATGGTGGTCAGTAACATGCGGGAGACTGCGGAGGGGGTCATTTTTTAATTGGGAACTGATGTGCTTTTACTCAATTCGGGAACGTCACAAGCCAAATTTGTAGTATTTTGCACGAATTGCAAGAGATGTTTACAAGTCGACGGTTGAAGTGGAAGCTCATATTGAGCTTGCTAGAGACTGATTTGCCAAGCCTTCGATAGCTCCGTTGGTAGAGTTGAGGACCGTAGTGGTAAAACAGGCATCCTTAGGTCGCTGGTTGAAATCCGGATCGAAGGACTTTTGCCAAATGCAAATTTTATTGAATACTTGGAAAGTAAAATACTTGGAAAATAAAATAACAGACAATTTATAATTATATTATATTTCATCACTGAAAATAGATGCCTTTTGCTTTGAGGCTGTGGCCACGTTATATTTCTGTTCAACACCAATCTTCATTGGTTTCCTGTGAGGTGTTATGGATCCCCATCTCTTGCTATGAACTGGCAAAACAGCAGAATCCCCTTGACAATCTTGATTTCTCAAGGGAAATGAGAGAACACTATACACCATCCAAGATATTAAAATATTGTCAAGGCCCAACACGGCTGAATACTCTGAGGAGATGGCCTGTGAGGCGCCGCCTTTCAACTTTTCCCCCTTAGTATGGTGGTCAGTAACATGCGGGAGACTGCGGAGGGGGTCATTTTTTAAATTGGGAACTGATGTGCTTTTACTCAATTCGGGAACCTCACAAGCCAAATTTGTAGTATTTTGCACGAATTGCAAGAGATGTTTACAAGTCGACGGTGTAAGTGGAAGCTCGTATTGAGTTTGCTAGAGACTGATTTGCCAAGCCTTCGATAGCTCAGTTGGTAGAGCGGAGGACTGTAGTGGTAAAACAGGCATCATTAGGTCACTGGTTCAAATCCGGCTCGAAGGACTTTTGCCAAATGCACATTTTATTGAATACTTGGAAAGTAAAATACTTGGAAAGTAAAATAACAGACAATTTATAATTATATTATATTTCATCACTGAAAATAGATGCCTTTTGCTTTGAGGCTGTGACCATGTTATTTTTCTGTCCAACACGAATCTTCGTTGGTTTCCTGTGAGGTGTTTTGGATCCCCATCTCTTGCTATGAACTGACAAAACAGCAGAATCCCCTTGACAATCTTGATTTCTCAAGGGAAATGGGAGAACACTATACACCATCCAAGATATTAAAATATTGTCAAGGCCCAACGCGGCTGAATACTCTGAGGAGATGGCCTGTGAGGTGCCGCCTTTCAACTTTTCCCCCTTAGTATGGTGGTCAGTAACATGCGGGAGACTGCGGAGGGGGTCATTTTTTTAATTGGGACCTGATGTGCTTTTACTCAATTCGGGAACCTCACAAGCCAAATTTGTAGTATTTTGCACGAATTGCAAGAGATGTTTACAAGTCGACGGTTGAAGTGGAAGCTCGTATTGAGTTTGCTAGAGAATGATTTGCCAAGCCTTCGATAGCTCAGTTGGTAGAACGGAGGACTGTAATGGCAAAACAGGCATCCTTAGGTCGCTGGTTCAAATCCGGCCAAAGGACTTTTGCCAAATGCACATTTTATTGAATACTTGGAAAGTAAAATACTTGGAAAGTAAAATAACAGATAATTTATAATTATATTATATTTCATCACTGAAAATAGATGCCTTTTGCTTTGAGGCTGTGGCCACGTTATTTTTCTGTCCAACACGAATCTTCATTGGTTTCCTGTCAGGTGTTTTGGATCCCCATCTCTTGCTATGAACTGGCAAAACAGCAGAATCCCCTTAACAATCTTGATTTCTCAAGGGAAATGAGAGAACACTATACACCATCCAAGATATTAAAATATTGTCAAGGCCCAACACGGCTGAATACTCTGAGGAGATGGCCTGTGAGGCGCCGCCTTTCAACTTTTCCCCCTTAGTATGGTGGTCAGTAACATGCGGGAGACTGCGGAGGGGGTCATTTTTTTAATTGTGAACTGATGTGCTTTTACTCAATTCGGGAACCTCACAAGCCAAATTTGTAGTATTTTGCACGAATTGCAAGAGATGTTTGAATGTCGACGGTTGAAGTGGAAGCTCGTATTGAGCTTGCTAGAGCCTGGTTTGCCAAGCCTTCGATAGCTCAGTTGGTAGAGCAGAGGACTGTAGTGGTAAAACAGGCATCCTTAGGTCGCTGGTTCAAATGCAGATTGAAGGACTTTTGCCAAATGCAAATTTTATTGAATACTTGGAAAGTAAAATGCTTGGAAAATAAAATAACAGACAATTTATAATTATATTATATTTCATCATTGAAAATAGATGCCTTTTGCTTTGAGGCTGTCGCCACGTTATGTTTCTGTCCAACACCAATCTTCATTGGTTTCCTGTGAGGTGTTTTGGATCCCCATCTCTTGCTATGAACTGGCAAAACAGCAGAATCCCCTTGACAATCTTGATTTCTCAAGGGAAATGAGAGAACACTATACACCATCCAAGATATTAAAATATTGTCAAGGCCCAACACGGCTGAATACTCTGAGGAGATGGCCTGTGAGGCGCCGCCTTTCAACTTTTCCTCCTTAGTATGGTGGTCAGTAACATGCGGGAGACTGCGGAGGGGGTCATTTTTTTAATTGGGAACTGATGTGCTTTTACTCAATTCGGGAACCTCACAAGCCAAATTTGTAGTATTTTGCACGAATTGCAAGAGATGTTTACAAGTCGACGGTTGAAGTGGAAGCTCGTATTGAGTTTGCTAGAGAATGATTTGCCAAGCCTTCGATAGCTCAGTTGGTAGAGCAGAGGACTGTAGTGATAAAACAGGCATCCTTAGGTCGCTGGTTCAAATCCGGCTCGAAGGACTTTTGCCAAATGCACATTTTATTGAATACTTGGAAAGTAAAATACTTGGAAAGTAAAATAACAGACAATTTATAATTATATTATATTTCATCATTGAAAATAGATGCCTTTTGCTTTGAGGCTGTGGCCACGTTATTTTTCTGTCCGAAACCAATCTTCGTTGGTTTCCTGTGAGGTGTTTTGGATCCCCATCTCTTGCTATGAACTGACAAAACAGCAGAATCCCCTTGACAATCTTGATTTCTCAAGGGAAATGGGAGAACACTATACACCATCCAAGATATTAAAATATTGTCAAGGCCCAACACGGCTGAATACTCTGAGGAGATGGACTGTGAGGCGCGCCTTTCAACTTTTCCCCCTTAGTATGGTGGTCAGTAACATGCGGGAGACTGCGGAGGGGGTCATTTTTGTAATTGAGAACTGATGTGCTTTTACTCAATTCGGGAACCTCACAAGCCAAATTTGTAGTATTTTGCAGTAATTGCAAGAGATGTTTACAAGTCGACGGTTGAAGTGGAAGCTCGTATTGAGTTTGCTAGAGAATGATTTGCCAAGCCTTCGATAGCTCGTCGCTGGTTCAAATCCGGCTCAAAGGACTTTTGCCAAATGCACATTTTATTGAATACTTGGAAAGTAAAATACTTGGAAAGTAAAATAACAGACAATTTATAATTATATTATATTTCATCACTGAAAATAGATGCCTTTTGCTTTGAGGCTGTGGCCACGTTATTTTTCTGTCCAACACGAATCTTCTTTGGTTTCCTGTGAGGTGTTTTGGATCCCCATTTCTTGCTATGAACTGGCAAAACAGCAGAATCCCCTTGACAATCTTGATTTCTCAAGGAAAATGAGAGAACACTATACACCATCCAAGATATTAAAATATTGTCATGGCCGAACACTGATGAATACTCTGAGGAGATGGCCTGCGAGGCGCCGCCTTTCAACTTTTCCTCCTTAGTATGGTGGTCAGTAACATGCGGGAGACTGCGGAGGGGGTCATTTTTTTAATTGTGAACTGATGTGCTTTTACTCAATTCGGGAACCTCACAAGCCAAATTTGTAGTATTTTGCAAGAATTGCAAGAGATGTTTGAATGTCGACGGTTGAAGTGGAAGCTCGTATTGAGCTTGCTAGAGACTGATTTGCCTAGCCTTCAATAGCTCAGTTGGTAGAGCGGAGGACTGTAGTGGTAAAACAGGCATCCTTAGGTCGCTGGTTCAAATCCGGCTCGAAGGAATTTTTGCCAAATGCACATTTTATTGAATACTTGGAAAGTAAAATACTTGGAAAGTAAAATAACAGACAATTTATAATTATATTATATTTCATCACTGAAAATAGATGCCTTTTGCTTTGAGGCTGTGGCCACGTTATTTTTCTGTCCAACACGAATCTTCATTGGTTTCCTGTGAGGTGTTTTGGATCCCCATCTCTTGCTATGAACTGGCAAAACAGCAGAATCCCCTTGACAATCTTGATTTCTCAAGGGAAATGAGAGAACACTATACACCATCCAAGATATTAAAATATTGTCAAGGCCCAACACGGCTGAATACTCTGAGGAGATGGCCTGTGAGGCGCCGCCTTTCAACTTTTCCTCCTTAGTATGGTGGTCAGTAACATGCGGGAGACTGAGGAGGGGGTCATTTTTTAATTGGGAACTGATGTGCTTTTACTCAATTCGGGAACGTCACAAGCCAAATTTGTAGTATTTTGCACGAATTGCAAGAGATGTTTACAAGTCGACGGTTGAAGTGGAAGCTCATATTGAGCTTGCTAGAGACTGATTTGCCAAGCCTTCGATAGCTCAGTTGGTAGAGCTGAGGACTGTAGTGGTAAAACAGGCATCCTTAGGTCGCTGGTTGAAATCCGGATCGAAGGACTTTTGCCAAATGCAAATTTTATTGAATACTTGGAAAGTAAAATACTTGGAAAATAAAATAACAGACAATTTATAATTATATTATATTTCATCACTGAAAATAGATGCCTTTTGCTTTGAGGCTGTGGCCACGTTATATTTCTGTTCAACACCAATCTTCATTGGTTTCCTGTGAGGTGTTATGGATCCCCATCTCTTGCTATGAACTGGCAAAACAGCAGAATCCCCTTGACAATCTTGATTTCTCAAGGGAAATGAGAGAACACTATACACCATCCAAGATATTAAAATATTGTCAAGGCCCAACACGGCTGAATACTCTGAGGAGATGGCCTGTGAGGCGCCGCCTTTCAACTTTTCCCCCTTAGTATGGTGGTCAGTAACATGCGGGAGACTGCGGAGGGGGTCATTTTTTAAATTGGGAACTGATGTGCTTTTACTCAATTCGGGAACCTCACAAGCCAAATTTGTAGTATTTTGCACGAATTGCAAGAGATGTTTACAAGTCGACGGTGTAAGTGGAAGCTCGTATTGAGTTTGCTAGAGACTGATTTGCCAAGCCTTCGATAGCTCAGTTGGTAGAGCGGAGGACTGTAGTGGTAAAACAGGCATCATTAGGTCACTGGTTCAAATCCGGCTCGAAGGACTTTTGCCAAATGCACATTTTATTGAATACTTGGAAAGTAAAATACTTGGAAAGTAAAATAACAGACAATTTATAATTATATTATATTTCATCACTGAAAATAGATGCCTTTTGCTTTGAGGCTGTGACCATGTTATTTTTCTGTCCAACACGAATCTTCGTTGGTTTCCTGTGAGGTGTTTTGGATCCCCATCTCTTGCTATGAACTGACAAAACAGCAGAATCCCCTTGACAATCTTGATTTCTCAAGGGAAATGGGAGAACACTATACACCATCCAAGATATTAAAATATTGTCAAGGCCCAACGCGGCTGAATACTCTGAGGAGACGGCCTGTGAGGTGCCGCCTTTCAACTTTTCCCCCTTAGTATGGTGGTCAGTAACATGCGGGAGACTGCGGAGGGGGTCATTTTTTTAATTGTGAACTGATGTGCTTTTACTCAATTCGGGAACCTCACAAGCCAAATTTGTAGTATTTTGCACGAATTGCAAGAGATGTTTGAATGTCGACGGTTGAAGTGGAAGCTCGTATTGAGCTTGCTAGAGCCTGGTTTGCCAAGCCTTCGATAGCTCAGTTGGTAGAGCAGAGGACTGTAGTGGTAAAACAGGCTTCCTTAGGTCGCTGGTTCAAATGCAGATTGAAGGACTTTTGCCAAATGCAAATTTTATTGAATACTTGGAAAGTAAAATGCTTGGAAAATAAAATAACAGACAATTTATAATTATATTATATTTCATCATTGAAAATAGATGCCTTTTGCTTTGAGGCTGTCGCCACGTTATGTTTCTGTCCAACACCAATCTTCATTGGTTTCCTGTGAGGTGTTTTGGATCCCCATCTCTTGCTATGAACTGGCAAAACAGCAGAATCCCCTTGACAATCTTGATTTCTCAAGGGAAATGAGAGAACACTATACACCATCCAAGATATTAAAATATTGTCAAGGCCCAACACGGCTGAATACTCTGAGGAGATGGCCTGTGAGGCGCCTCCTTTCAACTTTTCCTCCTTAGTATGGTGGTCAGTAACATGCGGGAGACTGCGGAGGGGGTCATTTTTTTAATTGGGAACTGATGTGCTTTTACTCAATTCGGGAACCTCACAAGCCAAATTTGTAGTATTTTGCACGAATTGCAAGAGATGTTTACAAGTCGACGGTTGAAGTGGAAGCTCGTATTGAGTTTGCTAGAGAATGATTTGCCAAGCATTCGATAGCTCGTCGCTGGTTCAAATCCGGCTCAAAGGACTTTTGCCAAATGCACATTTTATTGAATACTTGGAAAGTAAAATACTTGGAAAGTAAAATAACAGACAATTTATAATTATATTATATTTCATCACTGAAAATAGATGCCTTTTGCTTTGAGGCTGTGGCCACGTTATTTTTCTGTCCAACACGAATCTTCTTTGGTTTCCTGTGAGGTGTTTTGGATCCCCATTTCTTGCTATGAACTGGCAAAACAGCAGAATCCCCTTGACAATCTTGATTTCTCAAGGAAAATGAGAGAACACTATACACCATCCAAGATATTAAAATATTGTCATGGCCGAACACTGATGAATACTCTGAGGAGATGGCCTGCGAGGCGCCGCCTTTCAACTTTTCCTCCTTAGTATGGTGGTCAGTAACATGCGGGAGACTGCGGAGGGGGTCATTTTTTTAATTGTGAACTGATGTGCTTTTACTCAATTCGGGAACCTCACAAGCCAAATTTGTAGTATTTTGCAAGAATTGCAAGAGATGTTTGAATGTCGACGGTTGAAGTGGAAGCTCGTATTGAGCTTGCTAGAGACTGATTTGCCTAGCCTTCAATAGATCAGTTGGTAGAGCGGAGGACTGTAGTGGTAAAACAGGCATCCTTAGGTCGCTGGTTCAAATCCGGCTCGAAGGAATTTTTGCCAAATGCACATTTTATTGAATACTTGGAAAGTAAAATACTTGGAAAGTAAAATAACAGACAATTTATAATTATATTATATTTCATCACTGAAAATAGATGCCTTTTGCTTTGAGGCTGTGGCCACGTTATTTTTCTGTCCAACACGAATCTTCATTGGTTTCCTGTGAGGTGTTTTGGATCCCCATCTCTTGCTATGAACTGGCAAAACAGCAGAATCCCCTTGACAATCTTGATTTCTCAAGGGAAATGAGAGAACACTATACACCATCCAAGATATTAAAATATTGTCAAGGCCCAACACGGCTGAATACTCTGAGGAGATGGCCTGTGAGGAGCCGCCTTTCAACTTTTCCCCCTTAGTATGGTGGTCAGTAACATGCGGGAGACTGCGGAGGGGGTCATTTTTTAAATTGGGAACTGATGTGCTTTTACTCAATTCGGGAACCTCACAAGCCAAATTTGTAGTATTTTGCACGAATTGCAAGAGATGTTTACAAGTCGACGGTTGAAGTGGAAGCTCGTATTGAGTTTGCTAGAGAATGATTTGCCAAGCCTTCGATAGCTCAGTTGGTAGAACGGAGGACTGTAACGGCAAAACAGGCATCCTTAGGTCGCTGGTTCAAATCCGGCCAAAGGACTTTTGCCAAATGCACATTTTATTGAATACTTGGAAAGTAAAATACTTGGAAAGTAAAATAACAGACAATTTATAATTATATTATATTTCATTACTGAAAATAGATGCCTTTTGCTTTGAGGCTGTGGCCACGTTATTTTTCTGTCCAACACGAATCTTCATTGGTTTCCTGTCAGGTGTTTTGGATCCCCATCTCTTGCTATGAACTGGCAAAACAGCAGAATCCCCTTAACAATCTTGATTTCTCAAGGGAAATGAGAGAACACTATACACCATCCAAGATATTAAAATATTGTCAAGGCCCAACACGGCTGAATACTCTGAGGAGATGGCCTGTGAGGCGCCGCCTTTCAACTTTTCCCCCTTAGTATGTTGGTCAGTAACATGCGGGAGACTGCGGAGGGGGTCATTTTTTTAATTGTGAACTGATGTGCTTTTACTCAATTCGGGAACCTCACAAGCCAAATTTGTAGTATTTTGCACGAATTGCAAGAGATGTTTGAATGTCGACGGTTGAAGTGGAAGCTCGTATTGAGCTTGCTAGAGCCTGTTTTGCCAAGCCTTCGATAGCTCAGTTGGTAGAGCAGAGGACTGTAGTGGTAAAACAGGCATCCTTAGGTCGCTGGTTCAAATGCAGATTGAAGGACTTTTGCCAAATGCAAATTTTATTGAATACTTGGAAAGTAAAATGCTTGGAAAATAAAATAACAGACAATTTATAATTATATTATATTTCATCATTGAAAATAGATGCCTTTTGCTTTGAGGCTGTCGCCACGTTATGTTTCTGTCCAACACCAATCTTCATTGGTTTCCTGTGAGGTGTTTTGGATCCCCATCTCTTGCTATGAACTGGCAAAACAGCAGAATCCCCTTGACAATCTTGATTTCTCAAGGGAAATGAGAGAACACTATACACCATCCAAGATATTAAAATATTGTCAAGGCCCAACACGGCTGAATACTCTGAGGAGATGGCCTGTGAGGCGCCGCCTTTCAACTTTTCCCCCTTAGTATGGTGGTCAGTAACATGCGGGAGACTGCGGAGGGGGTCATTTTTTAAATTGGGAACTGATGTGCTTTTACTCAATTCGGGAACCTCACAAGCCAAATTTGTAGTATTTTGCACGAATTGCAAGAGATGTTTACAAGTCGACGGTGTAAGTGGAAGCTCGTATTGAGTTTGCTAGAGACTGATTTGCCAAGCCTTCGATAGCTCAGTTGGTAGAGCGGAGGACTGTAGTGGTAAAACAGGCATCATTAGGTCACTGGTTCAAATCCGGCTCGAAGGACTTTTGCCAAATGCACATTTTATTGAATACTTGGAAAGTAAAATACTTGGAAAGGAAAATAACAGACAATTTATAATTATATTATATTTCATCACTGAAAATAGATGCCTTTTGCTTTGAGGCTGTGACCATGTTATTTTTCTGTCCAACACGAATCTTCGTTGGTTTCCTGTGAGGTGTTTTGGATCCCCATCTCTTGCTATGAACTGACAAAACAGCAGAATCCCCTTGACAATCTTGATTTCTCAAGGGAAATGGGAAACACTATACACCATCCAAGATATTAAAATATTGTCAAGGCCCAATGCGGCTGAATACTCTGAGGAGATGGCCTGTGAGGTGCCGCCTTTCAACTTTTCCCCCTTAGTATGGTGGTCAGTAACATGCGGGAGACTGCGGAGGGGGTCATTTTTTTAATTGGGAACTGATGTGCTTTTACTCAATTCGGGAACCTCACAAGCCAAATTTGTAGTATTTTGCACGAATTGCAAGAGATGTTTACAAGTCGACTGTTGAAGTGGAAGCTCGTATTGAGTTTGCTAGAGAATGATTTGCCAAGCCTTCGATAGCTCAGTTGGTAGAACGGAGGACTGTAATGGCAAAACAGGCATCCTTAGGTTGCTGGTTCAAATCCGGCCAAAGGACTTTTGCCAAATGCACATTTTATTGAATACTTGGAAAGTAAAATACTTGGAAAGTAAAATAACAGACAATTTATAATTATATTATATTTCATTACTGAAAATAGATGCCTTTTGCTTTGAGGCTTTGGCCACGTTATTTTTCTGTCCAACACGAATCTTCATTGGTTTCCTGTCAGGTGTTTTGGATCCCCATCTCTTGCTATGAACTGGCAAAACAGCAGAATCCCCTTAACAATCTTGATTTCTCAAGGGAAATGAGAGAACACTATACACCATCCAAGATATTAAAATATTGTCAAGGCTCAACACGGCTGAATACTCTGAGGAGATGGCCTGTGAGGCGCCGCCTTTCAACTTTTCCCCCTTAGTATGGTGGTCAGTAACATGCGGGAGACTGCGGAGGGGGTCATTTTTTTAATTGTGAACTGATGTGCTTTTACTCAATTCGGGAACCTCACAAGCCAAATTTGTAGTATTTTGCACGAATTGCAAGAGATGTTTGAATGTCGACGGTTGAAGTGGAAGCTCGTATTGAGCTTGCTAGAGCCTGGTTTGCCAAGCCTTCGATAGCTCAGTTGGTAGAGCAGAGGACTGTAGTGGTAAAACAGGCATCCTTAGGTCGCTGGTTCAAATGCAGATTGAAGGACTTTTGCCAAATGCAAATTTTATTGAATACTTGGAAAGTAAAATGCTTGGAAAATAAAATAACAGACAATTTATAATTATATTATATTTCATCATTGAAAATAGATGCCTTTTGCTTTGAGGCTGTCGCCACGTTATGTTTCTGTCCAACACCAATCTTCATTGGTTTCCTGTGAGGTGTTTTGGATCCCCATCTCTTGCTATGAACTGGCAAAACAGCAGAATCCCCTTGACAATCTTGATTTCTCAAGGGAAATGAGAGAACACTATACACCATCCAAGATATTAAAATATTGTCAAGGCCCAACACGGCTGAATACTCTGAGGAGATGGCCTGTGAGGCGCCGCCTTTCAACTTTTCCTCCTTAGTATGGTGGTCAGTAACATGCGGGAGACTGCGGAGGGGGTCATTTTTTTAATTGGGAACTGATGTGCTTTTACTCAATTCGGGAACCTCACAAGCCAAATTTGTAGTATTTTGCACGAATTGCAAGAGATGTTTACAAGTCGACGGTGTAAGTGGAAGCTCGTATTGAGTTTGCTAGAGACTGATTTGCCAAGCCTTCGATAGCTCAGTTGGTAGAGCGGAGGACTGTAGTGGTAAAACAGGCATCATTAGGTCACTGGTTCAAATCCGGCTCGAAGGACTTTTGCCAAATGCACATTTTATTGAATACTTGGAAAGTAAAATACTTGGAAAGTAAAATAACAGACAATTCATAATTATATTATATTTCATCACTGAAAATAGATGCCTTTTGCTTTGAGGCTGTGACCATGTTATTTTTCTGTCCAACACGAATCTTCGTTGGTTTCCTGTGAGGTGTTTTGGATCCCCATCTCTTGCTATGAACTGACAAAACAGCAGAATCCCCTTGACAATCTTGATTTCTCAAGGGAAATGGGAGAACACTATACACCATCCAAGATATTAAAATATTGTCAAGGCCCAACGCGGCTGAATACTCTGAGGAGACGGCCTGTGAGGTGCCGCCTTTCAACTTTTCCCCCTTAGTATGGTGGTCAGTAACATGCGGGAGACTGCGGAGGGGGTCATTTTTTTAATTGTGAACTGATGTGCTTTTACTCAATTCGGGAACCTCACAAGCCAAATTTGTAGTATTTTGCACGAATTGCAAGAGATGTTTGAATGTCGACGGTTGAAGTGGAAGCTCGTATTGAGCTTGCTAGAGCCTGGTTTGCCAAGCCTTCGATAGCTCAGTTGGTAGAGCAGAGGACTGTAGTGGTAAAACAGGCTTCCTTAGGTCGCTGGTTCAAATGCAGATTGAAGGACTTTTGCCAAATGCAAATTTTATTGAATACTTGGAAAGTAAAATGCTTGGAAAATAAAATAACAGACAATTTATAATTATATTATATTTCATCATTGAAAATAGATGCCTTTTGCTTTGAGGCTGTCGCCACGTTATGTTTCTGTCCAACACCAATCTTCATTGGTTTCCTGTGAGGTGTTTTGGATCCCCATCTCTTGCTATGAACTGGCAAAACAGCAGAATCCCCTTGACAATCTTGATTTCTCAAGGGAAATGAGAGAACACTATACACCATCCAAGATATTAAAATATTGTCAAGGCCCAACACGGCTGAATACTCTGAGGAGATGGCCTGTGAGGCGCCGCCTTTCAACTTTTCCTCCTTAGTATGGTGGTCAGTAACATGCGGGAGACTGCGGAGGGGGTCATTTTTTTAATTGGGAACTGATGTGCTTTTACTCAATTCGGGAACCTCACAAGCCAAATTTGTAGTATTTTGCACGAATTGCAAGAGATGTTTACAAGTCGACGGTTGAAGTGGAAGCTCGTATTGAGTTTGCTAGAGAATGATTTGCCAAGCCTTCGATAGCTCGTCGCTGGTTCAAATCCGGCTCAAAGGACTTTTGCCAAATGCACATTTTATTGGATACTTGGAAAGTAAAATACTTGGAAAGTAAAATAACAGACAATTTATAATTATATTATATTTCATCACTGAAAATAGATGCCTTTTGCTTTGAGGCTGTGGCCACGTTATTTTTCTGTCCAACACGAATCTTCTTTGGTTTCCTGTGAGGTGTTTTGGATCCCCATTTCTTGCTATGAACTGGCAAAACAGCAGAATCCCCTTGACAATCTTGATTTCTCAAGGAAAATGAGAGAACACTATACACCATCCAAGATATTAAAATATTGTCATGGCTGAACACTGATGAATACTCTGAGGAGATGGCCTGCAAGGCGCCGCCTTTCAACTTTTCCTCCTTAGTATGGTGGTCAGTAACATGCGGGAGACTGCGGAGGGGGTCATTTTTTTAATTGTGAACTGATGTGCTTTTACTCAATTCGGGAACCTCACAAGCCAAATTTGTAGTTTTTTGCAAGAATTGCAAGAGATGTTTGAATGTCGACGGTTGAAGTGGAAGCTCGTATTGAGCTTGCTAGAGACTGATTTGCCTAGCCTTCAATAGCTCAGTTGGTAGAGCGGAGGACTGTAGTGGTAAAACAGGCATCATTAGGTCACTGGTTCAAATCCGGCTCGAAGGACTTTTGCCAAATGCACATTTTATTGAATACTTGGAAAGTAAAATACTTGGAAAGTAAAATAACAGACAATTTATAATTATATTATATTTCATCACTGAAAATAGATGCCTTTTGCTTTGAGGCTGTGACCATGTTATTTTTCTGTCCAACACGAATCTTCGTTGGTTTCCTGTGAGGTGTTTTGGATCCCCATCTCTTGCTATGAACTGACAAAACAGCAGAATCCCCTTGACAATCTTGATTTCTCAAGGGAAATGGGAGAACACTATACACCATCCAAGATATTAAAATATTGTCAAGGCCCAACGCGGCTGAATACTCTGAGGAGACGGCCTGTGAGGTGCCGCCTTTCAACTTTTCCCCCTTAGTATGGTGGTCAGTAACATGCGGGAGACTGCGGAGGGGGTCATTTTTTTAATTGTGAACTGATGTGCTTTTACTCAATTCGGGAACCTCACAAGCCAAATTTGTAGTATTTTGCACGAATTGCAAGAGATGTTTGAATGTCGACGGTTGAAGTGGAAGCTCGTATTGAGCTTGCTAGAGCCTGGTTTGCCAAGCCTTCGATAGCTCAGTTGGTAGAGCAGAGGACTGTAGTGGTAAAACAGGCTTCCTTAGGTCGCTGGTTCAAATGCAGATTGAAGGACTTTTGCCAAATGCAAATTTTATTGAATACTTGGAAAGTAAAATGCTTGGAAAATAAAATAACAGACAATTTATAATTATATTATATTTCATCATTGAAAATAGATGCCTTTTGCTTTGAGGCTGTCGCCACGTTATGTTTCTGTCCAACACCAATCTTCATTGGTTTCCTGTGAGGTGTTTTGGATCCCCATCTCTTGCTATGAACTGGCAAAACAGCAGAATCCCCTTGACAATCTTGATTTCTCAAGGGAAATGAGAGAACACTATACACCATCCAAGATATTAAAATATTGTCAAGGCCCAACACGGCTGAATACTCTGAGGAGATGGCCTGTGAGGCGCCGCCTTTCAACTTTTCCTCCTTAGTATGGTGGTCAGTAACATGCGGGAGACTGCGGAGGGGGTCATTTTTTTAATTGGGAACTGATGTGCTTTTACTCAATTCGGGAACCTCACAAGCCAAATTTGTAGTATTTTGCACGAATTGCAAGAGATGTTTACAAGTCGACGGTTGAAGTGGAAGCTCGTATTGAGTTTGCTAGAGAATGATTTGCCAAGCCTTCGATAGCTCGTCGCTGGTTCAAATCCGGCTCAAAGGACTTTTGCCAAATGCACATTTTATTGAATACTTGGAAAGTAAAATACTTGGAAAGTAAAATAACAGACAATTTATAATTATATTATATTTCATCACTGAAAATAGATGCCTTTTGCTTTGAGGCTGTGGCCACGTTATTTTTCTGTCCAACACGAATCTTCTTTGGTTTCCTGTGAGGTGTTTTGGATCCCCATTTCTTGCTATGAACTGGCAAAACAGCAGAATCCCCTTGACAATCTTGATTTCTCAAGGAAAATGAGAGAACACTATACACCATCCAAGATATTAAAATATTGTCATGGCCGAACACTGATGAATACTCTGAGGAGATGGCCTGCGAGGCGCCGCCTTTCAACTTTTCCTCCTTAGTATGGTGGTCAGTAACATGCGGGAGACTGCGGAGGGGGTCATTTTTTTAATTGTGAACTGATGTGCTTTTACTCAATTCGGGAACCTCACAAGCCAAATTTGTAGTATTTTGCAAGAATTGCAAGAGATGTTTGAATGTCGACGGTTGAAGTGGAAGCTCGTATTGAGCTTGCTAGAGACTGATTTGCCTAGCCTTCAATAGCTCAGTTGGTAGAGCTGAGGACTGTAGTGGTAAAACAGGCATCCTTAGGTCGCTGGTTCAAATCCGGCTCGAAGGAATTTTTGCCAAATGCACATTTTATTGAATACTTGGAAAGTAAAATACTTGGAAAGTAAAATAACAGACAATTTATAATTATATTATATTTCATCACTGAAAATAGATGCCTTTTGCTTTGAGGCTGTGGCCACGTTATTTTTCTGTCCAACACGAATCTTCATTGGTTTCCTGTGAGGTGTTTTGGATCCCCATCTCTTGCTATGAACTGGCAAAACAGCAGAATCCCCTTGACAATCTTGATTTCTCAAGGGAAATGAGAGAACACTATACACCATCCAAGATATTAAAATATTGTCAAGGCCCAACACGGCTGAATACTCTGAGGAGATGGCCTGTGAGGAGCCGCCTTTCAACTTTTCCCCCTTAGTATGGTGGTCAGTAACATGCGGGAGACTGCGGAGGGGGTCATTTTTTAAATTGGGAACTGATGTGCTTTTACTCAATTCGGGAACCTCACAAGCCAAATTTGTAGTATTTTGCACGAATTGCAAGAGATGTTTACAAGTCGACGGTTGAAGTGGAAGCTCGTATTGAGTTTGCTAGAGAATGATTTGCCAAGCCTTCGATAGCTCAGTTGGTAGAACGGAGGACTGTAACGGCAAAACAGGCATCCTTAGGTCGCTGGTTCAAATCCGGCCAAAGGACTTTTGCCAAATGCACATTTTATTGAATACTTGGAAAGTAAAATACTTGGAAAGTAAAATAACAGACAATTTATAATTATATTATATTTCATTACTGAAAATAGATGCCTTTTGCTTTGAGGCTGTGGCCACGTTATTTTTCTGTCCAACACGAATCTTCATTGGTTTCCTGTCAGGTGTTTTGGATCCCCATCTCTTGCTATGAACTGGCAAAACAGCAGAATCCCCTTAACAATCTTGATTTCTCAAGGGAAATGAGAGAACACTATACACCATCCAAGATATTAAAATATTGTCAAGGCCCAACACGGCTGAATACTCTGAGGAGATGGCCTGTGAGGCGCCGCCTTTCAACTTTTCCCCCTTAGTATGGTGGTCAGTAACATGCGGGAGACTGCGGAGGGGGTCATTTTTTTAATTGTGAACTGATGTGCTTTTACTCAATTCGGGAACCTCACAAGCCAAATTTGTAGTATTTTGCACGAATTGCAAGAGATGTTTGAATGTCGACGGTTGAAGTGGAAGCTCGTATTGAGCTTGCTAGAGCCTGTTTTGCCAAGCCTTCGATAGCTCAGTTGGTAGAGCAGAGGACTGTAGTGGTAAAACAGGCATCCTTAGGTCGCTGGTTCAAATGCAGATTGAAGGACTTTTGCCAAATGCAAATTTTATTGAATACTTGGAAAGTAAAATGCTTGGAAAATAAAATAACAGACAATTTATAATTATATTATATTTCATCATTGAAAATAGATGCCTTTTGCTTTGAGGCTGTCGCCACGTTATGTTTCTGTCCAACACCAATCTTCATTGGTTTCCTGTGAGGTGTTTTGGATCCCCATCTCTTGCTATGAACTGGCAAAACAGCAGAATCCCCTTGACAATCTTGATTTCTCAAGGGAAATGAGAGAACACTATACACCATCCAAGATATTAAAATATTGTCAAGGCCCAACACGGCTGAATACTCTGAGGAGATGGCCTGTGAGGCGCCGCCTTTCAACTTTTCCCCCTTAGTATGGTGGTCAGTAACATGCGGGAGACTGCGGAGGGGGTCATTTTTTAAATTGGGAACTGATGTGCTTTTACTCAATTCGGGAACCTCACAAGCCAAATTTGTAGTATTTTGCACGAATTGCAAGAGATGTTTACAAGTCGACGGTGTAAGTGGAAGCTCGTATTGAGTTTGCTAGAGACTGATTTGCCAAGCCTTCGATAGCTCAGTTGGTAGAGCAGAGGACTGTAGTGGTAAAACAGGCATCATTAGGTCACTGGTTCAAATCCGGCTCGAAGGACTTTTGCCAAATGCACATTTTATTGAATACTTGGAAAGTAAAATACTTGGAAAGTAAAATAACAGACAATTTATAATTATATTATATTTCATCACTGAAAATAGATGCCTTTTGCTTTGAGGCTGTGACCATGTTATTTTTCTGTCCAACACGAATCTTCGTTGGTTTCCTGTGAGGTGTTTTGGATCCCCATCTCTTGCTATGAACTGACAAAACAGCAGAATCCCCTTGACAATCTTGATTTCTCAAGGGAAATGGGAGAACACTATACACCATCCAAGATATTAAAATATTGTCAAGGCCCAACGCGGCTGAATACTCTGAGGAGATGGCCTGTGAGGTGCCGCCTTTCAACTTTTCCCCCTTAGTATGGTGGTCAGTAACATGCGGGAGACTGCGGAGGGGGTCATTTTTTTAATTGGGAACTGATGTGCTTTTACTCAATTCGGGAACCTCACAAGCCAAATTTGTAGTATTTTGCACGAATTGCAAGAGATGTTTACAAGTCGACTGTTGAAGTGGAAGCTCGTATTGAGTTTGCTAGAGAATGATTTGCCAAGCCTTCGATAGCTCAGTTGGTAGAACGGAGGACTGTAATGGCAAAACAGGCATCCTTAGGTTGCTGGTTCAAATCCGGCCAAAGGACTTTTGCCAAATGCACATTTTATTGAATACTTGGAAAGTAAAATACTTGGAAAGTAAAATAACAGACAATTTATAATTATATTATATTTCATTACTGAAAATAGATGCCTTTTGCTTTGAGGCTTTGGCCACGTTATTTTTCTGTCCAACACGAATCATCATTGGTTTCCTGTCAGGTGTTTTGGATCCCCATCTCTTGCTATGAACTGGCAAAACAGCAGAATCCCCTTAACAATCTTGATTTCTCAAGGGAAATGAGAGAACACTATACACCATCCAAGATATTAAAATATTGTCAAGGCCCAACACGGCTGAATACTCTGAGGAGATGGCCTGTGAGGCGCCGCCTTTCAACTTTTCCCCCTTAGTATGGTGGTCAGTAACATGCGGGAGACTGCGGAGGGGGTCATTTTTTTAATTGTGAACTGATGTGCTTTTACTCAATTCGGGAACCTCACAAGCCAAATTTGTAGTATTTTGCACGAATTGCAAGAGATGTTTGAATGTCGACGGTTGAAGTGGAAGCTCGTATTGAGCTTGCTAGAACCTGGTTTGCCAAGCCTTCGATAGCTCAGTTGGTAGAGCAGAGGACTGTAGTGGTAAAACAGGCATCCTTAGGTCGCTGGTTCAAATGCAGATTGAAGGACTTTTGCCAAATGCAAATTTTATTGAATACTTGGAAAGTAAAATGCTTGGAAAATAAAATAACAGACAATTTATAATTATATTATATTTCATCATTGAAAATAGATGCCTTTTGCTTTGAGGCTGTCGCCACGTTATGTTTCTGTCCAACACCAATCTTCATTGGTTTCCTGTGAGGTGTTTTGGATCCCCATCTCTTGCTATGAACTGGCAAAACAGCAGAATCCCCTTGACAATCTTGATTTCTCAAGGGAAATGAGAGAACACTATACACCATCCAAGATATTAAAATATTGTCAAGGCCCAACACGGCTGAATACTCTGAGGAGATGGCCTGTGAGGCGCCGCCTTTCAACTTTTCCTCCTTAGTATGGTGGTCAGTAACATGCGGGAGACTGCGGAGGGGGTCATTTTTTTAATTGGGAACTGATGTGCTTTTACTCAATTCGGGAACCTCACAAGCCAAATTTGTAGTATTTTGCACGAATTGCAAGAGATGTTTACAAGTCGACGGTGTAAGTGGAAGCTCGTATTGAGTTTGCTAGAGACTGATTTGCCAAGCCTTCGATAGCTCAGTTGGTAGAGCGGAGGACTGTAGTGGTAAAACAGGCATCATTAGGTCACTGGTTCAAATCCGGCTCGAAGGACTTTTGCCAAATGCACATTTTATTGAATACTTGGAAAGTAAAATACTTGGAAAGTAAAATAACAGACAATTCATAATTATATTATATTTCATCACTGAAAATAGATGCCTTTTGCTTTGAGGCTGTGGCCACGTTATTTTTCTGTCCAACACGAATCTTCATTGGTTTCCTGTCAGGTGTTTTGGATCCCCATCTCTTGCTATGAACTGACAAAACAGCAGAATCCCCTTGACAATCTTGATTTCTCAAGGGAAATGGGAGAACACTATACACCATCCAAGATATTAAAATATTGTCAAGGCCCAACGCGGCTGAATACTCTGAGGAGACGGCCTGTGAGGTGCCGCCTTTCAACTTTTCCCCCTTAGTATGGTGGTCAGTAACATGCGGGAGACTGCGGAGGGGGTCATTTTTTTAATTGTGAACTGATGTGCTTTTACTCAATTCGGGAACCTCACAAGCCAAATTTGTAGTATTTTGCACGAATTGCAAGAGATGTTTGAATGTCGACGGTTGAAGTGGAAGCTCGTATTGAGCTTGCTAGAGCCTGGTTTGCCAAGCCTTCGATAGCTCAGTTGGTAGAGCAGAGGACTGTAGTGGTAAAACAGGCTTCCTTAGGTCGCTGGTTCAAATGCAGATTGAAGGACTTTTGCCAAATGCAAATTTTATTGAATACTTGGAAAGTAAAATGCTTGGAAAATAAAATAACAGACAATTTATAATTATATTATATTTCATCATTGAAAATAGATGCCTTTTGCTTTGAGGCTGTCGCCACGTTATGTTTCTGTCCAACACCAATCTTCATTGGTTTCCTGTGAGGTGTTTTGGATCCCCATCACTTGCTATGAACTGGCAAAACAGCAGAATCCCCTTGACAATCTTGATTTCTCAAGGGAAATGAGAGAACACTATACACCATCCAAGATATTAAAATATTGTCAAGGCCCAACACGGCTGAATACTCTGAGGAGATGGCCTGTGAGGCGCCGCCTTTCAACTTTTCCTCCTTAGTATGGTGGTCAGTAACATGCGGGAGACTGCGGAGGGGGTCATTTTTTTAATTGGGAACTGATGTGCTTTTACTCAATTCGGGAACCTCACAAGCCAAATTTGTAGTATTTTGCACGAATTGCAAGAGATGTTTAAAAGTCGACGGTTGAAGTGGAAGCTCGTATTGAGTTTGCTAGAGAATGATTTGCCAAGCCTTCGATAGCTCGTCGCTGGTTCAAATCCGGCTCAAAGGACTTTTGCCAAATGCACATTTTATTGAATACTTGGAAAGTAAAATACTTGGAAAGTAAAATAACAGACAATTTATAATTATATTATATTTCATCACTGAAAATAGATGCCTTTTGCTTTGAGGCTGTGGCCACGTTATTTTTCTGTCCAACACGAATCTTCTTTGGTTTCCTGTGAGGTGTTTTGGATCCCCATTTCTTGCTATGAACTGGCAAAACAGCAGAATCCCCTTGACAATCTTGATTTCTCAAGGAAAATGAGAGAACACTATACACCATCCAAGATATTAAAATATTGTCATGGCCGAACACTGATGAATACTCTGAGGAGATGGCCTGCGAGGCGCCGCCTTTCAACTTTTCCTCCTTAGTATGGTGGTCAGTAACATGCGGGAGACTGCGGAGGGGGTCATTTTTTTAATTGTGAACTGATGTGCTTTTACTCAATTCGGGAACCTCACAAGCCAAATTTGTAGTTTTTTGCAAGAATTGCAAGAGATGTTTGAATGTCGACGGTTGAAGTGGAAGCTCGTATTGAGCTTGCTAGAGACTGATTTGCCTAGCCTTCAATAGCTCAGTTGGTAGAGCGGAGGACTGTAGTGGTAAAACAGGCATCCTTAGGTCGCTGGTTCAAATCCGGCTCGAAGGAATTTTTGCCAAATGCACATTTTATTGAATACTTGGAAAGTAAAATACTTGGAAAGTAAAATAACAGACAATTTATAATTATATTATATTTCATCACTGAAAATAGATGCCTTTTGCTTTGAGGCTGTGGCCACGTTATTTTTCTGTCCAACACGAATCTTCATTGGTTTCCTGTGAGGTGTTTTGGATCCCCATCTCTTGCTATGAACTGGCAAAACAGCAGAATCCCCTTGACAATCTTGATTTCTCAAGGGAAATGAGAGAACACTATACACCATCCAAGATATTAAAATATTGTCAAGGCCCAACACGGCTGAATACTCTGAGGAGATGGCCTGTGAGGAGCCGCCTTTCAACTTTTCCCCCTTAGTATGGTGGTCAGTAACATGCGGGAGACTGCGGAGGGGGTCATTTTTTAAATTGGGAACTGATGTGCTTTTACTCAATTCGGGAACCTCACAAGCCAAATTTGTAGTATTTTGCACGAATTGCAAGAGATGTTTACAAGTCGACGGTTGAAGTGGAAGCTCGTATTGAGTTTGCTAGAGAATGATTTGCCAAGCCTTCGATAGCTCAGTTGGTAGAACGGAGGACTGTAACGGCAAAACAGGCATCCTTAGGTCGCTGGTTCAAATCCGGCCAAAGGACTTTTGCCAAATGCACATTTTATTGAATACTTGGAAAGTAAAATACTTGGAAAGTAAAATAACAGACAATTTATAATTATATTATATTTCATTACTGAAAATAGATGCCTTTTGCTTTGAGGCTGTGGCCACGTTATTTTTCTGTCCAACACGAATCTTCATTGGTTTCCTGTCAGGTGTTTTGGATCCCCATCTCTTGCTATGAACTGGCAAAACAGCAGAATCCCCTTAACAATCTTGATTTCTCAAGGGAAATGAGAGAACACTATACACCATCCAAGATATTAAAATATTGTCAAGGCCCAACACGGCTGAATACTCTGAGGAGATGGCCTGTGAGGCGCCGCCTTTCAACTTTTCCCCCTTAGTATGGTGGTCAGTAACATGCGGGAGACTGCGGAGGGGGTCATTTTTTTAATTGTGAACTGATGTGCTTTTACTCAATTCGGGAACCTCACAAGCCAAATTTGTAGTATTTTGCACGAATTGCAAGAGATGTTTGAATGTCGACGGTTGAAGTGGAAGCTCGTATTGAGCTTGCTAGAGCCTGTTTTGCCAAGCCTTCGATAGCTCAGTTGGTAGAGCAGAGGACTGTAGTGGTAAAACAGGCATCCTTAGGTCGCTGGTTCAAATGCAGATTGAAGGACTTTTGCCAAATGCAAATTTTATTGAATACTTGGAAAGTAAAATGCTTGGAAAATAAAATAACAGACAATTTATAATTATATTATATTTCATCATTGAAAATAGATGCCTTTTGCTTTGAGGCTGTCGCCACGTTATGTTTCTGTCCAACACCAATCTTCATTGGTTTCCTGTGAGGTGTTTTGGATCCCCATCTCTTGCTATGAACTGGCAAAACAGCAGAATCCCCTTGACAATCTTGATTTCTCAAGGGAAATGAGAGAACACTATACACCATCCAAGATATTAAAATATTGTCAAGGCCCAACACGGCTGAATACTCTGAGGAGATGGCCTGTGAGGCGCCGCCTTTCAACTTTTCCCCCTTAGTATGGTGGTCAGTAACATGCGGGAGACTGCGGAGGGGGTCATTTTTTAAATTGGGAACTGATGTGCTTTTACTCAATTCGGGAACCTCACAAGCCAAATTTGTAGTATTTTGCACGAATTGCAAGAGATGTTTACAAGTCGACGGTGTAAGTGGAAGCTCGTATTGAGTTTGCTAGAGACTGATTTGCCAAGCCTTCGATAGCTCAGTTGGTAGAGCGGAGGACTGTAGTGGTAAAACAGGCATCATTAGGTCACTGGTTCAAATCCGGCTCGAAGGACTTTTGCCAAATGCACATTTTATTGAATACTTGGAAAGTAAAATACTTGGAAAGTAAAATAACAGACAATTTATAATTATATTATATTTCATCACTGAAAATAGATGCCTTTTGCTTTGAGGCTGTGACCATGTTATTTTTCTGTCCAACACGAATCTTCGTTGGTTTCCTGTGAGGTGTTTTGGATCCCCATCTCTTGCTATGAACTGACAAAACAGCAGAATCCCCTTGACAATCTTGATTTCTCAAGGGAAATGGGAGAACACTATACACCATCCAAGATATTAAAATATTGTCAAGGCCCAACGCGGCTGAATACTCTGAGGAGATGGCCTGTGAGGTGCCGCCTTTCAACTTTTCCCCCTTAGTATGGTGGTCAGTAACATGCGGGAGACTGCGGAGGGGGTCATTTTTTTAATTGGGAACTGATGTGCTTTTACTCAATTCGGGAACCTCACAAGCCAAATTTGTAGTATTTTGCACGAATTGCAAGAGATGTTTACAAGTCGACTGTTGAAGTGGAAGCTCGTATTGAGTTTGCTAGAGAAATATTTGCCAAGCCTTCGATAGCTCAGTTGGTAGAACGGAGGACTGTAATGGCAAAACAGGCATCCTTAGGTTGCTGGTTCAAATCCGGCCAAAGGACTTTTGCCAAATGCACATTTTATTGAATACTTGGAAAGTAAAATACTTGGAAAGTAAAATAACAGACAATTTATAATTATATTATATTTCATTACTGAAAATAGATGCCTTTTGCTTTGAGGCTTTGGCCACGTTATTTTTCTGTCCAACACGAATCTTCATTGGTTTCCTGTCAGGTGTTTTGGATCCCCATCTCTTGCTATGAACTGGCAAAACAGCAGAATCCCCTTAACAATCTTGATTTCTCAAGGGAAATGAGAGAACACTATACACCATCCAAGATATTAAAATATTGTCAAGGCCCAACACGGCTGAATACTCTGAGGAGATGGCCTGTGAGGCGCCGCCTTTCAACTTTTCCCCCTTAGTATGGTGGTCAGTAACATGCGGGAGACTGCGGAGGGGGTCATTTTTTTAATTGTGAACTGATGTGCTTTTACTCAATTCGGGAACCTCACAAGCCAAATTTGTAGTATTTTGCACGAATTGCAAGAGATGTTTGAATGTCGACGGTTGAAGTGGAAGCTTGTATTGAGCTTGCTAGAGCCTGGTTTGCCAAGCCTTCGATAGCTCAGTTGGTAGAGCAGAGGACTGTAGTGGTAAAACAGGCATCCTTAGGTCGCTGGTTCAAATGCAGATTGAAGGACTTTTGCCAAATGCAAATTTTATTGAATACTTGGAAAGTAAAATGCTTGGAAAATAAAATAACAGACAATTTATAATTATATTATATTTCATCATTGAAAATAGATGCCTTTTGCTTTGAGGCTGTCGCCACGTTATGTTTCTGTCCAACACCAATCTTCATTGGTTTCCTGTGAGGTGTTTTGGATCCCCATCTCTTGCTATGAACTGGCAAAACAGCAGAATCCCCTTGACAATCTTGATTTCTCAAGGGAAATGAGAGAACACTATACACCATCCAAGATATTAAAATATTGTCAAGGCCCAACACGGCTGAATACTCTGAGGAGATGGCCTGTGAGGCGCCGCCTTTCAACTTTTCCTCCTTAGTATGGTGGTCAGTAACATGCGGGAGACTGCGGAGGGGGTCATTTTTTTAATTGGGAACTGATGTGCTTTTACTCAATTCGGGAACCTCACAAGCCAAATTTGTAGTATTTTGCACGAATTGCAAGAGATGTTTACAAGTCGACGGTTGAAGTGGAAGCTCGTATTGAGTTTGCTAGAGAATGATTTGCCAAGCCTTCGATAGCTCAGTTGGGAGAGCAGAGGACTGTAGTGATAAAACAGGCATCCTTAGGTCGCTGGTTCAAATCCGGCTCGAAGGACTTTTGCCAAATGCACATTTTATTGAATACTTGGAAAGTAAAATACTTGGAAAGTAAAATAACAGACAATTTATAATTATATTATATTTCATCATTGAAAATAGATGCCTTTTGCTTTGAGGCTGTGGCCACGTTATTTTTCTGTCCGAAACCAATCTTCGTTGGTTTCCTGTGAGGTGTTTTGGATCCCCATCTCTTGCTATGAACTGACAAAACAGCAGAATCCCCTTGACAATCTTGATTTCTCAAGGGAAATGGGAGAACACTATACACCATCCAAGATATTAAAATATTGTCAAGGCCCAACACGGCTGAATACTCTGAGGAGATGGCCTGTGAGGCGCGCCTTTCAACTTTTCCCCCTTAGTATGGTGGTCAGTAACATGCGGGAGACTGCGGAGGGGGTCATTTTTGTAATTGAGAAATGATGTGCTTTTACTCAATTCGGGAACCTCACAAGCCAAATTTGTAGTATTTTGCAGTAATTGCAAGAGATGTTTACAAGTCGACGGTTGAAGTGGAAGCTCGTATTGAGTTTGCTAGAGAATGATTTGCCAAGCCTTCGATAGCTCGTCGCTGGTTCAAATCCGGCTCAAAGGACTTTTGCCAAATGCACATTTTATTGAATACTTGGAAAGTAAAATACTTGGAAAGTAAAATAACAGACAATTTATAATTATATTATATTTCATCACTGAAAATAGATGCCTTTTGCTTTGAGGCTGTCGCCACGTTATGTTTCTGTCCAACACCAATCTTCATTGGTTTCCTGTGAGGTGTTTTGGATCCCCATTTCTTGCTATGAACTGGCAAAACAGCAGAATCCCCTTGACAATCTTGATTTCTCAAGGAAAATGAGAGAACACTATACACCATCCAAGATATTAAAATATTGTCATGGCCGAACACGGATGAATACTCTGAGGAGATGGCCTGCGAGGCGCCGCCTTTCAACTTTTCCTCCTTAGTATGGTGGTCAGTAACATGCGGGAGACTGCGGAGGGGGTCATTTTTTTAATTGTGAACTGATGTGCTTTTACTCAATTCGGGAACCTCACAAGCCAAATTTGTAGTATTTTGCAAGAATTGCAAGAGATGTTTGAATGTCGACGGTTGAAGTGGAAGCTCGTATTGAGTTTGCTAGAGTTGATTTGCCAAGCCTTCGATAGCTCAGTTGGTAGAGCGGAGGACTGTAGTGGTAAAACAGGCATCCTTAGGTCGCTGGTTCAAATCCGGCTCGAAGGAATTTTTGCCAAATGCACATTTTATTGAATACTTGGAAAGTAAAATACTTGGAAAGTAAAATAACAGACAATTTATAATTATATTATATTTCATCACTGAAAATAGATGCCTTTTGCTTTGAGGCTGTGGCCACGTTATTTTTCTGTCCAACACGAATCTTCATTGGTTTCCTGTGAGGTGTTTTGGATCCCCATCTCTTGCTATGAACTGGCAAAACAGCAGAATCCCCTTGACAATCTTGATTTCTCAAGGGAAATGAGAGAACACTATACACCATCCAAGATATTAAAATATTGTCAAGGCCCAACACGGCTGAATACTCTGAGGAGATGGCCTGTGAGGTGTCGCCTTTCAACTTTTCCCCCTTAGTATGGTGGTCAGTAACATGCGGGAGACTGCGGAGGGGGTCATTTTTTTAATTGGGAACTGATGTGCTTTTACTCAATTCGGGAACCTCACAAGCCAAATTTGTAGTATTTTGCACGAATTGCAAGAGATGTTTACAAGTCGACGGTGTAAGTGGAAGCTCGTATTGAGTTTGCTAGAGACTGATTTGCCAAGCCTTCGATAGCTCAGTTGGTAGAGCGGAGGACTGTAGTGGTAAAACAGGCATCATTAGGTCACTGGTTCAAATCCGGCTCGAAGGACTTTTGCCAAATGCACATTTTATTGAATACTTGGAAAGTAAAATACTTGGAAAGTAAAATAACAGACAATTTATAATTATATTATATTTCATCACTGAAAATAGATGCCTTTTGCTTTGAGGCTGTGACCATGTTATTTTTCTGTCCAACACGAATCTTCGTTGGTTTCCTGTGAGGTGTTTTGGATCCCCATCTCTTGCTATGAACTGACAAAACAGCAGAATCCCCTTGACAATCTTGATTTCTCAAGGGAAATGGGAGAACACTATACACCATCCAAGATATTAAAATATTGTCAAGGCCCAACGCGGCTGAATACTCTGAGGAGATGGCCTGTGAGGTGCCGCCTTTCAACTTTTCCCCCTTAGTATGGTGGTCAGTAACATGCGGGAGACTGCGGAGGGGGTCATTTTTTTAATTGGGAACTGATGTGCTTTTACTCAATTCGGGAACCTCACAAGCCAAATTTGTAGTATTTTGCACGAATTGCAAGAGATGTTTACAAGTCGACGGTTGAAGTGGAAGCTCGTATTGAGTTTGCTAGAGAATGATTTGCCAAGCCTTCGATAGCTCAGTTGGTAGAACGGAGGACTGTAATGGCAAAACAGGCATCCTTAGGTTGCTGGTTCAAATCCGGCCAAAGGACTTTTGCCAAATGCACATTTTATTGAATACTTGGAAAGTAAAATACTTGGAAAGTAAAATAACAGACAATTTATAATTATATTATATTTCATTACTGAAAATAGATGCCTTTTGCTTTGAGGCTGTGGCCACGTTATTTTTCTGTCCAACACAAATCTTCATTGGTTTCCTGTCAGGTGTTTTGGATCCCCATCTCTTGCTATGAACTGGCAAAACAGCAGAATCCCCTTAACAATCTTGATTTCTCAAGGGAAATGAGAGAACACTATACACCATCCAAGATATTAAAATATTGTCAAGGCCCAACACGGCTGAATACTCTGAGGAGATGGCCTGTGAGGCGCCGCCTTTCAACTTTTCCCCCTTAGTATGGTGGTCAGTAACATGCGGGAGACTGCGGAGGGGGTCATTTTTTTAATTGTGAACTGATGTGCTTTTACTCAATTCGGGAACCTCACAAGCCAAATTTGTAGTATTTTGCACGAATTGCAAGAGATGTTTGAATGTCGACGGTTGAAGTGGAAGCTCGTATTGAGCTTGCTAGAGCCTGGTTTGCCAAGCCTTCGATAGCTCAGTTGGTAAAGCAGAGGACTGTAGTGGTAAAACAGGCATCCTTAGGTCGCTGGTTCAAATGCAGATTGAAGGACTTTTGCCAAATGCAAATTTTATTGAATACTTGGAAAGTAAAATGCTTGGAAAATAAAATAACAGACAATTTATAATTATATTATATTTCATCATTGAAAATAGATGCCTTTTGCTTTGAGGCTGTCGCCACGTTATGTTTCTGTCCAACACCAATCTTCATTGGTTTCCTGTGAGGTGTTTTGGATCCCCATCTCTTGCTATGAACTGGCAAAACAGCAGAATCCCCTTGACAATCTTGATTTCTCAAGGGAAATGAGAGAACACTATACACCATCCAAGATATTAAAATATTGTCAAGGCCCAACACGGCTGAATACTCTGAGGAGATGGCCTGTGAGGCGCCGCCTTTCAACTTTTCCTCCTTAGTATGGTGGTCAGTAACATGCGGGAGACTGCGGAGGGGGTCATTTTTTTAATTGGGAACTGATGTGCTTTTACTCAATTCGGGAACCTCACAAGCCAAATTTGTAGTATTTTGCACGAATTGCAAGAGATGTTTACAAGTCGACGGTTGAAGTGGAAGCTCGTATTGAGTTTGCTAGAGAATGATTTGCCAAGCCTTCGATAGCTCAGTTGGTAGAGCAGAGGACTGTAGTGATAAAACAGGCATCCTTAGGTCGCTGGTTCAAATCCGGCTCGAAGGACTTTTGCCAAATGCACATTTTATTGAATACTTGGAAAGTAAAATACTTGGAAAGTAAAATAACAGACAATTTATAATTATATTATATTTCATCATTGAAAATAGATGCCTTTTGCTTTGAGGCTGTGGCCACGTTATTTTTCTGTCCGAAACCAATCTTTGTTGGTTTCCTGTGAGGTGTTTTGGATCCCCATCTCTTGCTATGAACTGACAAAACAGCAGAATCCCCTTGACAATCTTGATTTCTCAAGGGAAATGGGAGAACACTATACACCATCCAAGATATTAAAATATTGTCAAGGCCCAACACGGCTGAATACTCTGAGGAGATGGCCTGTGAGGCGCGCCTTTCAACTTTTCCCCCTTAGTATGGTGGTCAGTAACATGCGGGAGACTGCGGAGGGGGTCATTTTTGTAATTGAGAACTGATGTGCTTTTACTCAATTCGGGAACCTCACAAGCCAAATTTGTAGTATTTTGCAGTAATTGCAAGAGATGTTTACAAGTCGACGGTTGAAGTGGAAGCTCGTATTGAGTTTGCTAGAGAATGATTTGCCAAGCCTTCGATAGCTCGTCGCTGGTTCAAATCCGGCTCAAAGGACTTTTGCCAAATGCACATTTTATTGAATACTTGGAAAGTAAAATACTTGGAAAGTAAAATAACAGACAATTTATAATTATATTATATTTCATCACTGAAAATAGATGCCTTTTGCTTTGAGGCTGTGGCCACGTTATTTTTCTGTCCAACACGAATCTTCTTTGGTTTCCTGTGAGGTGTTTTGGATCCCCATTTCTTGCTATGAACTGGCAAAACAGCAGAATCCCCTTGACAATCTTGATTTCTCAAGGAAAATGAGAGAACACTATACACCATCCAAGATATTAAAATATTGTCATGGCCGAACACTGATGAATACTCTGAGGAGATGGCCTGCGAGGCGCCGCCTTTCAACTTTTCCTCCTTAGTATGGTGGTCAGTAACATGCGGGAGACTGCGGAGGGGGTCATTTTTTTAATTGTGAACTGATGTGCTTTTACTCAATTCGGGAACCTCACAAGCCAAATTTGTAGTATTTTGCAAGAATTGCAAGAGATGTTTGAATGTCGACGGTTGAAGTGAAGCTCGTATTGAGCTTGCTAGAGACTGATTTGCCTAGCCTTCGATAGCTCAGTTGGTAGAGCGGAGGACTGTAGTGGTAAAACAGGCATCCTTAGGTGGCTGGTTCAAATCCGGCTCGAAGGAATTTTTGCCAAATGCACATTTTATTGAATACTTGGAAAGTAAAATACTTGGAAAGTAAAATAACAGACAATTTATAATTATATTATATTTCATCACTGAAAATAGATGCCTTTTGCTTTGAGGCTGTGGCCACGTTATTTTTCTGTCCAACACGAATCTTCATTGGTTTCCTGTGAGGTGTTTTGGATCCCCATCTCTTGCTATGAACTGGCAAAACAGCAGAATCCCCTTGACAATCTTGATTTCTCAAGGGAAATGAGAGAACACTATACACCATCCAAGATATTAAAATATTGTCAAGGCCCAACACGGCTGAATACTCTGAGGAGATGGCCTGTGAGGTGTCGCCTTTCAACTTTTCCCCCTTAGTATGGTGGTCAGTAACATGCGGGAGACTGCGGAGGGGGTCATTTTTTTAATTGGGAACTGATGTGCTTTTACTCAATTTGGGAACCTCACAAGCCAAGTTTGCTAGAGAATGATTTGCCAAGCCTTCGATAGCTCAGTTGGTAGAGCGGAGGACTGTAGTGGGAAAACAGGCATCCTTAGGTCGCTGGTTCAAATCCGGCTCGAAGGACTTTTGCCAAGTGCACATTTTATTGAATACTTGGAAAGTAAAATACTTGGAAAGTAAAATAACAGACAATTTATAATTATATTATATTTCATCACTGAAAATAGATGCCTTTTGATTTGAGGCTGTGGCCACGTTATTTTTCTGTCCGACACCAATCTTCGTTGGTTTCCTGTGAGGTGTTTTGGATCCCCATCTCTTGCTATGAACTGACAAAACAGCAGAATCCCCTTGACAATCTTGATTTCTCAAGGGAAATGGGAGAACACTATACATCATCCAAGATATTAAAATATTGTCAAGGCCCAACACGGCTGAATACTCTGAGGAGATGGCCTGTGAGGCGCCGCCTTTCAACTTTTCCCCCTTAGTATGGTGGTCAGTAACATGCGGGAGACTGCGGAGGGGGTCATTTTTTAAATTGGGAACTGATGTGCTTTTACTCAATTCGGGAACCGCACAAGCCAAATTTGTAGTATTTTGCACGAATTGCAAGAGATGTTTACAAGTCGACGGTTGAAGTGGAAGCTCGTATTGAGTTTGCTAGAGACTGATTTGCCAAGCCTTCGATAGCTCAGTTGGTAGAGCGGAGGACTGTAGTGGTAAAACAGGCATCATTAGGTCACTGGTTCAAATCCGGCTCGAAGGACTTTTGCCAAATGCACATTTTATTGAATACTTGGAAAGTAAAATACTTGGAAAGTAAAATAACAGACAATTTATAATTATATTATATTTCATCACTGAAAATAGATGCCTTTTGCTTTGAGGCTGTGACCATGTTATTTTTCTGTCCAACACGAATCTTCGTTGGTTTCCTGTGAGGTGTTTTGGATCCCCATCTCTTGCTATGAACTGACAAAACAGCAGAATCCCCTTGACAATCTTGATTTCTCAAGGGAAATGGGAGAACACTATACACCATCCAAGATATTAAAATATTGTCAAGGCCCAACGCGGCTGAATACTCTGAGGAGATGGCCTGTGAGGTGCCGCCTTTCAACTTTTCCCCCTTAGTATGGTGGTCAGTAACATGCGGGAGACTGCGGAGGGGGTCATTTTTTTAATTGGGAACTGATGTGCTTTTACTCAATTCGGGAACCTCACAAGCCAAATTTGTAGTATGTTGCACGAATTGCAAGAGATGTTTACAAGTCGACGGTTGAAGTGGAAGCTCGTATTGAGTTTGCTAGAGTTGATTTGCCAAGCCTTCGATAGCTCAGTTGGTAGAGCGGAGGACTGTAATGGTAAAACAGGCATCCTTAGGTCGCTGGTTCAAATCCGGCCAAAGGACTTTTGCCAAATGCACATTTTATTGAATACTTGGAAAGTAAAATACTTGGAAAGTAAAATAACAGACAATTTATAATTATATTATATTTCATTACTGAAAATAGATGCCTTTTGCTTTGAGGCTGTGGCCACGTTATTTTTCTGTCCAACACGAATCTTCATTGGTTTCCTGTCAGGTGTTTTGGATCCCCATCTCTTGCTATGAACTGGCAAAACAGCAGAATCCCCTTGACAATCTTGATTTCTCAAGGGAAATGAGAGAACACTATACACCATCCAAGATATTAAAATATTGTCAAGGCCCAACACGGCTGAATACTCTGAGGAGATGGCCTGTGAGGCGCCGCCTTTCAACTTTTCCCCCTTAGTATGGTGGTCAGTAACATGCGGGAGACTGCGGAGGGGGTCATTTTTTTAATTGTGAACTGATGTGCTTTTACTCAATTCGGGAACCTCACAAGCCAAATTTGTAGTATTTTGCACGAATTGCAAGAGATGTTTGAATGTCGACGGTTGAAGTGGAAGCTCGTATTGAGCTTGCTAGAGCCTGGTTTGCCAAGCCTTCGATAGCTCAGTTGGTAGAGCAGAGGACTGTAGTGGTAAAACAGGCATCCTTAGGTCGCTGGTTCAAATGCAGATTGAAGGACTTTTGCCAAATGCAAATTTTATTGAATACCTGGAAAGTAAAATGCTTGGAAAATAAAATAACAGACAATTTATAATTATATTATATTTCATCATTGAAAATAGATGCCTTTTGCTTTGAGGCTGTCGCCACGTTATGTTTCTGTCCAACACCAATCTTCATTGGTTTCCTGTGAGGTGTTTTGGATCCCCATCTCTTGCTATGAACTGGCAAAACAGCAGAATCCCCTTGACAATCTTGATTTCTCAAGGGAAATGAGAGAACACTATACACCATCCAAGATATTAAAATATTGTCAAGGCCCAACACGGCTGAATACTCTGAGGAGATGGCCTGTGAGGCGCCGCCTTTCAACTTTTCCTCCTTAGTATGGTGGTCAGTAACATGCGGGAGACTGCGGAGGGGGTCATTTTTTAAATTGGGAACTGATGTGCTTTTACTCAATTCGGGAACCTCACAAGCCAAATTTGTAGTATTTTGCACGAATTGCAAGAGATGTTTACAAGTCGACGGTTGAAGTGGAAGCTCGTATTGAGTTTGCTAGAGACTGATTTGCCAAGCCTTCGATAGCTCAGTTGGTAGAGCGGAGGACTGTAGTGGTAAAACAGGCATCATTAGGTCACTGGTTCAAATCCGGCTCGCAGGACTTTTGCCAAATGCACATTTTATTGAATACTTGGAAAGTAAAATACTTGGAAAGTAAAATAACAGACAATTTATAATTATATTATATTTCATCACTGAAAATAGATGCCTTTTGCTTTGAGGCTGTGACCATGTTATTTTTCTGTCCAACACGAATCTTCGCTGGTTTCCTGTGAGGTGTTTTGGATCCCCATCTCTTGCTATGAACTGACAAAACAGCAGAATCCCCTTGACAATGTTTATTTCTCAAGGGAAATGGGAGAACACTATACACCATCCAAGATATTAAAATATTGTCAAGGCCCAACGCGGCTGAATACTCTGAGGAGATGGCCTGTGAGGTGCCGCCTTTCAACTTTTCCCCCTTAGTATGGTGGTCAGTAACATGCGGGAGACTGCGGAGGGGGTCATTTTTTTAATTGGGAACTGATGTGCTTTTACTCAATTCGGGAACCTCACAAGCCAAATTTGTAGTATTTTGCACGAATTGCAAGAGATGTTTACAAGTCGACGGTTGAAGTGGAAGCTCGTATTGAGTTTGCTAGAGTTGATTTGCCAAGCCTTCGATAGCTCAGTTGGTAGAGCGGAGGACTGTAATGGTAAAACAGGCATCCTTAGGTTGCTGGTTCAAATCCGGCCAAAGGACTTTTGCCAAATGCACATTTTATTGAATACTTGGAAAGTAAAATACTTGGAAAGTAAAATAACAGACAATTTATAATTATATTATATTTCATTACTGAAAATAGATGCCTTTTGCTTTGAGGCTGTGGCCACGTTATTTTTCTGTCCAACATGAATCTTCATTGGTTTCCTGTCAGGTGTTTTGGATCCCCATCTCTTGCTATGAACTGGCAAAACAGCAGAATCCCCTTGACAATCTTGATTTCTCAAGGGAAATGAGAGAACACTATACACCATCCAAGATATTAAAATATTGTCAAGGCCCAACACGGCTGAATACTCTGAGGAGATGGCCTGTGAGGCGCCGCCTTTCAACTTTTCCCCCTTAGTATGGTGGTCAGTAACATGCGGGAGACTGCGGAGGGGGTCATTTTTTTAATTGTGAACTGATGTGCTTTTACTCAATTCGGGAACCTCACAAGCCAAATTTGTAGTATTTTGCACGAATTGCAAGAGATGTTTGAATGTCGACGGTTGAAGTGGAAGCTCGTATTGAGCTTGCTAGAGACTGATTTGCCTAGCCTTCGATAGCTCAGTTGGTAGAGCGGAGGACTGTAGTGATAAAACAGGCATCCTTAGGTCGCTGGTTCAAATCCGGCTCGAAGGACTTTTGCCAAATGCACATTTTATTGAATACTTGGAAAGTAAAATACTTGGAAAGTAAAATAACAGACAATTTATAATTATATTATATTTCATCATTGAAAATAGATGCCTTTTGCTTTGAGGCTGTGGCCACGTTATTTTTCTGTCCGAAACCAATCTTCGTTGGTTTCCTGTGAGGTGTTTTGGATCCCCATCTCTTGCTATGAACTGACAAAACAGCAGAATCCCCTTGACAATCTTGATTTCTCAAGGGAAATGGGAGAACACTATACACCATCCAAGATATTAAAATATTGTCAAGGCCCAACACGGCTGAATACTCTGAGGAGATGGCCTGTGAGGCGCGCCTTTCAACTTTTCCCCCTTAGTATGGTGGTCAGTAACATGCGGGAGACTGCGGAGGGGGTCATTTTTGTAATTGAGAACTGATGTGCTTTTACTCAATTCGGGAACCTCACAAGCCAAATTTGTAGTATTTTGCAGTAATTGCAAGAGATGTTTACAAGTCGACGGTTGAAGTGGAAGCTCGTATTGAGTTTGCTAGAGAATGATTTGCCAAGCCTTCGATAGCTCGTCGCTGGTTCAAATCCGGCTCAAAGGACTTTTGCCAAATGCACATTTTATTGAATACTTGGAAAGTAAAATACTTGGAAAGTAAAATAACAGACAATTTATAATTATATTATATTTCATCACTGAAAATAGATGCCTTTTGCTTTGAGGCTGTGGCCACGTTATTTTTCTGTCCAACACGAATCTTCTTTGGTTTCCTGTGAGGTGTTTTGGATCCCCATTTCTTGCTATGAACTGGCAAAACAGCAGAATCCCCTTGACAATCTTGATTTCTCAAGGAAAATGAGAGAACACTATACACCATCCAAGATATTAAAATATTGTCATGGCCGAACACGGATGAATACTCTGAGGAGATGGCCTGCGAGGCGCCGCCTTTCAACTTTTCCTCCTTAGTATCGTGGTCAGTAACATGCGGGAGACTGCGGAGGGGGTCATTTTTTTAATTGTGAACTGATGTGCTTTTACTCAATTCGGGAACCTCACAAGCCAAATTTGTAGTATTTTGCAAGAATTGCAAGAGATGTTTGAATGTCGACGGTTGAAGTGGAAGCTCGTATTGAGTTTGCTAGAATTGATTTGCCAAGCCTTCGATAGCTCAGTTGGTAGAGCGGAGGACTGTAGTGGTAAAACAGGCATCCTTAGGTCGCTGGTTCAAATCCGGCTCGAAGGAATTTTTGCCAAATGCACATTTTATTGAATACTTGGAAAGTAAAATACTTGGAAAGTAAAATAACAGACAATTTATAATTATATTATATTTCATCGCTGAAAATAGATGCCTTTTGCTTTGAGGCTGTGGCCACGTTATTTTTCTGTCCAACACGAATCTTCATTGGTTTCCTGTGAGGTGTTTTGGATCCCCATCTCTTGCTATGAACTGGCAAAACAGCAGAATCCCCTTGACAATCTTGATTTCTCAAGGGAAATGAGAGAACACTATACACCATCCAAGATATTAAAATATTGTCAAGGCCCAACACGGCTGAATACTCTGAGGAGATGGCCTGTGAGGTGTCGCCTTTCAACTTTTCCCCCTTAGTATGGTGGTCAGTAACATGCGGGAGACTGCGGAGGGGGTCATTTTTTTAATTGGGAACTGATGTGCTTTTACTCAATTTGGGAACCTCACAAGCCAAGTTTGCTAGAGAATGATTTGCCAAGCCTTCGACAGCTCAGTTGGTAGAGCGGAGGACTGTAGTGGTAAAACAGGCATCCTTAGGTCGCTGGTTCAAATCCGGCTTGAAGGACTTTTGCCAAGTGCACATTTTATTGAATACTTGGAAAGTAAAATACTTGGAAAGTAAAATAACAGACAATTTATAATTATATTATATTTCATCACTGAAAATAGATGCCTTTTGCTTTGAGGCTGTGGCCACGTTATATTTCTGTTCAACACCAATCTTCATTGGTTTCCTGTGAGGTGTTATGGATCCCCATCTCTTGCTATGAACTGGCAAAACAGCAGAATCCCCTTGACAATCTTGATTTCTCAAGGGAAATGAGAGAACACTATACACCATCCAAGATATTAAAATATTGTCAAGGCCCAACACGGCTGAATACTCTGAGGAGATGGCCTGTGAGGCGCCGCCTTTCAACTTTTCCCCCTTAGTATGGTGGTCAGTAACATGCGGGAGACTGCGGAGGGGGTCATTTTTTAAATTGGGAACTGATGTGCTTTTACTCAATTCGGGAACCTCACAAGCCAAATTTGTAGTATTTTGCACTAATTGCAAGAGATGTTTACAAGTCGACGGTGTAAGTGGAAGCTCGTATTGAGTTTGCTAGAGACTGATTTGCCAAGCCTTCGATAGCTCAGTTGGTAGAGCGGAGGACTGTAGTGGTAAAACAGGCATCATTAGGTCACTGGTTCAAATCCGGCTCGAAGGACTTTTGCCAAATGCACGTTTTATTGAATACTTGGAAAGTAAAATACTTGGAAAGTAAAATAACAGACAATTTATAATTATATTATATTTCATCACTGAAAATAGATGCCTTTTGCTTTGAGGCTGTGACCATGTTATTTTTCTGTCCAACACGAATCTTCGTTGGTTTCCTGTGAGGTGTTTTGGATCCCCATATCTTGCTATGAACTGACAAAACAGCAGAATCCCCTTGACAATCTTGATTTCTCAAGGGAAATGGCAGAACACTATACACCATCCAAGATATTAAAATATTGTCAAGGCCCAACGCGGCTGAATACTCTGAGGAGATGGCCTGTGAGGTGCCGCCTTTCAACTTTTCCCCCTTAGTATGGTGGTCAGTAACATGCGGGAGACTGCGGAGGGGGTCATTTTTTTAATTGGGCACTGATGTGCTTTTACTCAATTCGGGAACCTCACAAGCCAAATTTGTAGTATTTTGCACGAATTGCAAGAGATGTTTACAAGTCGACGGTTGAAGTGGAAGCTCGTATTGAGTTTGCTAGAGAATGATTTGCCAAGCCTTCGATAGCTCAGTTGGTAGAACGGAGGACTGTAATGGCAAAACAGGCATCCTTAGGTTGCTGGTTCAAATCCGGCCAAAGGACTTTTGCCAAATGCACATTTTATTGAATACTTGGAAAGTAAAATACTTGGAAAGTAAAATAACAGACAATTTATAATTATATTATATTTCATTACTGAAAATAGATGCCTTTTGCTTTGAGGCTGTGGCCACGTTATTTTTCTGTCCAACACAAATCTTCATTGGTTTCCTGTCAGGTGTTTTGGATCCCCATCTCTTGCTATGAACTGGCAAAACAGCAGAATCCCCTTAACAATCTTGATTTCTCAAGGGAAATGAGAGAACACTATACACCATCCAAGATATTAAAATATTGTCAAGGCCCAACACGGCTGAATACTCTGAGGAGATGGCCTGTGAGGCGCCGCCTTTCAACTTTTCCCCCTTAGTATGGTGGTCAGTAACATGCGGGAGACTGCGGAGGGGGTCATTTTTTTAATTGTGAACTGATGTGCTTTTACTCAATTCGGGAACCTCACAAGCCAAATTTGTAGTATTTTGCACGAATTGCAAGAGATGTTTACAAGTCGACGGTTGAAGTGGAAGCTCGTATTGAGTTTGCTAGAGAATGATTTGCCAAGCCTTCGATAGCTCGTCGCTGGTTCAAATCCGGCTCAAAGGACTTTTGCCAAATGCACATTTTATTGAATACTTGGAAAGTAAAATACTTGGAAAGTAAAATAACAGACAATTTATAATTATATTATATTTCATCACTGAAAATAGATGCCTTTTGCTTTGAGGCTGTGGCCACGTTATTTTTCTGTCCAACACGAATCTTCTTTGGTTTCCTGTGAGGTGTTTTGGATCCCCATTTTTGCTATGAACTGGCAAAACAGCAGAATCCCCTTGACAATCTTGATTTCTCAAGGAAAATGAGAGAACACTATACACCATCCAAGATATTAAAATATTGTCATGGCCGAACACTGATGAATACTCTGAGGAGATGGCCTGCGAGGCGCCGCCTTTCAACTTTTCCTCCTTAGTATGGTGGTCAGTAACATGCGGGAGACTGCGGAGGGGGTCATTTTTTTAATTGTGAACTGATGTGCTTTTACTCAATTCGGGAACCTCACAAGCCAAATTTGTAGTATTTTGCAAGAATTGCAAGAGATGTTTGAATGTCGACGGTTGAAGTGAAGCTCGTATTGAGCTTGCTAGAGACTGATATGCCTAGCCTTCGATAGCTCAGTTGGTAGAGCGGAGGACTGTAGTGGTAAAACAGGCATCCTTAGGTGGCTGGTTCAAATCCGGCTCGAAGGAATTTTTGCCAAATGCACATTTTATTGAATACTTGGAAAGTAAAATACTTGGAAAGTAAAATAACAGACAATTTATAATTATATTATATTTCATCACTGAAAATAGATGCCTTTTGCTTTGAGGCTGTGGCCACGTTATTTTTCTGTCCAACACGAATCTTCATTGGTTTCCTGTGAGGTGTTTTGGATCCCCATCTCTTGCTATGAACTGGCAAAACAGCAGAATCCCCTTGACAATCTTGATTTCTCAAGGGAAATGAGAGAACACTATACACCATCCAAGATATTAAAATATTGTCAAGGCCCAACACGGCTGAATACTCTGAGGAGATGGCCTGTGAGGTGTCGCCTTTCAACTTTTCCCCCTTAGTATGGTGGTCAGTAACATGCGGGAGACTGCGGAGGGGGTCATTTTTTTAATTGGGAACTGATGTGCTTTTACTCAATTTGGGAACCTCACAAGCCAAGTTTGCTAGCGAATGATTTGCCAAGCCTTCAATAGCTCAGTTGGTAGAGCGGAGGACTGTAGTGGGAAAACAGGCATCCTTAGGTCGCTGGTTCCAATCCGGCTCGAAGGACTTTTGCCAAGTGCACATTTTATTGAATACTTGGAAAGTAAAATACTTGGAAAGTACAATAACAGACAATTTATAATTATATTATATTTCATCACTGAAAATAGATGCCTTTTGATTTGAGGCTGTGGCCACGTTATTTTTCTGTCCGACACCAATCTTCGTTGGTTTCCTGTGAGGTGTTTTGGATCCCCATCTCTTGCTATGAACTGACAAAACAGCAGAATCCCCTTGACAATCTTGATTTCTCAAGGGAAATGGGAGAACACTATACATCATCCAAGATATTAAAATATTGTCAAGGCCCAACACGGCTGAATACTCTGAGGAGATGGCCTGTGAGGCGCTGCCTTTCAACTTTTCCCCCTTAGTATGGTGGTCAGTAACATGCGGGAGACTGCGGAGGGGGTCATTTTTTAAATTGGGAACTGATGTGCTTTTACTCAATTCGGGAACCGCACAAGCCAAATTTGTAGTATTTTGCACGAATTGCAAGAGATGTTTACAAGTCGACGGTTGAAGTGGAAGCTCGTATTGAGTTTGCTAGAGACTGATTTGCCAAGCCTTCGATAGCTCAGTTGGTAGAGCGGAGGACTGTAGTGGTAAAACAGGCATCATTAGGTCACTGGTTCAAATCCGGCTCGAAGGACTTTTGCCAAATGCACATTTTATTGAATACTTGGAAAGTAAAATACTTGGAAAGTAAAATAACAGACAATTTATAATTATATTATATTTCATCACTGAAAATAGATGCCTTTTGCTTTGAGGCTGTGACCATGTTATTTTTCTGTCCAACACGAATCTTCGTTGGTTTCCTGTGAGGTGTTTTGGATCCCCATCTCTTGCTATGAACTGACAAAACAGCAGAATCCCCTTGACAATCTTGATTTCTCAAGGGAAATGGGAGAACACTATACACCATCCAAGATATTAAAATATTGTCAAGGCCCAACGCGGCTGAATACTCTGAGGAGATGGCCTGTGAGGTGCCGCCTTTCAACTTTTCCCCCTTAGTATGGTGGTCAGTAACATGCGGGAGACTGCGGAGGGGGTCATTTTTTTAATTGGGAACTGATGTGCTTTTACTCAATTCGGGAACCTCACAAGCCAAATTTGTAGTATGTTGCACGAATTGCAAGAGATGTTTACAAGTCGACGGTTGAAGTGGAAGCTCGTATTGAGTTTGCTAGAGTTGATTTGCCAAGCCTTCGATAGCTCAGTTGGTAGAGCGGAGGACTGTAATGGTAAAACAGGCATCCTTAGGTCGCTGGTTCAAATCCGGCCAAAGGACTTTTGCCAAATGCACATTTTATTGAATACTTGGAAAGTAAAATACTTGGAAAGTAAAATAACAGACAATTTATAATTATATTATATTTCATTACTGAAAATAGATGCCTTTTGCTTTGAGGCTGTGGCCACGTTATTTTTCTGTCCAACACGAATCTTCATTGGTTTCCTGTCAGGTGTTTTGGATCCCCATCTCTTGCTATGAACTGGCAAAACAGCAGAATCCCCTTGACAATCTTGATTTCTCAAGGGAAATGAGAGAACACTATACACCATCCAAGATATTAAAATATTGTCAAGGCCCAACACGGCTGAATACTCTGAGGAGATGGCCTGTGAGGCGCCGCCTTTCAACTTTTCCCCCTTAGTATGGTGGTCAGTAACATGCGGGAGACTGCGGAGGGGGTCATTTTTTTAATTGTGAACTGATGTGCTTTTACTCAATTCGGGAACCTCACAAGCCAAATTTGTAGTATTTTGCACGAATTGCAAGAGATGTTTGAATGTCGACGGTTGAAGTGGAAGCTCGTATTGAGCTTGCTAGAGCCTGGTTTGCCAAGCCTTCGATAGCTCAGTTGGTAGAGCAGAGGACTGTAGTGGTAAAACAGGCATCCTTAGGTCGCTGGTTCAAATGCAGATTGAAGGACTTTTGCCAAATGCAAATTTTATTGAATACTTGGAAAGTAAAATGCTTGGAAAATAAAATAACAGACAATTTATAATTATATTATATTTCATCATTGAAAATAGATGCCTTTTGCTTTGAGGCTGTCGCCACGTTATGTTTCTGTCCAACACCAATCTTCATTGGTTTCCTGTGAGGTGTTTTGGATCCCCATCTCTTGCTATGAACTGACAAAACAGCAGAATCCCCTTGACAATCTTGATTTCTCAAGGGAAATGGGAGAACACTATACATCATCCAAGATATTAAAATATTGTCAAGGCCCAACGCGGCTGAATACTCTGAGGAGATGGCCTGTGAGGTGCCGCCTTTCAACTTTTCCCCCTTAGTATGGTGGTCAGTAACATGCGGGAGACTGCGGAGGGGGTCATTTTTTTAATTGGGAACTGATGTGCTTTTACTCAATTCGGGAACCTCACAAGCCAAATTTGTAGTATGTTGCACGAATTGCAAGAGATGTTTACAAGTCGACGGTTGAAGTGGAAGCTCGTATTGAGTTTGCTAGAGTTGATTTGCCAAGCCTTCGATAGCTCAGTTGGTAGAGCGGAGGACTGTAATGGTAAAACAGGCATCCTTAGGTCGCTGGTTCAAATCCGGCCAAAGGACTTTTGCCAAATGCACATTTTATTGAATACTTGGAAAGTAAAATACTTGGAAAGTAAAATAACAGACAATTTATAATTATATTATATTTCATTACTGAAAATAGATGCCTTTTGCTTTGAGGCTGTGGCCACGTTATTTTTCTGTCCAACACGAATCTTCATTGGTTTCCTGTCAGGTGTTTTGGATCCCCATCTCTTGCTATGAACTGGCAAAACAGCAGAATCCCCTTGACAATCTTGATTTCTCAAGGGAAATGAGAGAACACTATACACCATCCAAGATATTAAAATATTGTCAAGGCCCAACACGGCTGAATACTCTGAGGAGATGGCCTGTGAGGCGCCGCCTTTCAACTTTTCCCCCTTAGCATGGTGGTCAGTAACATGCGGGAGACTGCGGAGGGGGTCATTTTTTTAATTGTGAACTGATGTGCTTTTACTCAATTCGGGAACCTCACAAGCCAAATTTGTAGTATTTTGCACGAATTGCAAGAGATGTTTGAATGTCGACGGTTGAAGTGGAAGCTCGTATTGAGCTTGCTAGAGCCTGGTTTGCCAAGCCTTCGATAGCTCAGTTGGTAGAGCAGAGGACTGTAGTGGTAAAACAGGCATCCTTAGGTCGCTGGTTCAAATGCAGATTGAAGGACTTTTGCCAAATGCAAATTTTATTGAATACTTGGAAAGTAAAATGCTTGGAAAATAAAATAACAGACAATTTATAATTATATTATATTTCATCATTGAAAATAGATGCCTTTTGCTTTGAGGCTGTCGCCACGTTATGTTTCTGTCCAACACCAATCTTCATTGGTTTCCTGTGAGGTGTTTTGGATCCCCATCTCTTGCTATGAACTGACAAAACAGCAGAATCCCCTTGACAATCTTGATTTCTCAAGGGAAATGGGAGAACACTATACATCATCCAAGATATTAAAATATTGTCAAGGCCCAACGCGGCTGAATACTCTGAGGAGATGGCCTGTGAGGTGCCGCCTTTCAACTTTTCCCCCTTAGTATGGTGGTCAGTAACATGCGGGAGACTGCGGAGGGGGTCATTTTTTTAATTGGGAACTGATGTGCTTTTACTCAATTCGGGAACCTCACAAGCCAAATTTGTAGTATGTTGCACGAATTGCAAGAGATGTTTACAAGTCGACGGTTGAAGTGGAAGCTCGTATTGAGTTTGCTAGAGTTGATTTGCCAAGCCTTCGATAGCTCAGTTGGTAGAGCGGAGGACTGTAATGGTAAAACAGGCATCCTTAGGTCGCTGGTTCAAATCCGGCCAAAGGACTTTTGCCAAATGCACATTTTATTGAATACTTGGAAAGTAAAATACTTGGAAAGTAAAATAACAGACAATTTATAATTATATTATATTTCATTACTGAAAATAGATGCCTTTTGCTTTGAGGCTGTGGCCACGTTATTTTTCTGTCCAACACGAATCTTCATTGGTTTCCTGTCAGGTGTTTTGGATCCCCATCTCTTGCTATGAACTGGCAAAACAGCAGAATCCCCTTGACAATCTTGATTTCTCAAGGGAAATGAGAGAACACTATACACCATCCAAGATATTAAAATATTGTCAAGGCCCAACACGGCTGAATACTCTGAGGAGATGGCCTGTGAGGCGCCGCCTTTCAACTTTTCCCCCTTAGTATGGTGGTCAGTAACATGCGGGAGACTGCGGAGGGGGTCATTTTTTTAATTGTGAACTGATGTGCTTTTACTCAATTCGGGAACCTCACAAGCCAAATTTGTAGTATTTTGCACGAATTGCAAGAGATGTTTGAATGTCGACGGTTGAAGTGGAAGCTCGTATTGAGCTTGCTAGAGCCTGGTTTGCCAAGCCTTCGATAGCTCAGTTGGTAGAGCAGAGGACTGTAGTGGTAAAACAGGCATCCTTAGGTCGCTGGTTCAAATGCAGATTGAAGGACTTTTGCCAAATGCAAATTTTATTGAATACTTGGAAAGTAAAATGCTTGGAAAATAAAATAACAGACAATTTATAATTATATTATATTTCATCATTGAAAATAGATGCCTTTTGCTTTGAGGCTGTCGCCACGTTATGTTTCTGTCCAACACCAATCTTCATTGGTTTCCTGTGAGGTGTTTTGGATCCCCATCTCTTGCTATGAACTGGCAAAACAGCAGAATCCCCTTGACAATCTTGATTTCTCAAGGGAAATGAGAGAACACTATACACCATCCAAGATATTAAAATATTGTCAAGGCCCAACACGGCTGAATACTCTGAGGAGATGGCCTGTGAGGCGCCGCCTTTCAACTTTTCCTCCTTAGTATGGTGGTCAGTAACATGCGGGAGACTGCGGAGGGGGTCATTTTTTAAATTGGGAACTGATGTGCTTTTACTCAATTCGGGAACCTCACAAGCCAAATTTGTAGTATTTTGCACGAATTGCAAGAGATGTTTACAAGTCGACGGTTGAAGTGGAAGCTCGTATTGAGTTTGCTAGAGTTGATTTGCCAAGCCTTCGATAGCTCAGTTGGTAGAGCGGAGGACTGTAATGGTAAAACAGGCATCCTTAGGTTGCTGGTTCAAATCCGGCCAAAGGACTTTTGCCAAATGCACATTTTATTGAATACTTGGAAAGTAAAATACTTGGAAAGTAAAATAACAGACAATTTATAATTATATTATATTTCATTACTGAAAATAGATGCCTTTTGCTTTGAGGCTGTGGCCACGTTATTTTTCTGTCCAACACGAATCTTCATTGGTTTCCTGTCAGGTGTTTTGGATCCCCATCTCTTGCTATGAACTGGCAAAACAGCAGAATCCCCTTGACAATCTTGATTTCTCAAGGGAAATGAGAGAACACTATACACCATCCAAGATATTAAAATATTGTCAAGGCCCAACACGGCTGAATACTCTGAGGAGATGGCCTGTGAGGCGCCGCCTTTCAACTTTTCCCCCTTAGTATGGTGGTCAGTAACATGCGGGAGACTGCGGAGGGGGTCATTTTTTTAATTGTGAACTGATGTGCTTTTACTCAATTCGGGAACCTCACAAGCCAAATTTGTAGTATTTTGCACGAATTGCAAGAGATGTTTGAATGTCGACGGTTGAAGTGGAAGCTCGTATTGAGCTTGCTAGAGACTGATTTGCCTAGCCTTCGATAGCTCAGTTGGTAGAGCGGAGGACTGTAGTGGTAAAACAGGCATCCTTAGGTCGCTGGTTCAAATCCGGCTCGAAGGAATTTTTGCCAAATGCACATTTTATTGAATACTTGGAAAGTAAAATACTTGGAAAGTAAAATAACAGACAATTTATAATTATATTATATTTCATCACTGAAAATAGATGCCTTTTGCTTTGAGGCTGTGACCATGTTATTTTTCTGTCCAACACGAATCTTCGTTGGTTTCCTGTGAGGTGTTTTGGATCCCCATCTCTTGCTATGAACTGACAAAACAGCAGAATCCCCTTGACAATCTTGATTTCTCAAGGGAAATGGGAGAACACTATACACCATCCAAGATATTAAAATATTGTCAAGGCCCAACGCGGCTGAATACTCTGAGGAGATGGCCTGTGAGGTGCCGCCTTTCAACTTTTCCCCCTTAGTATGGTGGTCAGTAACATGCGGGAGACTGCGGAGGGGGTCATTTTTTTAATTGGGAACTGATGTGCTTTTACTCAATTCGGGAACCTCACAAGCCAAATTTGTAGTATGTTGCACGAATTGCAAGAGATGTTTACAAGTCGACGGTTGAAGTGGAAGCTCGTATTGAGTTTGCTAGAGTTGATTTGCCAAGCCTTCGATAGCTCAGTTGGTAGAGCGGAGGACTGTAATGGTAAAACAGGCATCCTTAGGTCGCTGGTTCAAATCCGGCCAAAGGACTTTTGCCAAATGCACATTTTATTGAATACTTGGAAAGTAAAATACTTGGAAAGTAAAATAACAGACAATTTATAATTATATTATATTTCATTACTGAAAATAGATGCCTTTTGCTTTGAGGCTGTGGCCACGTTATTTTTCTGTCCAACACGAATCTTCATTGGTTTCCTGTCAGGTGTTTTGGATCCCCATCTCTTGCTATGAACTGGCAAAACAGCAGAATCCCCTTGACAATCTTGATTTCTCAAGGGAAATGAGAGAACACTATACACCATCCAAGATATTAAAATATTGTCAAGGCCCAACACGGCTGAATACTCTGAGGAGATGGCCTGTGAGGCGCCGCCTTTCAACTTTTCCCCCTTAGTATGGTGGTCAGTAACATGCGGGAGACTGCGGAGGGGGTCATTTTTTTAATTGTGAACTGATGTGCTTTTACTCAATTCGGGAACCTCACAAGCCAAATTTGTAGTATTTTGCACGAATTGCAAGAGATGTTTGAATGTCGACGGTTGAAGTGGAAGCTCGTATTGAGCTTGCTAGAGCCTGGTTTGCCAAGCCTTCGATAGCTCAGTTGGTAGAGCAGAGGACTGTAGTGGTAAAACAGGCATCCTTAGGTCGCTGGTTCAAATGCAGATTGAAGGACTTTTGCCAAATGCAAATTTTATTGAATACTTGGAAAGTAAAATGCTTGGAAAATAAAATAACAGACAATTTATAATTATATTATATTTCATCATTGAAAATAGATGCCTTTTGCTTTGAGGCTGTCGCCACGTTATGTTTCTGTCCAACACCAATCTTCATTGGTTTCCTGTGAGGTGTTTTGGATCCCCATCTCTTGCTATGAACTGACAAAACAGCAGAAGCCCCTTGACAATCTTGATTTCTCAAGGGAAATGGGAGAACACTATACATCATCCAAGATATTAAAATATTGTCAAGGCCCAACGCGGCTGAATACTCTGAGGAGATGGCCTGTGAGGTGCCGCCTTTCAACTTTTCCCCCTTAGTATGGTGGTCAGTAACATGCGGGAGACTGCGGAGGGGGTCATTTTTTAAATTGGGAACTGATGTGCTTTTACTCAATTCGGGAACCTCACAAGCCAAATTTGTAGTATTTTGCACGAATTGCAAGAGATGTTTACAAGTCGACGGTTGAAGTGGAAGCTCGTATTGAGTTTGCTAGAGACTGATTTGCCAAGCCTTCGATAGCTCAGTTGGTAGAGCGGAGGACTGTAGTGGTAAAACAGGCATCATTAGGTCACTGGTTCAAATCCGGCTCGCAGGACTTTTGCCAAATGCACATTTTATTGAATACTTGGAAAGTAAAATACTTGGAAAGTAAAATAACAGACAATTTATAATTATATTATATTTCATCACTGAAAATAGATGCCTTTTGCTTTGAGGCTGTGACCATGTTATTTTTCTGTCCAACACGAATCTTCGCTGGTTTCCTTTGAGGTGTTTTGGATCCCCATCTCTTGCTATGAACTGACAAAACAGCAGAATCCCCTTGACAATGTTGATTTCTCAAGGGAAATGGGAGAACACTATACACCATCCAAGATATTAAAATATTGTCAAGGCCCAACGCGGCTGAATACTCTGAGGAGATGGCCTGTGAGGTGCCGCCTTTCAACTTTTCCCCCTTAGTATGGTGGTCAGTAACATGCGGGAGACTGCGGAGGGGGTCATTTTTTAAATTGGGAACTGATGTGCTTTTACTCAATTCGGGAACCTCACAAGCCAAATTTGTAGTATTTTGCACGAATTGCAAGAGATGTTTACAAGTCGACGGTTGAAATGGAAGCTCGTATTGAGTTTGCTAGAGTTGATTTGCCAAGCCTTCGATAGCTCAGTTGGTAGAGCGGAGGACTGTAATGGTAAAACAGGCATCCTTAGGTTGCTGGTTCAAATCCGGCCAAAGGACTTTTGCCAAATGCACATTTTATTGAATACTTGGAAAGTAAAATACTTGGAAAGTAAAATAACAGACAATTTATAATTATATTATATTTCATTACTGAAAATAGATGCCTTTTGCTTTGAGGCTGTGGCCACGTTATTTTTCTGTCCAACACGAATCTTCATTGGTTTCCTGTCAGGTGTTTTGGATCCCCATCTCTTGCTATGAACTGGCAAAACAGCAGAATCCCCTTGACAATCTTGATTTCTCAAGGGAAATGAGAGAACACTATACACCATCCAAGATATTAAAATATTGTCAAGGCCCAACACGGCTGAATACTCTGAGGAGATGGCCTGTGAGGCGCCGCCTTTCAACTTTTCCCCCTTAGTATGGTGGTCAGTAACATGCGGGAGACTGCGGAGGGGGTCATTTTTTTAATTGTGAACTGATGTGCTTTTACTCAATTCGGGAACCTCACAAGCCAAATTTGTAGTATTTTGCACGAATTGCAAGAGATGTTTGAATGTCGACGGTTGAAGTGGAAGCTCGTATTGAGCTTGCTAGAGACTGATTTGCCTAGCCTTCGATAGCTCAGTTGGTAGAGCGGAGGACTGTAGTGGTAAAACAGGCATCCTTAGGTTGCTGGTTCAAATCCGGCTCGAAGGAATTTTTGCCAAATGCACATTTTATTGAATATTTGGAAAGTAAAATACTTGGAAAGTAAAATAACAGACAATTTATAATTATATTATATTTCATCATTGAAAATAGATGCCTTTTGCTTTGAGGCTGTCGCCACGTTATGTTTCTGTCCAACACCAATCTTCATTGGTTTCCTGTGAGGTGTTTTGGATCCCCATCTCTTGCTATGAACTGGCAAAACAGCAGAATCCCCTTGACAATCTTGATTTCTCAAGGGAAATGAGAGAACACTATACACCATCCAAGATATTAAAATATTGTCAAGGCCCAACACGGCTGAATACTCTGAGGAGATGGACTGTGAGGCGCCGCTTTCAACTTTTCCTCCTTAGTATGGTGGTCAGTAACATGCGGGAGACTGCGGAGGGGGTCATTTTTTTAATTGGGAACTGATGTGCTTTTACTCAATTCGGGAACCTCACAAGCCAAATTTGTAGTATTTTGCACGAATTGCAAGAGATGTTTACAAGTCGACGGTTGAAGTGGAAGCTCGTATTGAGTTTGCTAGAGAATGATTTGCCAAGCCTTCGATAGCTCAGTTGGTAGAGCGGAGGACTGTAGTGATAAAACAGGCATCCTTAGGTCGCTGGTTCAAATCCGGCTCGAAGGACTTTTGCCAAATGCACATTTTATTGAATACTTGGAAAGTAAAATACTTGGAAAGTAAAATAACAGACAATTTATAATTATATTATATTTCATCATTGAAAATAGATGCCTTTTGCTTTGAGGCTGTGGCCACGTTATTTTTCTGTCCGAAACCAATCTTCGTTGGTTTCCTGTGAGGTGTTTTGGATCCCCATCTCTTGCGATGAACTGACAAAACAGCAGAATCCCCTTGACAATCTTGATTTCTCAAGGGAAATGGGAGAACACTATACACCATCCAAGATATTAAAATATTGTCAAGGCCCAACACGGCTGAATACTCTGAGGAGATGGCCTGTGAGGCGCGCCTTTCAACTTTTCCCCCTTAGTATGGTGGTCAGTAACATGCGGGAGACTGCGGAGGGGGTCATTTTTGTAATTGAGAACTGATGTGCTTTTACTCAATTCGGGAACCTCACAAGCCAAATTTGTAGTATTTTGCAGTAATTGCAAGAGATGTTTACAAGTCGACGGTTGAAGTGGAAGCTCGTATTGAGTTTGCTAGAGAATGATTTGCCAAGCCTTCGATAGCTCGTCGCTGGTTCAAATCCGGCTCAAAGGACTTTTGCCAAATGCACATTTTATTGAATACTTGGAAAGTAAAATACTTGGAAAGTAAAATAACAGACAATTTATAATTATATTATATTTCATCACTGAAAATAGATGCCTTTTGCTTTGAGGCTGTGGCCACGTTATTTTTCTGTCCAACACGAATCTTCTTTGGTTTCCTGTGAGGTGTTTTGGATCCCCATTTCTTGCTATGAACTGGCAAAACAGCAGAATCCCCTTGACAATCTTGATTTCTCAAGGAAAATGAGAGAACACTATACACCATCCAAGATATTAAAATATTGTCATGGCCGAACACGGATGAATACTCTGAGGAGATGGCCTGTGAGGCGCCGCCTTTCAACTTTTCCTCCTTAGTATGGTGGTCAGTAACATGCGGGAGACTGCGGAGGGGGTCATTTTTTTAATTGTGAACTGATGTGCTTTTACTCAATTCGGGAACCTCACAAGCCAAATTTGTAGTATTTTGCAAGAATTGCAAGAGATGTTTGAATGTCGACGGTTGAAGTGGAAGCTCGTATTGAGTTTGCTAGAGTTGATTTGCCAAGCCTTCGATAGCTCAGTTGGTAGAGCGGAGGACTGTAGTGGTAAAACAGGCATCCTTAGGTCGCTGGTTCAAATCCGGCTCGAAGGAATTTTTGCCAAATGCACATTTTATTGAATACTTGGAAAGTAAAATACTTGGAAAGTAAAATAACAGACAATTTATAATTATATTATATTTCATCACTGAAAATAGATGCCTTTTGCTTTGAGGCTGTGGCCACGTTATTTTTCTGTCCAACACGAATCTTCATTGGTTTCCTGTGAGGTGTTTTGGATCCCCATCTCTTGCTATGAACTGGCAAAACAGCAGAATCCCCTTGACAATCTTGATTTCTCAAGGGAAATGAGAGAACACTATACACCATCCAAGATATTAAAATATTGTCAAGGCCCAACACGGCTGAATACTCTGAGGAGATGGCCTGTGAGGTGTCGCCTTTCAACTTTTCCCCCTTAGTATGGTGGTCAGTAACATGCGGGAAACTGCGGAGGGGGTCATTTTTTTAATTGGGAACTGATGTGCTTTTACTCAATTTGGGAACCTCACAAGCCAAGTTTGCTAGAGAATGATTTGCCAAGCCTTCGATAGCTCAGTTGGTAGAGCGGAGGACTGTAGTGGTAAAACAGGCGTCATTAGGTCGCTGGTTCAAATCCGGCTCGAAGGACTTTTGCCAAGTGCACATTTTATTGAATACTTGGAAAGTAAAATACTTGGAAAGTAAAATAACAGACAATTTATAATTATATTATATTTCATCACTGAAAATAGATGCCTTTTGCTTTGAGGCTGTGGCCACGTTATATTTCTGTTCAACACCAATCTTCATTGGTTTCCTGTGAGGTGTTATGGATCCCCATCTCTTGCTATGAACTGGCAAAACAGCAGAATCCCCTTGACAATCTTGATTTCTCAAGGGAAATGAGAGAACACTATACACCATCCAAGATATTAAAATATTGTCAAGGCCCAACACGGCTGAATACTCTGAGGAGATGGCCTGTGAGGCGCCGCCTTTCAACTTTTCCCCCTTAGTATGGTGGTCAGTAACATGCGGGAGACTGCGGAGGGGGTCATTTTTTAAATTGGGAACTGATGTGCTTTTACTCAATTCGGGAACCTCACAAGCCAAATTTGTAGTATTTTGCACGAATTGCAAGAGATGTTTACAAGTCGACGGTGTAAGTGGAAGCTCGTATTGAGTTTGCTAGAGACAGGTTTGCCTAGCCTTCGATAGCTCAGTTGGTAGAGCGGAGGACTGTAGTAGTAAAACAGGCATCCTTAGGTCGCTGGTTCAAATCCGGCTCGAAGGAATTTTTGCCAAATGCACATTTTATTGAATACTTGGAAAGTAAAATACTTGGAAAGTAAAATAACAGACAATTTATAATTATATTATATTTCATCACTGAAAATAGATGCCTTTTGCTTTGAGGCTGTGGCCACGTTATTTTTCTGTCCAACACGAATCTTCATTGGTTTCCTGTGAGGTGTTTTGGATCCCCATCTCTTGCTATGAACTGGCAAAACAGCAGAATCCCCTTGACAATCTTGATTTCTCAAGGGAAATGAGAGAACACTATACACCATCCAAGATATTAAAATATTGTCAAGGCCCAACACGGCTGAATACTCTGAGGAGATGGCCTGTGAGGTGTCGCCTTTCAACTTTTCCCCCTTAGCATGGTGGTCAGTAACATGCGGGAGACTGCGGAGGGGGTCATTTTTTTAATTGGGAACTGATGTGCTTTTACTCAATTTGGGAACCTCACAAGCCAAGTTTGCTAGAGAATGATTTGCCAAGCCTTCGATAGCTCAGTTGGTAGAGCGGAGGACTGTAGTGGTAAAACAGGCATCTTTAGGTCGCTGGTTCAAATCCGGCTCGAAGGACTTTTGCCAAGTGCACATTTTATTGAATACTTGGAAAGTAAAATACTTGGAAAGTAAAATAACAGACAATTTATAATTATATTATATTTCATCACTGAAAATAGATGCCTTTTGATTTGAGGCTGTGGCCACGTTATTTTTCTGTCCGACACCAATCTTCGTTGGTTTCCTGTGAGGTGTTTTGGATCCCCATCTCTTGCTATGAACTGACAAAACAGCAGAATCCCCTTGACAATCTTGATTTCTCAAGGGAAATGGGAGAACACTATACATCATCCAAGATATTAAAATATTGTCAAGGCCCAACACGGCTGAATACTCTGAGGAGATGGCCTGTGAGGCGCCGCCTTTCAACTTTTCCCCCTTAGTATGGTGGTCAGTAACATGCGGGAGACTGCGGAGGGGGTCATTTTTTTAATTGGGAACTGATGTGCTTTTACTCAATTCGGGAACCTCACAAGCCAAATTTGTAGTATTTTGCACGAATTGCAAGAGATGTTTACAAGTCGACGGTTTAAGTGGAAGCTCGTATTGAGTTTGCTAGAGAATGATTTGCCAAGCCTTTGATAGCTCAGTTGGTAGAGCGGAGGACTGTAGTGGTAAAACAGGCATCCTTAGGTTGCTGGTTCAAATCCGGCTCGAAGGACTTTTGCCAAATGCAAATTTTATTGAATACTTGGAAAGTAAAATACTTGGAAAATAAAATAACAGACAATTTATAATTATATTATATTTCATCACTGAAAATAGATGCCTTTTGCTTTGAGGCTGTGGCCACGTTATGTTTCTGTCCAACACCAATCTTCATTGTTTTCCTGTGAGGTGTTTTGGATCCCCATCTCTTGCTATGAACTGGCAAAACAGCAGAATCCCCTTGACAATCTTGATTTCTCAAGGGAAATGGGAGAACACTATACACCATCCAAGAAAATAAAATATTGTCAAGGCCGAACACTGATGAATACTCTGAGGAGATGGCCTGTGAGGCGCCGCCTTTCAACTTTTCCTCCTTAGTATGGTGGTCAGTAACATGCGGGAGACTGCGGAGGGGGTCATTTTTTTTAATTGGGAACTGATGTGCTTTTACTCAATTCGGGAACCTAACAAGCCAAATTTGTAGTATTTTGCACGAATTGCAATAGATGTTTGCATGTCGACGGTTGAAGTGGAAGCTCGTATTGAGCTTGCTAGAGACTGATTTGCCAAGCCTTCGATAGCTCAGTTGGTAGAGCGGAGGACTGTAGTGGTAAAACAGGCATCCTTAGGTCGCTGGTTGAAATCCGGATTGAAGGACTTTTGCCAAATGCAAATTTTATTGAATACTTGGAAAGTAAAATACTTGGAAAATAAAATAACAGACAATTTATAATTATATTATATTTCATCACTGAAAATAGATGCCTTTTGCTTTGAGGCTGTGGCCACGTTATATTTCTGTTCAACACCAATCTTCATTGGTTTCCTGTGAGGTGTTTTGGATCCCCATCTCTTGCTATGAACTGGCAAAACAGCAGAATCCCCTTGACAATCTTGATTTCTCAAGGGAAATGAGAGAACAGTATACACCATCCAAGATATTAAAATATTGTCAAGGCCCAACACGGCTGAATACTCTGAGGAGATGGCCTGTGAGGCGCCGCCTTTCAACTTTTCCCCCTTAGTATGGTGGTCAGTAACATGCGGGAGACTGCGGAGCGGGTCATTTTTTAATTGGGAACTGATGTGCTTTTACTCAATTCGGGAACGTCACAAGCCAAATTTGAAGTATTTTGCACGAATTGCAAGAGATGTTTACAAGTCGACGGTTGAAGTGGAAGCTCATATTGAGCTTGCTAGAGACTGATTTGCCAAGCCTTCGATAGCTCAGTTGGTAGAGCTGAGGACTGTAATGGTAAAACAGGCATCCTTAGGTCGCTGGTTGAAATCCGGATTGAAGGACTTTTGCCAAATGCAAATTTTATTGAATACTTGGAAAGTAAAATACTTGGAAAATAAAATAACAGACAATTTATAATTATATTATATTTCATCACTGAAAATAGATGCCTTTTGCTTTGAGGCTGTGGCCACGTTATATTTCTGTTCAACACCAATCTTCATTGGTTTCCTGTGAGGTGTTATGGATCCCCATCTCTTGCTATGAACTGGCAAAACAGCAGAATCCCCTTGACAATCTTGATTTCTCAAGGGAAATGAGGGAACACTATACACCATCCAAGATATTAAAATATTGTCAAGGCCCAACACGGCTGAATACTCTGAGGAGATGGCCTGTGAGGCGCCGCCTTTCAACTTTTCCCCCTTAGTATGGTGGTCAGTAACATGCGGGAGACTGCGGAGGGGGTCATTTTTTAAATTGGGAACTGATGTGCTTTTACTCAATTCGGGAACCTCACAAGCCAAATTTGTAGTATTTTGCACGAATTGCAAGAGATGTTTACAAGTCGACGGTTGAAGTGGAAGCTCGTATTGAGTTTGCTAGAGAACGATTTGCCAAGCCTTCGATAGCTCAGTTGGTAGAGCGGAGGACTGTAGTAGTAAAACAGGCATCCTTAGGTCGCTGTTTCAAATCCGGCTCGAAGGACTTTTGCCAAATGCACATTTTATTGAATACTTGGAAAGTAAAATACTTGGAAAGTAAAATAACAGACAATTTATAATTATATTATATTTCATCACTGAAAATAGATGCCTTTTGCTTTGAGGCTGTGGCCACGTTATTTTTCTGTCCGACACCAATCTTCGTTGGTTTCCTGTGAGGTATTTTGGATCCCCATCTCTTGCTATGAACTGACAAAACAGCAGAATCCCCTTGACAATCTTGATTTCTCAAGGGAAATGGGAGAACACTATACACCATCCAAGATATTAAAATATTGTCAAGGCCGAACACTGATGAATACTCTGAGGAGATGGCCTGTGAGGCGCCGCCTTTCAACTTTTCCTCCTTTGTATGGTGGTCAGTAACATGCGGGAGACTGCGGAGGGGGTCATTTTTTTAATTGTGAACTGATGTGCTTTTACTCAATTCGGGAACCTCACAAGCCAAATTTGTAGTATTTTGCACGAATTGCAACAGATGTTTGAATGTCGACTGTTGAAGTGGAAGCTCGTATTGAGCTTGCTAGAGACTGGTTTGCCAAGCCTTCGATAGCTCAGTTGGTAGAGCAGAGGACTGTAGTGGTAAAACAGGCATCCCTAGGTCACTGGTTCAAATCCGGCTGGAAGGACTTTTGCCAAATGCACATTTTATTGAATACTTGGAAAGTAAAATACTTGGAAAGTAAAATAACAGATAATTTATAATTATATTATATTTCATCACTGAAAATAGATGCCTTTTGCTTTGAGGCTGTGACCACGTTATTTTTCTGTCCAACACGAATCTTCATTGGTTTCCTGTGAGGTGTTTTGGATCCCCATCTCTTGCTATGAACTGGCAAAACAGCAGAATCACCTTGACAATCTTGATTTCTCAAGGGAAATGAGAGAACACTATACACCATCCAAGATATTAAAATATTGTCAAGGCCCAACGCGGCTGAATACTCTGAGGAGATGGCCTGTGAGGTGCCGCCTTTCAACTTTTCCCCCTTAGTATGGTGGTCAGTAACATGCGGGAGACTGCGGAGGGGGTCATTTTTTTAATTGGGAACTGATGTGCTTTTACTCAATTTGGGAACCTCACAAGCCAAATTTGTAGTATTTTGCACGAATTGCAAGAGATGTTTACAAGTCGACGGTTGAAGTGGAAGCTCGTATTGAGTTTGCTAGAGTTGATTTGCCAAGCCTTCGATAGCTCAGTTGGTAGAGCGGAGGACTGTAGTGGTAAAACAGGCATCCTTAGGTCGCTGGTTCAAATCCGGCTCAAAGGACTTTTGCCAAATGCACATTTTATTGAATACTTGGAAAGTAAAATACTTGGAAAGTAAAATAACAGACAATTTATATTTATATTATATTTCATCACTGAAAATAGATGCCTTTTGCTTTGAGGCTGTGGCCACGTTATTTTTCTGTCCGACACCAATCTTCGTTGGTTTCCTGTGAGGTGTTTTGGATCCCCATCTCTTGCTATGAACTGACAAAACAGCAGAATCCCCTTGACAATCTTGATTTCTCAAGGGAAATGGGAGAACACCATACACCATCCAAGATATTAAAATATTGTCAAGGCCGAACACTGATGAATACTCTGAGGAGATGGCCTGTGAGGCGCCGCCTTTCAACTTTTCCTCCTTAGTAAGGTGGTCAGTAACATGCGGGAGACTGCGGAGGCGGTCATTTTTTTAATTGGGAACTGATGTGCTTTTCTCAATTCGGGAACCTCACAAGCCAAATTTGTAGTATTTTGTACGAATTGCAAGAGATGTTTGCATGTCGACGGTTGAAGTGGAAGCTCGAATTGAGCTTGCTGGAGAACGGTTTGCCAAGCCTTCGATAGCTCAGTTGGTAGAGGGGAGGACAGTAGTGGTAAAACAGGCATCCTTAGGTCGCTGGTTCAAATCCGGCTCGAAGGACTTTTGCCAAATGCAAATTTTATTGAATACTTGGAAAGTAAAATACTTGGAAAATAACATAACAGACAATTTATAATTATATTATATTTCATCACTGAAAATAGATGCCTTTTGCTTTGAGGCTGTGGCCACATTATTTTTCTGTCCAACACCAATCTTCTTTGGTTTCCTGTGAGGTGTTTTTTTGATCCCCATCTCTTGCTATGAACTGGCAAAACAGCATAATCCCCTTGACAATCTTGATTTCTCAAGGAAAATGAGAGAACACTATACACCATCCAAGATATCAAAATATTGTCAAGGCCCAACGCGGCTGAGTACTCTGAGGAGATGGCCTGTGAGGTGCCGCCTTTCAACTTTTCCCCCTTAGTATGGTGGTCAGTAACATGCGGGAGACTGCGGAGGGGGTCATTTTTTTAATTGGGATCTGATGTGCTTTTACTCAATTCGGGAACCTCACAAGCCAAATTTGTAGTATTTTGCACGAATTGCAAGAGATGTTTACAAGTCGACGGTTGAAGTAGAAGCTCGTATTGAGTTTGCTAGAGAATGATTTGGCAATCCTTTGATAGCTCAGTTGGTAGAGCGGAGGACTGTAGTGGTACAACAGGCATCCTTAGGTCGCTGGTTCAAATCCGTCTTGAAGGCCTTTTGCCAAATGCAAATTTTATTGAATACTTGGAAAGTAAAATACTTGGAAAGTAAAATAACAGACAATTTATAATTATATTATATTTCATCACTGAAAATAGATGCCTTTTGCTTTGAGGCTGTGGCCACGTTATGTTTCTGTCCAACACGAATCTTCATTGGTTTCATGTGAGGTGTTTTGGATCCCCATCTCTTGCTATGAACTGGCAAAACAGCAGATTCCCCTTGACAATCTTGATTTCTCAAGGGAAATGAGAGAACACTATACACCATCCAAGATATTAAAATATTGTCAAGGCCCAACACGGCTGAATACTCTGAGGAGATGGCCTGTGAGGCGCCGCCTTTCAACTTTTCCCCCTTATTATGGTGGTCAGTAACATGCGGGAGACTGCGGAGGGGGTCATTTTTTTAATTGGGAACTGATGTGCTTTTCTCAATTCGGGAACCTCACAAGCCAAATTTGTAGTATTTTGTACGAATTGCAAGAGATGTTTGCATGTCGACGGTTGAAGTGGAAGCTCGAATTGAGCTTGCTGGAGAACGGTTTGCCAAGCCTTCGATAGCTCAGTTGGTAGAGGGGAGGACAGTAGTGGTAAAACAGGCATCCTTAGGTCGCTGGTTCAAATCCGGCTCGAAGGACTTTTGCCAAATGCACATTTTATTGAATACTTGGAAAGTAAAATACTTGGAAAATAACATAACAGACAATTTATAATTATATTATATTTCATCACTGAAAATAGATGCCTTTTGCTTTGAGGCTGTGGCCACATTATTTTTCTGTCCAACACCAATCTTCTTTGGTTTCCTGTGAGGTGTTTTTTTGATCCCCATCTCTTGCTATGAACTGGCAAAACAGCATAATCCCCTTGACAATCTTGATTTCTCAAGGAAAATGAGAGAACACTATACACCATCCAAGATATCAAAATATTGTCAAGGCCCAACGCGGCTGAGTACTCTGAGGAGATGGCCTGTGAGGTGCCGCCTTTCAACTTTTCCCCCTTAGTATGGTGGTCAGTAACATGCGGGAGACTGCGGAGGGGGTCATTTTTTTAATTGGGATCTGATGTGCTTTTACTCAATTCGGGAACCTCACAAGCCAAATTTGTAGTATTTTGCACGAATTGCAAGAGATGTTTACAAGTCGGCGGTTGAAGTAGAAGCTCGTATTGAGTTTGCTAGAGAATGATTTGGCAAGCCTTTGATAGCTCAGTTGGTAGAGCGGAGGACTGTAGTGGTACAACAAGCATCCTTAGGTCGCTGGTTCAAATCCGGCTCGAAGGCCTTTTGCCAAATGCAAATTTTATTGAATACTTGGAAAGTAAAATACTTGGAAAATAAAATAACAGACAATTTATAATTATATTATATTTCATCACTGAAAATAGATGCCTTTTGCTTTGAGGCTGTGGCCACGTTATGTTTCTGTCCAACACCAATCTTCATTGGTTTCCTGTGAGGTGATTCGGATCCCCATCTCTTGCTATGAACTGGCAAAACAGCAGAATCCCCTTGACAATCTTGATTTCTCAAGGGAAATGAGAGAACAGTATACACCATCCAAGATATTAAAATATTGTCAAGGCCCAACACGGCTGAATACTCTGAGGAGATGGCCTGTGAGGCGCCGCCTTTCAACTTTTCCCCCTTAGTATGGTGGTCAGTAACATGCGGGAGACTGCGGAGGGGGTCATTTTTTTAATTGGGAACTGATGTGCTTTTACTCAATTCGGGAATGTCACAAGCCAAATTTGTAGTATTTTGCACGAATTGCAAGAGATGTTTACAAGTCGACGGTTGAAGTGGAAGCTCGTATTGAGTTTGCTAGAGAACGATTTGCCAAGCCTTTGATAGCTCAGTTGGTAGAGCGGAGGACTGTAGTGGTAAAACAGGCATCCTTAGGTCGCTGGTTCAAATCCAGCTCGAAGGACTTTTGCCAAATGCACATTTTATTGAATACTTGGAAAGTAAAATGCTTGGAAAATAAAATAACAGACAATTTATAATTATATTATATTTCATCACTGAAAATAGATGCCTTTTGCTTTGAGGCTGTCGCCACGTTATGTTTCTGTCCAACACCAATCTTCATTGTTTTCCTGTGAGGTGTTTTGGATCCCCATCTCTTGCTATGAACTGGCAAAACAGCAGAATCCCCTTGACAATCTTGATTTCTCAAGGGAAATGGGAGAACACTATACACCATCCAAGATATTAAAATATTGTCAAGGCCGAACACTGATGAATACTCTGAGGAGATGGCCTGTGAGGCGCCGCCTTTCAACTTTTCCTCCTTAGTATGGTGGTCAGTAACATGCGGGAGACTGCGGAGGGGGTCATTTTTTTTAATTGGGAAATGATGTGCTTTTACTCAATTCGGGAACCTAACAAGCCAAATTTGTAGTATTTTGCACGAATTGAAATAGATGTTTGCATGTCGACGGTTGAAGTGGAAGCTCGTATTGAGCTTGCTAGAGACTGATTTGCCAAGCCTTCGATAGCTCAGTTGGTAGAGCGGAGGACTGTAGTGGTAAAACAGGCATCCTTAGGTCGCTGGTTGAAATCCGGATTGAAGGACTTTTGCCAAATGCAAATTTTATTGAATACTTGGAAAGTAAAATACTTGGAAAATAAAATAACAGACAATTTATAATTATATTATATTTCATCACTGAAAATAGATGCCTTTTGCTTTGAGGCTGTGGCCACGTTATATTTCTGTTCAACACCAATCTTCATTGGTTTCCTGTGAGGTGTTTTGGATCCCCATCTCTTGCTATGAACTGGCAAAACAGCAGAATCCCCTTGACAATCTTGATTTCTCAAGGGAAATGAGAGAACAGTATACACCATCCAAGATATTAAAATATTGTCAAGGCCCAACACGGCTGAATACTCTGAGGAGATGGCCTGTGAGGCGCCGCCTTTCAACTTTTCCCCCTTAGTATGGTGGTCAGTAACATGCGGGAGACTGCGGAGGGGGTCATTTTTTAATTGGGAACGATGTGCTTTTACTCAATTCGGGAACGTCACAAGCCAAATTTGAAGTATTTTGCACGAATTGCAAGAGATGTTTACAAGTCGACGGTTGAAGTGGAAGCTCATATTGAGCTTGCTAGAGACTGATTTGCCAAGCCTTCGATAGCTCAGTTGGTAGAGCTGAGGACTGTAGTGGTAAAACAGGCATCCTTAGGTCGCTGGTTGAAATCCGGATTGAAGGACTTCTGCCAAATGCAAATTTTATTTAATACTTGGAAAGTAAAATACTTGGAAAATAAAATAACAGACAATTTATAATTATATTATATTTCATCACTGAAAATAGATGCCTTTTGCTTTGAGGCTGTGGCCACGTTATATTTCTGTTCAACACCAATCTTCATTGGTTTCCTGTGAGGTGTTATGGTTCCCCATCTCTTGCTATGAACTGGCAAAACAGCAGAATCCCCTTGACAATCTTGATTTCTCAAGGGAAATGAGAGAACACTATACACCATCCAAGATATTAAAATATTGTCAAGGCCCAACACGGCTGAATACTCTGAGGAGATGGCCTGTGAGGCGCCGCCTTTCAACTTTTCCCCCTTAGTATGGTGGTCAGTAACATGCGGGAGACTGCGGAGGGGGTCATTTTTTAAATTGGGAACGGATGTGCTTTTACTCAATTCGGGAACCTCACAAGCCAAATTTGTAGTATTTTGCACGAATTGCAAGAGATGTTTACAAGTCGACGGTTGAAGTGGAAGCTCGTATTGAGTTTGCTAGAGAACAATTTGCCAAGCCTTCGATAGCTCAGTTGGTAGAGCGGAGGACTGTAGTGGTAAAACAGGCATCCTTAGGTCGCTGGTTCAAATCCGGCTCGAAGGACTTTTGCCAAATGCACATTTTATTGAATACTTGGAAAGTAAAATACTTGGAAAGTAAAATAACAGACAATTTATAATTATATTATATTTCATCACTGAAAATAGATGCCTTTTGCTTTGAGGCTGTGGCCACGTTATTTTTCTGTCCGACACCAATCTTCGTTGGTTTCCTGTGAGGTATTTTGGATCCCCATCTCTTGCTATGAACTGACAAAACAGCAGAATCCCCTTGACAATCTTGATTTCTCAAGGGAAATGGGAGAACACTATACACCATCCAAGATATTAAATATTGTCAAGGCCGAACACTGATGAATACTCTGAGGAGATGGCCTGTGAGGCGCCGCCTTTCAACTTTTCCTCCTTTGTATGGTGGTCAGTAACATGCGGGAGACTGCGGAGGGGGTCATTTTTTTAATTGTGAACTGATGTGCTTTTACTCAATTCGGGAACCTCACAAGCCAAATTTGTAGTATTTTGCACGAATTGCAACAGATGTTTGAATGTCGACGGTTGAAGTGGAAGCTCGTATTGAGCTTGCTAGAGACTGGTTTGCCAAGCCTTCGATAGCTCAGTTGGTAGAGCAGAGGACTGTAGTGGTAAAACAGGCATCCCTAGGTCACTGGTTCAAATCCGGCTCGAAGGACTTTTGCCAAATGCACATTTTATTGAATACTTGGAAAGTAAAATACTTGGAAAGTAAAATAACAGATAATTTATAATTATATTATATTTCATCACTGAAAATAGATGCCTTTTGCTTTGAGGCTGTGACCACGTTATTTTTCTGTCCAACACGAATCTTCATTGGTTTCCTGTGAGGTGTTTTGGATCCCCATCTCTTGCTATGAACTGGCAAAACAGCAGAATCACCTTGACAATCTTGATTTCTCAAGGGAAATGAGAGAACACTATACACCATCCAAGATATTAAAATATTGTCAAGGCCCAACGCGGCTGAATACTCTGAGGAGATGGCCTGTGAGGTGCCGCCTTTCAACTTTTCCCCCTTAGTATGGTGGTCAGTAACATGCGGGAGACTGCGGAGGGGGTCATTTTTTTAATTGGGAACTGATGTGCTTTTACTCAATTTGGGAACCTCACAAGCCAAATTTGTAGTATTTTGCACGAATTGCAAGAGATGTTTACAAGTCGACGGTTGAAGTGGAAGCTCGTATTGAGTTTGCTAGAGTTGATTTGCCAAGCCTTCGATAGCTCAGTTGGTAGAGCGGAGGACTGTAGTGGTAAAACAGGCATCCTTAGGTCGCTGGTTCAAATCCGGCTCAAAGGACTTTTGCCAAATGCACATTTTATTGAATACTTGGAAAGTAAAATACTTGGAAAGTAAAATAACAGACAATTTATATTTATATTATATTTCATCACTGAAAATAGATGCCTTTTGCTTTGAGGCTGTGGCCACGTTATGTTTCTGTCCAACACGAATCTTCATTGGTTTCATGTGAGGTGTTTTGGATCCCCATCTCTTGCTATGAACTGGCAAAACAGCAGAATCCCCTTGACAATCTTGATTTCTCAAGGGAAATGAGAGAACACTATACACCATCCAAGATATTAAAATATTGTCAAGGCCCAACACGGCTGAATACTCTGAGGAGATGGCCTGTGAGGCGCCGCCTTTCAACTTTTCCCCCTTAGTATGGTGGTCAGTAACATGCGGGAGACTGCGGAGGGGGTCATTTTTTTAATTGGGAACTGATGTGCTTTTACTCAATTCGGGAACCTCACAAGCCAAATTTGTAGTATTTTGCACGAATTGCAAGAGATGTTTACAAGTCGACGGTTGAAGTGGAAGCTCGTATTGAGTTTGCTAGAGTTGATTTGCCAAGCCTTTGATAGCTCAGTTGGTAGAGCGGAGGACTGTAATGGTAAAACAGGCATCCTTAGGTCGCTGGTTCAAATCCGGCTCAAAGGACTTTTGCCAAATGCAAATTTTATTGAATACTTGGAAAGTAAAATACTTGGATAGTAAAATAACAGACAATTTATAATTATATTATATTTCATCACTGAAAATAGATGCCTTTTGCTTTGAGGCTGTGGCCACGTTATTTTTCTGTCCGACACCAATCTTCGTTGGTTTCCTGTGAGGTGTTTTGGATCCCCATCTCTTGCTATGAACTGACAAAACAGCAGAATCCCCTTGACAATCTTGATTTCTCAAGGGAAATGGGAGAACACCATACACCATCCAAGATATTAAAATATTGTCAAGGCCGAACACTGATGAATACTCTGAGGAGATGGCCTGTGAGGCGCCGCCTTTCAACTTTTCCTCCTTAGTATGGTGGTCAGTAACATGCGGGAGACTGCGGAGGCGGTCATTTTTTTAATTGGGAACTGATGTGCTTTTCTCAATTCGGGAACCTCACAAGCCAAATTTGTAGTATTTTGTACGAATTGCAAGAGATGTTTGCATGCCGACGGTTGAAGTGGAAGCTCGAATTGAGCTTGCTGGAGAACGGTTTGCCAAGCCTTCGATAGCTCAGTTGGTAGAGGGGAGGACAGTAGTGGTAAAACAGGCATCCTTAGGTCGCTGGTTCAAATCCGGCTCGTAGGACTTTTGCCAAATGCAAATTTTATTGAATACTTGGAAAGTAAAATACTTGGAAAATAACATAACAGACAATTTATAATTATATTATATTTCATCACTGAAAATAGATGCCTTTTGCTTTGAGGCTGTGGCCACATTATTTTTCTGTCCAACACCAATCTTCTTTGGTTTCCTGTGAGGTGTTTTTTTGATCCCCATCTCTTGCTATGAACTGGCAAAACAGCATAATCCCCTTGACAATCTTGATTTCTCAAGGAAAATGAGAGAACACTATACACCATCCAAGATATCAAAATATTGTCAAGGCCCAACGCGGCTGAATACTCTGAGGAGATGGCCTGTGAGGTGCCGCCTTTCAACTTTTCCCCCTTAGTATGGTGGTCAGTAACATGCGGGAGACTGCGGAGGGGGTCATTTTTTTAATTGGGAACTGATGTGCTTTTACTCAATTCGGGAACCTCACAAGCCAAATTTGTAGTATTTTGCACGAATTGCAAGAGATGTTTACAAGTCGACGGTTGAAGTGGAAGCTCGTATTGAGTTTGCTAGAGTTGATTTGCCAAGCCTTTGATAGCTCAGTTGGTAGAGCGGAGGACTGTAATGGTAAAACAGGCATCCTTAGGTTGCTGGTTCAAATCAGGCTCGAAGGACTTTTGCCAAATGCAAATTTTATTGAATACTTGGAAAGTAAAATACTTGGAAAATAAAATAACAGACAATTTATAATTATATTATATTTCATCACTGAAAATAGATGCCTTTTGCTTTGAGGCTGTGGCCACGTTATGTTTCTGTCCAACACCAATCTTCATTGATTTCCTGTGAGGTGTTTTGGATCCCCATTTCTTGCTATGAACTGGCAAAACAGCAGAATCCCCTTGACAATCTTGATTTCTCAAGGGAAATGAGAGAACACTATACACCATCCAAGATATCAAAATATTGTCAAGGCCCAACACGGCTGAATACTCTGAGGAGATGGCCTGTGAGGCGCCGCCTTTCAACTTTTCCTCCTTAGTATGGTGGTCAGTAACATGCGGGAGACTGCGGAGGGGGTCATTTTTTTAATTGGGAACTGATGTGCTTTTACTCAATTCGGGAACCCCACAAGCCAAATTTGCAGTATTTTGCACGAATTGCAAGAGATGTTTACAAGTCGACGGTTGAAGTGGAAGCTCGTATTGAGTTTGCTAGAGAATGATTTGCCAAGCCTTCGATAGCTCAGTTGGTAGAGCGGAGCACTGTAGTGGTAAAACAGGCATCCTTAGGTCGCTGGTTCAAATCCGGCTCGAAGGACTTTTGCCAAATGCAAATTTTATTGAATACTTGGAAAGTAAAATACTTGGATAGTAAAATAACAGACAATTTATAATTATATTATATTTCATCACTGAAAATAGATGCCTTTTGCTTTGAGGCTGTGGCCACGTTATGTTTCTGTCCAACACCAATCTTCATTGGGTTCCTGTGAGGTGATTCGGATCCCCATCTCTTGCTATGAACTGGCAAAACAGCAGAATCCCCTTGACAATCTTGATTTCTCAAGGGAAATGAGAGAACAGTATACACCATCCAAGATATTAAAATATTGTCAAGGCCCAACACGGCTGAATACTCTGAGGAGATGGCCTGTGAGGCGCCGCCTTTCAACTTTTCCCCCTTAGTATGGTGGTCAGTGACATGCGGGAGACTGCGGAGGGGGTCATTTCTTTAATTTGGAACTGATGTGCTTTTACTCAATTCGGGAACCTCACAAGCCAAATTTGTAGTATTTTGCACGAATTGCAAGAGATGTTTACAAGTCGACGGTTGAAGTGGAAGCTCGTATATCGACGGTTGAAGTGGAAGCTCGTATTGAGCTTGCTAGAGACTGATTTGCCAAGCCTTCGATAGCTCAGTTGGTAGAGCGGAGGACTGTAGTGGTAAAACAGGCATCCTTAGGTCGCTGGTTGAAATCCGGATTGAAGGACTTTTGCCAAATGCAAATTTTATTGAATACTTGGAAAGTAAAATACTTGGAAAATAACATAACAGACAATTTATAATGATATTATATTTCATCACTGAAAATAGATGCCTTTTGCTTTGAGGCTGTGGCCACGTTATATTTCTGTTCAACACCAATCTTCATTGGTTTCCTGTGAGGTGTTTTGGATCCCCATCTCTTGCTATGAACTGGCAAAACAGCAGAATCCCCTTGACAATCTTGATTTCTCAAGGGAAATGAGAGAACACTATACACCATCCAAGATATTAAAATATTGTCAAGGCCCAACACGGCTGAATACTCTGAGGAGATGGCCTGTGAGGCGCCGCCTTTCAACTTTTCCCCCTTAGTATGGTGGTCAGTAACATGCGGGAGACTGCGGAGGGGGTCATTTTTTTAATTGGGAACTGATGTGCTTTTACTCAATTCGGGAACCTCACAAGCCAAATTTGTAGTATTTTGCACGAATTGCAAGAGATGTTTACAAGTCGACGGTTGAAGTGGAGGCTCGTATTGAGTTTGCTAGAGAATGATTTGCCAAGCCTTCGATAGCTCAGTTGGTAGAGCGGAGGACTGTAGTGGTAAAACAGGCATCCTTAGGTCACTGGTTCAAATCCGGCTCGAAGGACTTTTGCCAAATGCACATTTTATTGAATACTTGGAAAGTAAAATACTTGGAAAGTAAAATAACAGACAATTTATAATTATATTATATTTCATCACTGAAAATAGATGCCTTTTGCTTTGAGGCTGTGACCATGTTATTTTTCTGTCCAACACGAATCTTCGTTGGTTTCCTGTGAGGTGTTTTGGATCCCCATCTCTTGCTGTGAACTGACAAAACAGCAGAATCCCCTTGACAATCTTGATTTCTCAAGGGAAATGGGAGAACACTATACACCATCCAAGATATTAAAATATTGTCAAGGCCCAACGCGGCTGAATACTCTGAGGAGATGGCCTGTGAGGTGCCGCCTTTCAACTTTTCCCCCTTAGTATGGTGGTCAGTAACATGCGGGAGACTGCGGAGGGGGTCATTTTTTTAATTGGGAACTGATGTGCTTTTACTCAATTCGGGAACCTCACAAGCCAAATTTGTAGTATTTTGCACGAATTGCAAGAGATGTTTACAAGTCGACGGTTGAAGTGGAAGCTCGTATTGAGTTTGCTAGAGTTGATTTGCCAAGCCGTCGATAGCTCAGTTGGTAGAGCGGAGGACTGTAATGGTAAAACAGGCATCCTTAGGTCACTGGTTCAAATCCGGCTCAAAGGACTTTTGCCAAATGCACATTTTATTGAATACTTGGAAAGTAAAATACTTGGAAAGTAAAATAACAGACAATTTATAATTATATTATATTTCATTACTGAAAATAGATGCTTTTTGCTTTGAGGCTGTGGCCACGTTATTTTTCTGTCCAACACGAATCTTCATTGGTTTCCTGTCAGGTGTTTTGGATCCCCATCTCTTGCTATGAACTGGCAAAACAGCAGAATCCCCTTGACAATCTTGATTTCTCAAGGGAAATGAGAGAACACTATACACCATCCAAGATATTAAAATATTGTCAAGGCCCAACACGGCTGAATACTCTGAGGAGATGGCCTGTGAGGCGCCGCCTTTCAACTTTTCCCCCTTAGTATGGTGGTCATTAACATGCGGGAGACTGCGGAGGGGGTCATTTTTTTAATTGGGAACTGATGTGCTTTTACTCAATTCGGGAACCTCACAAGCCAAATTTGTAGTATTTTGCACGAATTGCAAGAGATGTTTACAAGTCGACGGTTGAAGTGGAAGCTCGTATTGAGTTTGCTAGAGAAGGATTTGCCAAGCCTTCGATAGCTCAGTTGGTGGAGCGGAGGACTGTAGTAGTAAAACAGGCATCCTTAGGTCGCTGGTTCAAATCCGGCTCGAAGGACTTTTGCCAAATGCAAATTTTATTGAATACTTGGAAAGTAAAATACTTGGAAAATAAAATAACAGACAATTTATAATTATATTATATTTCATCACTGAAAATAGATGCCTTTTGCTTTGAGGCTGTGGCCACGTTATGTTTCTGTCCAACACCAATCTTCATTGGTTTCCTGTGAGGTGATTCGGATCCCCATCTCTTGCTATGAACTGGCAAAACAGCAGAATCCCCTTGACAATCTTGATTTCTCAAGGGAAATGAGAGAACAGTATACACCATCCTAGATATTAAAATATTGTCAAGGCCCAACACGGCTGAATACTCTGAGGAGATGGCCTGTGAGGCGCCGCCTTTCAACTTTTCCCCCTTAGTATGGTGGTCAGTAACATGCGGGAGACTGCGGAGGGGGTCATTTTTTTAATTGGGAACTGATGTGCTTTTACTCAATTCGGGAATGTCACAAGCCAAATTTGTAGTATTTTGCACGAATTGCAAGAGATGTTTACAAGTCGACGGTTGAAGTGGAAGCTCGTATTGAGTTTGGTAGAGAACAATTTGCCAAGCCTTCGATAGCTCAGTTGGTAGGGCGGAGGACTGTAGTGGTAAAACAGGCATCCTTAGGTCGCTGGTTCAAATCCGGCTCGAAGGACTTTTGCCAAATGCACATTTTATTGAATACTTGGAAAGTAAAATGCTTGGAAAATAAAATAACAGACAATTTATAATTATATTATATTTCATCACTGAAAATAGATGCCTTTTGCTTTGAGGCTGTCGCCACGTTATGTTTCTGTCCAACACCAATCTTCATTAGTTTCCTGTGAGGTGTTTTGGATCCCCATCTCTTGCTATGAACTGGCAAAACAGCAGAATCCCCTTGGCAATCTTGATTTCTCAAGGGAAATGAGAGAACACTATGAACTGATGTGCTTTTACTCAATTCGGGAACGTCACAAGCCAAATTTGTAGTATATTGCACGAATTGCAAGAGATGTTTACAAGTCGACGGTTGAAGTGGAAGCTTGTATTGAGTTTGCTAGAGAATGGTCTGACAAGCCTTCGATAGCTCAGTTGGTAGAGCGGAGGACTGTAGTGGTAAAACAGGCATCCTTAGGTCGCTGGTTCAAATCTGGCTCGAAGGACTTTTGCCAAATGCAAATTTTATTGAATACTTGGAAAGTAAAATACTTGGAAAATAAAATAACAGACAATTTATAATTATATTATATTTCATCACTGAAAATACATGCCTTTTGCTTTGAGGCTGTGGCCACGTTATGTTTCTGTCCAACACCAATCTTCATTGGTTTCCTGTGAGGTGATTCGGATCCCCATCTCTTGCTATGAACTGGCAAAACAGCAGAATCCCCTTGACAAGCTTGATTTCTCAAGGGAAATGAGAGAACAGTATACACCATCCAAGATATTAAAATATTGTCAAGGCCGAACACGGCTGAATACTCTGAGGAGATGGCCTGTGAGGAGCCGCCTTTCAACTTTTCCCCCTTAGTATGGTGGTCAGTAACATGCGGGAGACTGCGGAGGGGGTCATTTTTTTAATTGGGAACTGATGTGCTTTTACTCAATTCGGGAACGTCACAAGCCAAATTTGTAGTATTTTGCACGAATTGCAAGAGATGTTTACAAGTCGACGGTTGAAGTGGAAGCTCGTATTGAGTTTGCTAGAGAACAATTTGCCAAGCCTCCGATAGCTCAGTTGGTAGAGCGGAGGACTGTAGTGGTAAAACAGGCATCCTTAGGTCGCTGGTTCAAATCCGGCTCGAAGGACTTTTGCCAAATGCAAATTTTATTGAATACTTGGAAAGTAAAATACTTGGAAAATAAAATAACAGACAATTTATAATTATATTATATTTCATCACTGAAAATAGATGCCTTTTGCTTTGAGGCTGTGGCCACGTTATGTTTCTGTCCAACACCAATCTTCATTGGTTTCCTGTGAGGTGATTCGGATCCCCATCTCTTGCTATGAACTGGCAAAACAGCAGAATCCCCTTGACAATCTTGATTTCTCAAGGGTAAATGAGAGAACAGTATACACCATCCAAGATATTAAAATATTGTCAAGGCCCAACACGGCTGAATACTCTGAGGAGATGGCCTGTGAGGAGCCGCCTTTCAACTTTTCCCCCTTAGTATGGTGGTCAGTAACATGCGGGAGACTGCGGAGGGGGTCATTTTTTAAATTGGGAACTGATGTGCTTTTACTCAATTCGGGAACCTCACAAGCCAAATTTGTAGTATTTTGCACGAATTGCAAGAGATGTTTACAAGTCGACGGTTGAAGTGGAAGCTCGTATTGAGTTTGCTAGAGAATGATTTGCCAAGCCTTCGATAGCTCAGTTGGTAGAGCGGAGGACTGTAGTGGTAAAACAGGCATCCTTAGGTCGCTGGTTCAAATCCGGCTCGAAGGACTTTTGCCAAATGCACATTTTATTGAATACTTGGAAAGTAAAATACTTGGAAAATAAAATAACAGACAATTTATAATTATATTATATTTCATCACTGAAAATAGATGCCTTTTGCTTTGAGGCTGTGGCCACGTTATGTTTCTGTCCAACACCAATCTTCATTGGTTTCCTGTGAGGTGATTCGGATCCCCATCTCTTGCTATGAACTGGCAAAACAGCAGAATCCCCTTGACAATCTTGATTTCTCAAGGGAAATGAGAGAACAGTATACACCATCCAAGATATTAAAATATTGTCAAGGCCCAACACGGCTGAATACTCTGAGGAAATGGCCTGTGAAGCGCCGCCTTTCAACTTTTCCCCCTTAGTATGGTGGTCAGTAACATGCGGGAGACTGCGGAGGGGGTCATTTTTTAAATTGGGAACGGATGTGCTTTTACTCAATTCGGGAACCTCACAAGCCAAATTTGTAGTATTTTGCACGAATTGCAAGAGATGTTTACAAGTCGACGGTTGAAGTGGAAGCTCGTATTGAGTTTGCTAGAGAACGATTTGCCAAGCCTTCGATAGCTCAGTTGGTAGAGCGGAGGACTGTAGTAGTAAAACAGGCATCCTTAGGTCGCTGTTTCAAATCCGGCTCGAAGGACTTTTGCCAAATGCACATTTTATTGAATACTTGGAAAGTAAAATACTTGGAAAGTAAAATAACAGACAATTTATAATTATATTATATTTCATCACTGAAAATAGATGCCTTTTGCTTTGAGGCTGTGGCCACGTTATTTTTCTGTCCGACACCAATCTTCGTTGGTTTCCTGTGAGGTATTTTGGATCCCCATCTCTTGCTATGAACTGACAAAACAGCAGAATCCCCTTGACAATCTTGATTTCTCAAGGGAAATGGGAGAACACTATACACCATCCAAGATATTAAAATATTGTCAAGGCCGAACACTGATGAATACTCTGAGGAGATGGCCTGTGAGGCGCCGCCTTTCAACTTTTCCTCCTTTGTATGGTGGTCAGTAACATGCGGGAGACTGCGGAGGGGGTCATTTTTTTAATTGTGAACTGATGTGCTTTTACTCAATTCGGGAACCTCACAAGCCAAATTTGTAGTATTTTGCACGAATTGCAACAGATGTTTGAATGTCGACTGTTGAAGTGGAAGCTCGTATTGAGCTTGCTAGAGACTGGTTTGCCAAGCCTTCGATAGCTCAGTTGGTAGAGCAGAGGACTGTAGTGGTAAAACAGGCATCCCTAGGTCACTGGTTCAAATCCGGCTGGAAGGACTTTTGCCAAATGCACATTTTATTGAATACTTGGAAAGTAAAATACTTGGAAAGTAAAATAACAGATAATTTATAATTATATTATATTTCATCACTGAAAATAGATGCCTTTTGCTTTGAGGCTGTGACCACGTTATTTTTCTGTCCAACACGAATCTTCATTGGTTTCCTGTGAGGTGTTTTGGATCCCCATCTCTTGCTATGAACTGGCAAAACAGCAGAATCACCTTGACAATCTTGATTTCTCAAGGGAAATGAGAGAACACTATACACCATCCAAGATATTAAAATATTGTCAAGGCCCAACGCGGCTGAATACTCTGAGGAGATGGCCTGTGAGGTGCCGCCTTTCAACTTTTCCCCCTTAGTATGGTGGTCAGTAACATGCGGGAGACTGCGGAGGGGGTCATTTTTTTAATTGGGAACTGATGTGCTTTTACTCAATTTGGGAACCTCACAAGCCAAATTTGTAGTATTTTGCACGAATTGCAAGAGATGTTTACAAGTCGACGGTTGAAGTGGAAGCTCGTATTGAGTTTGCTAGAGTTGATTTGCCAAGCCTTCGATAGCTCAGTTGGTAGAGCGGAGGACTGTAGTGGTAAAACAGGCATCCTTAGGTCGCTGGTTCAAATCCGGCTCAAAGGACTTTTGCCAAATGCACATTTTATTGAATACTTGGAAAGTAAAATACTTGGAAAGTAAAATAACAGACAATTTATATTTATATTATATTTCATCACTGAAAATAGATGCCTTTTGCTTTGAGGCTGTGGCCACGTTATTTTTCTGTCCGACACCAATCTTCGTTGGTTTCCTGTGAGGTGTTTTGGATCCCCATCTCTTGCTATGAACTGACAAAACAGCAGAATCCCCTTGACAATCTTGATTTCTCAAGGGAAATGGGAGAACACCATACACCATCCAAGATATTAAAATATTGTCAAGGCCGAACACTGATGAATACTCTGAGGAGATGGCCTGTGAGGCGCCGCCTTTCAACTTTTCCTCCTTAGTAAGGTGGTCAGTAACATGCGGGAGACTGCGGAGGCGGTCATTTTTTTAATTGGGAACTGATGTGCTTTTCTCAATTCGGGAACCTCACAAGCCAAATTTGTAGTATTTTGTACGAATTGCAAGAGATGTTTGCATGTCGACGGTTGAAGTGGAAGCTCGAATTGAGCTTGCTGGAGAACGGTTTGCCAAGCCTTCGATAGCTCAGTTGGTAGAGGGGAGGACAGTAGTGGTAAAACAGGCATCCTTAGGTCGCTGGTTCAAATCCGGCTCGAAGGACTTTTGCCAAATGCAAATTTTATTGAATACTTGGAAAGTAAAATACTTGGAAAATAACATAACAGACAATTTATAATTATATTATATTTCATCACTGAAAATAGATGCCTTTTGCTTTGAGGCTGTGGCCACATTATTTTTCTGTCCAACACCAATCTTCTTTGGTTTCCTGTGAGGTGTTTTTTTGATCCCCATCTCTTGCTATGAACTGGCAAAACAGCATAATCCCCTTGACAATCTTGATTTCTCAAGGAAAATGAGAGAACACTATACACCATCCAAGATATCAAAATATTGTCAAGGCCCAACGCGGCTGAGTACTCTGAGGAGATGGCCTGTGAGGTGCCGCCTTTCAACTTTTCCCCCTTAGTATGGTGGTCAGTAACATGCGGGAGACTGCGGAGGGGGTCATTTTTTTAATTGGGATCTGATGTGCTTTTACTCAATTCGGGAACCTCACAAGCCAAATTTGTAGTATTTTGCACGAATTGCAAGAGATGTTTACAAGTCGACGGTTGAAGTAGAAGCTCGTATTGAGTTTGCTAGAGAATGATTTGGCAATCCTTTGATAGCTCAGTTGGTAGAGCGGAGGACTGTAGTGGTACAACAGGCATCCTTAGGTCGCTGGTTCAAATCCGTCTTGAAGGCCTTTTGCCAAATGCAAATTTTATTGAATACTTGGAAAGTAAAATACTTGGAAAGTAAAATAACAGACAATTTATAATTATATTATATTTCATCACTGAAAATAGATGCCTTTTGCTTTGAGGCTGTGGCCACGTTATGTTTCTGTCCAACACGAATCTTCATTGGTTTCATGTGAGGTGTTTTGGATCCCCATCTCTTGCTATGAACTGGCAAAACAGCAGAATCCCCTTGACAATCTTGATTTCTCAAGGGAAATGAGAGAACACTATACACCATCCAAGATATTAAAATATTGTCAAGGCCCAACACGGCTGAATACTCTGAGGAGATGGCCTGTGAGGCGCCGCCTTTCAACTTTTCCCCCTTATTATGGTGGTCAGTAACATGCGGGAGACTGCGGAGGGGGTCATTTTTTTAATTGGGAACTGATGTGCTTTTCTCAATTCGGGAACCTCACAAGCCAAATTTGTAGTATTTTGTACGAATTGCAAGAGATGTTTGCATGTCGACGGTTGAAGTGGAAGCTCGAATTGAGCTTGCTGGAGAACGGTTTGCCAAGCCTTCGATAGCTCAGTTGGTAGAGGGGAGGACAGTAGTGGTAAAACAGGCATCCTTAGGTCGCTGGTTCAAATCCGGCTCGAAGGACTTTTGCCAAATGCACATTTTATTGAATACTTGGAAAGTAAAATACTTGGAAAATAACATAACAGACAATTTATAATTATATTATATTTCATCACTGAAAATAGATGCCTTTTGCTTTGAGGCTGTGGCCACATTATTTTTCTGTCCAACACCAATCTTCTTTGGTTTCCTGTGAGGTGTTTTTTTGATCCCCATCTCTTGCTATGAACTGGCAAAACAGCATAATCCCCTTGACAATCTTGATTTCTCAAGGAAAATGAGAGAACACTATACACCATCCAAGATATCAAAATATTGTCAAGGCCCAACGCGGCTGAGTACTCTGAGGAGATGGCCTGTGAGGTGCCGCCTTTCAACTTTTCCCCCTTAGTATGGTGGTCAGTAACATGCGGGAGACTGCGGAGGGGGTCATTTTTTTAATTGGGATCTGATGTGCTTTTACTCAATTCGGGAACCTCACAAGCCAAATTTGTAGTATTTTGCACGAATTGCAAGAGATGTTTACAAGTCGGCGGTTGAAGTAGAAGCTCGTATTGAGTTTGCTAGAGAATGATTTGGCAAGCCTTTGATAGCTCAGTTGGTAGAGCGGAGGACTGTAGTGGTACAACAAGCATCCTTAGGTCGCTGGTTCAAATCCGGCTCGAAGGCCTTTTGCCAAATGCAAATTTTATTGAATACTTGGAAAGTAAAATACTTGGAAAATAAAATAACAGACAATTTATAATTATATTATATTTCATCACTGAAAATAGATGCCTTTTGCTTTGAGGCTGTGGCCACGTTATGTTTCTGTCCAACACCAATCTTCATTGGTTTCCTGTGAGGTGATTCGGATCCCCATCTCTTGCTATGAACTGGCAAAACAGCAGAATCCCCTTGACAATCTTGATTTCTCAAGGGAAATGAGAGAACAGTATACACCATCCAAGATATTAAAATATTGTCAAGGCCCAACACGGCTGAATACTCTGAGGAGATGGCCTGTGAGGCGCCGCCTTTCAACTTTTCCCCCTTAGTATGGTGGTCAGTAACATGCGGGAGACTGCGGAGGGGGTCATTTTTTTAATTGGGAACTGATGTGCTTTTACTCAATTCGGGAATGTCACAAGCCAAATTTGTAGTATTTTGCACGAATTGCAAGAGATGTTTACAAGTCGACGGTTGAAGTGGAAGCTCGTATTGAGTTTGCTAGAGAACGATTTGCCAAGCCTTTGATAGCTCAGTTGGTAGAGCGGAGGACTGTAGTGGTAAAACAGGCATCCTTAGGTCGCTGGTTCAAATCCAGCTCGAAGGACTTTTGCCAAATGCACATTTTATTGAATACTTGGAAAGTAAAATGCTTGGAAAATAAAATAACAGACAATTTATAATTATATTATATTTCATCACTGAAAATAGATGCCTTTTGCTTTGAGGCTGTCGCCACGTTATGTTTCTGTCCAACACCAATCTTCATTGTTTTCCTGTGAGGTGTTTTGGATCCCCATCTCTTGCTATGAACTGGCAAAACAGCAGAATCCCCTTGACAATCTTGATTTCTCAAGGGAAATGGGAGAACACTATACACCATCCAAGATATTAAAATATTGTCAAGGCCGAACACTGATGAATACTCTGAGGAGATGGCCTGTGAGGCGCCGCCTTTCAACTTTTCCTCCTTAGTATGGTGGTCAGTAACATGCGGGAGACTGCGGAGGGGGTCATTTTTTTTAATTGGGAAATGATGTGCTTTTACTCAATTCGGGAACCTAACAAGCCAAATTTGTAGTATTTTGCACGAATTGAAATAGATGTTTGCATGTCGACGGTTGAAGTGGAAGCTCGTATTGAGCTTGCTAGAGACTGATTTGCCAAGCCTTCGATAGCTCAGTTGGTAGAGCGGAGGACTGTAGTGGTAAAACAGGCATCCTTAGGTCGCTGGTTGAAATCCGGATTGAAGGACTTTTGCCAAATGCAAATTTTATTGAATACTTGGAAAGTAAAATACTTGGAAAATAAAATAACAGACAATTTATAATTATATTATATTTCATCACTGAAAATAGATGCCTTTTGCTTTGAGGCTGTGGCCACGTTATATTTCTGTTCAACACCAATCTTCATTGGTTTCCTGTGAGGTGTTTTGGATCCCCATCTCTTGCTATGAACTGGCAAAACAGCAGAATCCCCTTGACAATCTTGATTTCTCAAGGGAAATGAGAGAACAGTATACACCATCCAAGATATTAAAATATTGTCAAGGCCCAACACGGCTGAATACTCTGAGGAGATGGCCTGTGAGGCGCCGCCTTTCAACTTTTCCCCCTTAGTATGGTGGTCAGTAACATGCGGGAGACTGCGGAGGGGGTCATTTTTTAATTGGGAACGATGTGCTTTTACTCAATTCGGGAACGTCACAAGCCAAATTTGAAGTATTTTGCACGAATTGCAAGAGATGTTTACAAGTCGACGGTTGAAGTGGAAGCTCATATTGAGCTTGCTAGAGACTGATTTGCCAAGCCTTCGATAGCTCAGTTGGTAGAGCTGAGGACTGTAGTGGTAAAACAGGCATCCTTAGGTCGCTGGTTGAAATCCGGATTGAAGGACTTCTGCCAAATGCAAATTTTATTTAATACTTGGAAAGTAAAATACTTGGAAAATAAAATAACAGACAATTTATAATTATATTATATTTCATCACTGAAAATAGATGCCTTTTGCTTTGAGGCTGTGGCCACGTTATATTTCTGTTCAACACCAATCTTCATTGGTTTCCTGTGAGGTGTTATGGTTCCCCATCTCTTGCTATGAACTGGCAAAACAGCAGAATCCCCTTGACAATCTTGATTTCTCAAGGGAAATGAGAGAACACTATACACCATCCAAGATATTAAAATATTGTCAAGGCCCAACACGGCTGAATACTCTGAGGAGATGGCCTGTGAGGCGCCGCCTTTCAACTTTTCCCCCTTAGTATGGTGGTCAGTAACATGCGGGAGACTGCGGAGGGGGTCATTTTTTAAATTGGGAACGGATGTGCTTTTACTCAATTCGGGAACCTCACAAGCCAAATTTGTAGTATTTTGCACGAATTGCAAGAGATGTTTACAAGTCGACGGTTGAAGTGGAAGCTCGTATTGAGTTTGCTAGAGAACAATTTGCCAAGCCTTCGATAGCTCAGTTGGTAGAGCGGAGGACTGTAGTGGTAAAACAGGCATCCTTAGGTCGCTGGTTCAAATCCGGCTCGAAGGACTTTTGCCAAATGCACATTTTATTGAATACTTGGAAAGTAAAATACTTGGAAAGTAAAATAACAGACAATTTATAATTATATTATATTTCATCACTGAAAATAGATGCCTTTTGCTTTGAGGCTGTGGCCACGTTATTTTTCTGTCCGACACCAATCTTCGTTGGTTTCCTGTGAGGTATTTTGGATCCCCATCTCTTGCTATGAACTGACAAAACAGCAGAATCCCCTTGACAATCTTGATTTCTCAAGGGAAATGGGAGAACACTATACACCATCCAAGATATTAAATATTGTCAAGGCCGAACACTGATGAATACTCTGAGGAGATGGCCTGTGAGGCGCCGCCTTTCAACTTTTCCTCCTTTGTATGGTGGTCAGTAACATGCGGGAGACTGCGGAGGGGGTCATTTTTTTAATTGTGAACTGATGTGCTTTTACTCAATTCGGGAACCTCACAAGCCAAATTTGTAGTATTTTGCACGAATTGCAACAGATGTTTGAATGTCGACGGTTGAAGTGGAAGCTCGTATTGAGCTTGCTAGAGACTGGTTTGCCAAGCCTTCGATAGCTCAGTTGGTAGAGCAGAGGACTGTAGTGGTAAAACAGGCATCCCTAGGTCACTGGTTCAAATCCGGCTCGAAGGACTTTTGCCAAATGCACATTTTATTGAATACTTGGAAAGTAAAATACTTGGAAAGTAAAATAACAGATAATTTATAATTATATTATATTTCATCACTGAAAATAGATGCCTTTTGCTTTGAGGCTGTGACCACGTTATTTTTCTGTCCAACACGAATCTTCATTGGTTTCCTGTGAGGTGTTTTGGATCCCCATCTCTTGCTATGAACTGGCAAAACAGCAGAATCACCTTGACAATCTTGATTTCTCAAGGGAAATGAGAGAACACTATACACCATCCAAGATATTAAAATATTGTCAAGGCCCAACGCGGCTGAATACTCTGAGGAGATGGCCTGTGAGGTGCCGCCTTTCAACTTTTCCCCCTTAGTATGGTGGTCAGTAACATGCGGGAGACTGCGGAGGGGGTCATTTTTTTAATTGGGAACTGATGTGCTTTTACTCAATTCGGGAACCTCACAAGCCAAATTTGTAGTATTTTGCACGAATTGCAAGAGATGTTTACAAGTCGACGGTTGAAGTGGAAGCTCGTATTGAGTTTGCTAGAGTTGATTTGCCAAGCCTTCGATAGCTCAGTTGGTAGAGCGGAGGACTGTAGTGGTAAAACAGGCATCCTTAGGTCGCTGGTTCAAATCCGGCTCAAAGGACTTTTGCCAAATGCACATTTTATTGAATACTTGGAAAGTAAAATACTTGGAAAGTAAAATAACAGACAATTTATATTTATATTATATTTCATCACTGAAAATAGATGCCTTTTGCTTTGAGGCTGTGGCCACGTTATGTTTCTGTCCAACACGAATCTTCATTGGTTTCATGTGAGGTGTTTTGGATCCCCATCTCTTGCTATGAACTGGCAAAACAGCAGAATCCCCTTGACAATCTTGATTTCTCAAGGGAAATGAGAGAACACTATACACCATCCAAGATATTAAAATATTGTCAAGGCCCAACACGGCTGAATACTCTGAGGAGATGGCCTGTGAGGCGCCGCCTTTCAACTTTTCCCCCTTAGTATGGTGGTCAGTAACATGCGGGAGACTGCGGAGGGGGTCATTTTTTTAATTGGGAACTGATGTGCTTTTACTCAATTCGGGAACCTCACAAGCCAAATTTGTAGTATTTTGCACGAATTGCAAGAGATGTTTACAAGTCGACGGTTGAAGTGGAAGCTCGTATTGAGTTTGCTAGAGTTGATTTGCCAAGCCTTTGATAGCTCAGTTGGTAGAGCGGAGGACTGTAATGGTAAAACAGGCATCCTTAGGTCGCTGGTTCAAATCCGGCTCAAAGGACTTTTGCCAAATGCAAATTTTATTGAATACTTGGAAAGTAAAATACTTGGATAGTAAAATAACAGACAATTTATAATTATATTATATTTCATCACTGAAAATAGATGCCTTTTGCTTTGAGGCTGTGGCCACGTTATTTTTCTGTCCGACACCAATCTTCGTTGGTTTCCTGTGAGGTGTTTTGGATCCCCATCTCTTGCTATGAACTGACAAAACAGCAGAATCCCCTTGACAATCTTGATTTCTCAAGGGAAATGGGAGAACACCATACACCATCCAAGATATTAAAATATTGTCAAGGCCGAACACTGATGAATACTCTGAGGAGATGGCCTGTGAGGCGCCGCCTTTCAACTTTTCCTCCTTAGTATGGTGGTCAGTAACATGCGGGAGACTGCGGAGGCGGTCATTTTTTTAATTGGGAACTGATGTGCTTTTCTCAATTCGGGAACCTCACAAGCCAAATTTGTAGTATTTTGTACGAATTGCAAGAGATGTTTGCATGCCGACGGTTGAAGTGGAAGCTCGAATTGAGCTTGCTGGAGAACGGTTTGCCAAGCCTTCGATAGCTCAGTTGGTAGAGGGGAGGACAGTAGTGGTAAAACAGGCATCCTTAGGTCGCTGGTTCAAATCCGGCTCGTAGGACTTTTGCCAAATGCAAATTTTATTGAATACTTGGAAAGTAAAATACTTGGAAAATAACATAACAGACAATTTATAATTATATTATATTTCATCACTGAAAATAGATGCCTTTTGCTTTGAGGCTGTGGCCACATTATTTTTCTGTCCAACACCAATCTTCTTTGGTTTCCTGTGAGGTGTTTTTTTGATCCCCATCTCTTGCTATGAACTGGCAAAACAGCATAATCCCCTTGACAATCTTGATTTCTCAAGGAAAATGAGAGAACACTATACACCATCCAAGATATCAAAATATTGTCAAGGCCCAACGCGGCTGAATACTCTGAGGAGATGGCCTGTGAGGTGCCGCCTTTCAACTTTTCCCCCTTAGTATGGTGGTCAGTAACATGCGGGAGACTGCGGAGGGGGTCATTTTTTTAATTGGGAACTGATGTGCTTTTACTCAATTCGGGAACCTCACAAGCCAAATTTGTAGTATTTTGCACGAATTGCAAGAGATGTTTACAAGTCGACGGTTGAAGTGGAAGCTCGTATTGAGTTTGCTAGAGTTGATTTGCCAAGCCTTTGATAGCTCAGTTGGTAGAGCGGAGGACTGTAATGGTAAAACAGGCATCCTTAGGTTGCTGGTTCAAATCAGGCTCGAAGGACTTTTGCCAAATGCAAATTTTATTGAATACTTGGAAAGTAAAATACTTGGAAAATAAAATAACAGACAATTTATAATTATATTATATTTCATCACTGAAAATAGATGCCTTTTGCTTTGAGGCTGTGGCCACGTTATGTTTCTGTCCAACACCAATCTTCATTGATTTCCTGTGAGGTGTTTTGGATCCCCATTTCTTGCTATGAACTGGCAAAACAGCAGAATCCCCTTGACAATCTTGATTTCTCAAGGGAAATGAGAGAACACTATACACCATCCAAGATATCAAAATATTGTCAAGGCCCAACACGGCTGAATACTCTGAGGAGATGGCCTGTGAGGCGCCGCCTTTCAACTTTTCCTCCTTAGTATGGTGGTCAGTAACATGCGGGAGACTGCGGAGGGGGTCATTTTTTTAATTGGGAACTGATGTGCTTTTACTCAATTCGGGAACCCCACAAGCCAAATTTGCAGTATTTTGCACGAATTGCAAGAGATGTTTACAAGTCGACGGTTGAAGTGGAAGCTCGTATTGAGTTTGCTAGAGAATGATTTGCCAAGCCTTCGATAGCTCAGTTGGTAGAGCGGAGCACTGTAGTGGTAAAACAGGCATCCTTAGGTCGCTGGTTCAAATCCGGCTCGAAGGACTTTTGCCAAATGCAAATTTTATTGAATACTTGGAAAGTAAAATACTTGGATAGTAAAATAACAGACAATTTATAATTATATTATATTTCATCACTGAAAATAGATGCCTTTTGCTTTGAGGCTGTGGCCACGTTATGTTTCTGTCCAACACCAATCTTCATTGGGTTCCTGTGAGGTGATTCGGATCCCCATCTCTTGCTATGAACTGGCAAAACAGCAGAATCCCCTTGACAATCTTGATTTCTCAAGGGAAATGAGAGAACAGTATACACCATCCAAGATATTAAAATATTGTCAAGGCCCAACACGGCTGAATACTCTGAGGAGATGGCCTGTGAGGCGCCGCCTTTCAACTTTTCCCCCTTAGTATGGTGGTCAGTGACATGCGGGAGACTGCGGAGGGGGTCATTTCTTTAATTTGGAACTGATGTGCTTTTACTCAATTCGGGAACCTCACAAGCCAAATTTGTAGTATTTTGCACGAATTGCAAGAGATGTTTACAAGTCGACGGTTGAAGTGGAAGCTCGTATATCGACGGTTGAAGTGGAAGCTCGTATTGAGCTTGCTAGAGACTGATTTGCCAAGCCTTCGATAGCTCAGTTGGTAGAGCGGAGGACTGTAGTGGTAAAACAGGCATCCTTAGGTCGCTGGTTGAAATCCGGATTGAAGGACTTTTGCCAAATGCAAATTTTATTGAATACTTGGAAAGTAAAATACTTGGAAAATAACATAACAGACAATTTATAATGATATTATATTTCATCACTGAAAATAGATGCCTTTTGCTTTGAGGCTGTGGCCACGTTATATTTCTGTTCAACACCAATCTTCATTGGTTTCCTGTGAGGTGTTTTGGATCCCCATCTCTTGCTATGAACTGGCAAAACAGCAGAATCCCCTTGACAATCTTGTTTTCTCAAGGGAAATGAGAGAACACTATACACCATCCAAGATATTAAAATATTGTCAAGGCCCAACACGGCTGAATACTCTGAGGAGATGGCCTGTGAGGCGCCGCCTTTCAACTTTTCCCCCTTAGTATGGTGGTCAGTAACATGCGGGAGACTGCGGAGGGGGTCATTTTTTTAATTGGGAACTGATGTGCTTTTACTCAATTCGGGAACCTCACAAGCCAAATTTGTAGTATTTTGCACGAATTGCAAGAGATGTTTACAAGTCGACGGTTGAAGTGGAGGCTCGTATTGAGTTTGCTAGAGAATGATTTGCCAAGCCTTCGATAGCTCAGTTGGTAGAGCGGAGGACTGTAGTGGTAAAACAGGCATCCTTAGGTCACTGGTTCAAATCCGGCTCGAAGGACTTTTGCCAAATGCACATTTTATTGAATACTTGGAAAGTAAAATACTTGGAAAGTAAAATAACAGACAATTTATAATTATATTATATTTCATCACTGAAAATAGATGCCTTTTGCTTTGAGGCTGTGACCATGTTATTTTTCTGTCCAACACGAATCTTCGTTGGTTTCCTGTGAGGTGTTTTGGATCCCCATCTCTTGCTGTGAACTGACAAAACAGCAGAATCCCCTTGACAATCTTGATTTCTCAAGGGAAATGGGAGAACACTATACACCATCCAAGATATTAAAATATTGTCAAGGCCCAACGCGGCTGAATACTCTGAGGAGATGGCCTGTGAGGTGCCGCCTTTCAACTTTTCCCCCTTAGTATGGTGGTCAGTAACATGCGGGAGACTGCGGAGGGGGTCATTTTTTTAATTGGGAACTGATGTGCTTTTACTCAATTCGGGAACCTCACAAGCCAAATTTGTAGTATTTTGCACGAATTGCAAGAGATGTTTACAAGTCGACGGTTGAAGTGGAAGCTCGTATTGAGTTTGCTAGAGTTGATTTGCCAAGCCGTCGATAGCTCAGTTGGTAGAGCGGAGGACTGTAATGGTAAAACAGGCATCCTTAGGTCACTGGTTCAAATCCGGCTCAAAGGACTTTTGCCAAATGCACATTTTATTGAATACTTGGAAAGTAAAATACTTGGAAAGTAAAATAACAGACAATTTATAATTATATTATATTTCATTACTGAAAATAGATGCTTTTTGCTTTGAGGCTGTGGCCACGTTATTTTTCTGTCCAACACGAATCTTCATTGGTTTCCTGTCAGGTGTTTTGGATCCCCATCTCTTGCTATGAACTGGCAAAACAGCAGAATCCCCTTGACAATCTTGATTTCTCAAGGGAAATGAGAGAACACTATACACCATCCAAGATATTAAAATATTGTCAAGGCCCAACACGGCTGAATACTCTGAGGAGATGGCCTGTGAGGCGCCGCCTTTCAACTTTTCCCCCTTAGTATGGTGGTCATTAACATGCGGGAGACTGCGGAGGGGGTCATTTTTTTAATTGGGAACTGATGTGCTTTTACTCAATTCGGGAACCTCACAAGCCAAATTTGTAGTATTTTGCACGAATTGCAAGAGATGTTTACAAGTCGACGGTTGAAGTGGAAGCTCGTATTGAGTTTGCTAGAGAAGGATTTGCCAAGCCTTCGATAGCTCAGTTGGTGGAGCGGAGGACTGTAGTAGTAAAACAGGCATCCTTAGGTCGCTGGTTCAAATCCGGCTCGAAGGACTTTTGCCAAATGCAAATTTTATTGAATACTTGGAAAGTAAAATACTTGGAAAATAAAATAACAGACAATTTATAATTATATTATATTTCATCACTGAAAATAGATGCCTTTTGCTTTGAGGCTGTGGCCACGTTATGTTTCTGTCCAACACCAATCTTCATTGGTTTCCTGTGAGGTGATTCGGATCCCCATCTCTTGCTATGAACTGGCAAAACAGCAGAATCCCCTTGACAATCTTGATTTCTCAAGGGAAATGAGAGAACAGTATACACCATCCTAGATATTAAAATATTGTCAAGGCCCAACACGGCTGAATACTCTGAGGAGATGGCCTGTGAGGCGCCGCCTTTCAACTTTTCCCCCTTAGTATGGTGGTCAGTAACATGCGGGAGACTGCGGAGGGGGTCATTTTTTTAATTGGGAACTGATGTGCTTTTACTCAATTCGGGAATGTCACAAGCCAAATTTGTAGTATTTTGCACGAATTGCAAGAGATGTTTACAAGTCGACGGTTGAAGTGGAAGCTCGTATTGAGTTTGGTAGAGAACAATTTGCCAAGCCTTCGATAGCTCAGTTGGTAGGGCGGAGGACTGTAGTGGTAAAACAGGCATCCTTAGGTCGCTGGTTCAAATCCGGCTCGAAGGACTTTTGCCAAATGCACATTTTATTGAATACTTGGAAAGTAAAATGCTTGGAAAATAAAATAACAGACAATTTATAATTATATTATATTTCATCACTGAAAATAGATGCCTTTTGCTTTGAGGCTGTCGCCACGTTATGTTTCTGTCCAACACCAATCTTCATTAGTTTCCTGTGAGGTGTTTTGGATCCCCATCTCTTGCTATGAACTGGCAAAACAGCAGAATCCCCTTGACAATCTTGATTTCTCAAGGGAAATGAGAGAACACTATGAACTGATGTGCTTTTACTCAATTCGGGAACGTCACAAGCCAAATTTGTAGTATATTGCACGAATTGCAAGAGATGTTTACAAGTCGACGGTTGAAGTGGAAGCTTGTATTGAGTTTGCTAGAGAATGGTCTGACAAGCCTTCGATAGCTCAGTTGGTAGAGCGGAGGACTGTAGTGGTAAAACAGGCATCCTTAGGTCGCTGGTTCAAATCTGGCTCGAAGGACTTTTGCCAAATGCAAATTTTATTGAATACTTGGAAAGTAAAATACTTGGAAAATAAAATAACAGACAATTTATAATTATATTATATTTCATCACTGAAAATACATGCCTTTTGCTTTGAGGCTGTGGCCACGTTATGTTTCTGTCCAACACCAATCTTCATTGGTTTCCTGTGAGGTGATTCGGATCCCCATCTCTTGCTATGAACTGGCAAAACAGCAGAATCCCCTTGACAAGCTTGATTTCTCAAGGGAAATGAGAGAACAGTATACACCATCCAAGATATTAAAATATTGTCAAGGCCGAACACGGCTGAATACTCTGAGGAGATGGCCTGTGAGGAGCCGCCTTTCAACTTTTCCCCCTTAGTATGGTGGTCAGTAACATGCGGGAGACTGCGGAGGGGGTCATTTTTTTAATTGGGAACTGATGTGCTTTTACTCAATTCGGGAACGTCACAAGCCAAATTTGTAGTATTTTGCACGAATTGCAAGAGATGTTTACAAGTCGACGGTTGAAGTGGAAGCTCGTATTGAGTTTGCTAGAGAACAATTTGCCAAGCCTCCGATAGCTCAGTTGGTAGAGCGGAGGACTGTAGTGGTAAAACAGGCATCCTTAGGTCGCTGGTTCAAATTCGGCTCGAAGGACTTTTGCCAAATGCAAATTTTATTGAATACTTGGAAAGTAAAATACTTGGAAAATAAAATAACAGACAATTTATAATTATATTATATTTCATCACTGAAAATAGATGCCTTTTGCTTTGAGGCTGTGGCCACGTTATGTTTCTGTCCAACACCAATCTTCATTGGTTTCCTGTGAGGTGATTCGGATCCCCATCTCTTGCTATGAACTGGCAAAACAGCAGAATCCCCTTGACAATCTTGATTTCTCAAGGGTAAATGAGAGAACAGTATACACCATCCAAGATATTAAAATATTGTCAAGGCCCAACACGGCTGAATACTCTGAGGAGATGGCCTGTGAGGAGCCGCCTTTCAACTTTTCCCCCTTAGTATGGTGGTCAGTAACATGCGGGAGACTGCGGAGGGGGTCATTTTTTAAATTGGGAACTGATGTGCTTTTACTCAATTCGGGAACCTCACAAGCCAAATTTGTAGTATTTTGCACGAATTGCAAGAGATGTTTACAAGTCGACGGTTGAAGTGGAAGCTCGTATTGAGTTTGCTAGAGAATGATTTGCCAAGCCTTCGATAGCTCAGTTGGTAGAGCGGAGGACTGTAGTGGTAAAACAGGCATCCTTAGGTCGCTGGTTCAAATCCGGCTCGAAGGACTTTTGCCAAATGCACATTTTATTGAATACTTGGAAAGTAAAATACTTGGAAAATAAAATAACAGACAATTTATAATTATATTATATTTCATCACTGAAAATAGATGCCTTTTGCTTTGAGGCTGTGGCCACGTTATGTTTCTGTCCAACACCAATCTTCATTGGTTTCCTGTGAGGTGATTCGGATCCCCATCTCTTGCTATGAACTGGCAAAACAGCAGAATCCCCTTGACAATCTTGATTTCTCAAGGGAAATGAGAGAACAGTATACACCATCCAAGATATTAAAATATTGTCAAGGCCCAACACGGCTGAATACTCTGAGGAAATGGCCTGTGAAGCGCCGCCTTTCAACTTTTCCCCCTTAGTATGGTGGTCAGTAACATGCGGGAGACTGCGGAGGGGGTCATTTTTTTAATTGGGAACTGATGTGCTTTTACTCAATTCGGGAACCTCACAAGCCAAATTTGTAGTATTTTGCACGAATTGCAAGAGATGTTTACAAGTCGACGGTTGAAGTGGAAGCTCGTATTGAGCTTGCTAGAGACTGATTTGCCAATCCTTCGATAGCTCAGTTGGTAGAGCGGAGGACTGTAGTGGTAAAACAGGCATCCTTAGGTCGCTGGTTGAAATCCGGATTGAAGGACTTTTGCCAAATGCAAATTTTATTGAATACTTGGAAAGTAAAATACTTGGAAAATAAAATAACAGACAATTTATAATTATATTATATTTCATCACTGAAAATAGATGCCTTTTGCTTTGAGGCTGTGGCCACGTTATATTTCTGTTCAACACCAATCTTCATTGGTTTCCTGTGAGGTATTTTGGATCCCCATCTCTTGCTATGAACTGGCAAAACAGCAGAATCCCCTTGACAATCTTGATTTCTCAAGGGAAATGAGAGAACACTATACACCATCCAAGATATTAAAATATTGTCAAGGCCCAACACAGCTGAATACTCTGAGGAGATGGCCTGTGAGGCGCCGCCTTTCAACTTTTCCCCCTTAGTATGGTGGTCAGTAACATGCGGGAGACTGCGGAAGGGGTCATTTTTTTAATTGGGAACTGATGTGCTTTTACTCAATTCGGGAACGTTACAAGCCAAATTTGTAGTATTTTGCACGAATTGCAAGAGATGTTTACAAGTCGACGGTTGAAGTGGCAGCTCGTATTGAGTTTGCTAGAGAATGATGTGCCAAGCCTTCGATAGCTCAGTTGGTAGAGCGGAGGACTGTAGTGGTAAAACAGGCATCCTTAGGTCGCTGGTTCAAATCCGGCTCGAAGGACTTTTGCCAAATGCAAATTTTATTGAATACTTGGAAAGTAAAATACTTGGAAAATAAAATAACAGACAATTTATAATTATATTATATTTCATCACTGAAAATAGATGCCTTTTGCTTTGAGGCTGTCGCCACGTTATGTTTCTGTCCAACACCAATCTTCATTGGTTTCCTGTGAGGTGATTCGGATCCCCATCTCTTGCTATGAACTGGCAAAACAGCAGAATCCCCTTGACAATCTTGATTTCTCAAGGGAAATGAGAGAACAGTATACACCATCCAAGATATTAAAATATTGTCAAGGCCCAACACGGCTGAATACTCTGAGGAGATGGCCTGTGAGGAGCCGCCTTTCAACTTTTCCCCCTTAGTATGGTGGTCAGTAACATGCGGGAGACTGCGGAGGGGGTCATTTTTTTAATTGGGAACTGATGTGCTTTTACTCAATTCGGGAACCTCACAAGCCAAATTTGTAGTATTTTGCACGAATTGCAAGAGATGTTTACAAGTCGACGGTTGAAGTGGAAGCTCGTATTGAGTTTGCTAGAGAACAATTTGCCAAGCCTCCGATAGCTCAGTTGGTAGAGCGGAGGACTGTAGTGGTAAAACAGGCATCCTTAGGTCGCTGGTTCAAATCCGGCTCGAAGGACTTTTGCCAAATGCAAATTTTATTGAATACTTGGAAAGTAAAATACTTGGAAAATAAAATAACAGACAATTTATAATTATATTATATTTCATCACTGAAAATAGATGCCTTTTGCTTTGAGGCTGTGGCCACGTTATGTTTCTGTCCAACACCAATCTTCATTGGTTTCCTGTGAGGTGATTCGGATCCCCATCTCTTGCTATGAACTGGCAAAACAGCAGAATCCCCTTGACAATCTTGATTTCTCAAGGGTAAATGAGAGAACAGTATACACCATCCAAGATATTAAAATATTGTCAAGGCCCAACACGGCTGAATACTCTGAGGAGATGGCCTGTGAGGAGCCGCCTTTCAACTTTTCCCCCTTAGTATGGTGGTCAGTAACATGCGGGAGACTGCGGAGGGGGTCATTTTTTAAATTGGGAACTGATGTGCTTTTACTCAATTCGGGAACCTCACAAGCCAAATTTGTAGTATTTTGCACGAATTGCAAGAGATGTTTACAAGTCGACGGTTGAAGTGGAAGCTCGTATTGAGTTTGCTAGAGAATGATTTGCCAAGCCTTCGATAGCTCAGTTGGTAGAGCGGAGGACTGTAGTGGTAAAACAGGCATCCTTAGGTCGCTGGTTCAAATCCGGCTCGAAGGACTTTTGCCAAATGCACATTTTATTGAATACTTGGAAAGTAAAATACTTGGAAAATAAAATAACAGACAATTTATAATTATATTATATTTCATCACTGAAAATAGATGCCTTTTGCTTTGAGGCTGTGGCCACGTTATGTTTCTGTCCAACACCAATCTTCATTGGTTTCCTGTGAGGTGATTCGGATCCCCATCTCTTGCTATGAACTGGCAAAACAGCAGAATCCCCTTGACAATCTTGATTTCTCAAGGGAAATGAGAGAACAGTATACACCATCCAAGATATTAAAATATTGTCAAGGCCCAACACGGCTGAATACTCTGAGGAAATGGCCTGTGAAGCGCCGCCTTTCAACTTTTCCCCCTTAGTATGGTGGTCAGTAACATGCGGGAGACTGCGGAGGGGGTCATTTTTTTAATTGGGAACTGATGTGCTTTTACTCAATTCGGGAACCTCACAAGCCAAATTTGTAGTATTTTGCACGAATTGCAAGAGATGTTTACAAGTCGACGGTTGAAGTGGAAGCTCGTATTGAGCTTGCTAGAGACTGATTTGCCAATCCTTCGATAGCTCAGTTGGTAGAGCGGAGGACTGTAGTGGTAAAACAGGCATCCTTAGGTCGCTGGTTGAAATCCGGATTGAAGGACTTTTGCCAAATGCAAATTTTATTGAATACTTGGAAAGTAAAATACTTGGAAAATAAAATAACAGACAATTTATAATTATATTATATTTCATCACTGAAAATAGATGCCTTTTGCTTTGAGGCTGTGGCCACGTTATATTTCTGTTCAACACCAATCTTCATTGGTTTCCTGTGAGGTATTTTGGATCCCCATCTCTTGCTATGAACTGGCAAAACAGCAGAATCCCCTTGACAATCTTGATTTCTCAAGGGAAATGAGAGAACACTATACACCATCCAAGATATTAAAATATTGTCAAGGCCCAACACAGCTGAATACTCTGAGGAGATGGCCTGTGAGGCGCCGCCTTTCAACTTTTCCCCCTTAGTATGGTGGTCAGTAACATGCGGGAGACTGCGGAAGGGGTCATTTTTTTAATTGGGAACTGATGTGCTTTTACTCAATTCGGGAACGTTACAAGCCAAATTTGTAGTATTTTGCACGAATTGCAAGAGATGTTTACAAGTCGACGGTTGAAGTGGCAGCTCGTATTGAGTTTGCTAGAGAATGATGTGCCAAGCCTTCGATAGCTCAGTTGGTAGAGCGGAGGACTGTAGTGGTAAAACAGGCATCCTTAGGTCGCTGGTTCAAATCCGGCTCGAAGGACTTTTGCCAAATGCAAATTTTATTGAATACTTGGAAAGTAAAATACTTGGAAAATAAAATAACAGACAATTTATAATTATATTATATTTCATCACTGAAAATAGATGCCTTTTGCTTTGAGGCTGTCGCCACGTTATGTTTCTGTCCAACACCAATCTTCATTGGTTTCCTGTGAGGTGATTCGGATCCCCATCTCTTGCTATGAACTGGCAAAACAGCAGAATCCCCTTGACAATCTTGATTTCTCAAGGGAAATGAGAGAACAGTATACACCATCCAAGATATTAAAATATTGTCAAGGCCCAACACGGCTGAATACTCTGAGGAGATGGTCTGTGAGGAGCCGCCTTTCAACTTTTCCCCCTTAGTATGGTGGTCAGTAACATGCGGGAGACTGCGGAGGGGGTCATTTTTTTAATTGGGAACTGATGTGCTTTTACTCAATTCGGGAACCTCACAAGCCAAATTTGTAGTATTTTGCACGAATTGCAAGAGATGTTTACAAGTCGACGGTTGAAGTGGAAGCTCGTATTGAGTTTGCTAGAGAACGATTTGTCAAGCCTTCGATAGCTCAGTTGGTAGAGCGGAGGACTTTAGTGGTAAAACAGGCATCCTTAGGTCGATTTGCCAAATGCACATTTTATTGAATACTTGGAAAGTAAAATACTTGGAAAGTAAAATAACAGACAATTTATAATTATATTATATTTCATCACTTAAAATAGATGCCTTTTGCTTTGAGGCTGTGGCCACGTTATTTTTCTGTCCGACACCAATCTTCGTTGGTTTCCTGTGAGGTATTTTGGATCCCCATCTCTTGCTATGAACTGACAAAACAGCAGAATCCCCTTGACAATCTTGATTTCTCAAGGAAAATGAGAGAACACTATACACCATCCAAGATATTAAAATATTGTCAAGGCCCAACGCGGCTGAATACTCTGAGGAGATGGCCTGTGAGGTGCCGCCTTTCAACTTTTCCCCCTTAGTATGGTGGTCACTAACATGCGGGAGACTGCGGAGGGGGTCATTTTTTTAATTGGGAACTGATGTGCTTTTACTCAATTTGGGAACCTCACAAGCCAAATTTGTAGTATTTTGCACGAATTGCAAGAGATGTTTACAAGTCGACGGTTGAAGTGGAAGCTCGTATTGAGTTTGCTAGAGAATGATTTGCCTAGCCTTCGATAGCTCAGTTGGTAGAGCGGAGGACTGTAGTGGTACAACAGGCATCCTTAGGTTGCTGGTTCAAATCCCGCTCGAAGGACTTTTGCCAAATGCAAATTTTATTGAATACTTGGAAAGTAAAATACTTGGAAAGTAAAATAACAGACAATTTATAATTATATTATATTTCATCACTGAAAATAGATGCCTGTTGCTTTGAGGCTGTGGCCACGTTATGTTTCTGTCCAACACGAATCTTCATTGGTTTCATGTGAGGTGTTTTGGATCCCCATCTCTTGCTATGAACTGGCAGAACAGCAGAATCCCCTTGACAATCTTGATTTCTCAAGGGAAATGAGAGAACACTATACACCATCCAAGATATTAAAATATTGTCAAGGCCCAACACGGCTGAATACTCTGATGAGATGGCCTGTGAGGCGCCGCCTTTCAACTTTTCCCCCTTAGTATGGTGGTCAGTAACATGCGGGAGACTGCGGAGGGGGTCATTTTTTTAATTGGGAACTGATGTGCTTTTACTCAATTCGGGAACCTCACAAGCCAAATTTGTAGTATTTTGCACGAATTGCAAGAGATGTTTACAAGTCGACGGTTGAAGTGGAAGCTCGTATATCGACGGTTGAAGTGGAAGCTCGTATTGAGCTTGCTAGAGACTGATTTGCCAAGCCTTCGATAGCTCAGTTGGTAGAGCGGAGGACTGTAGTGGTAAAACAGGCATCCTTAGGTCGCTGGTTGAAATCCGGATTGAAGGACTTTTGCCAAATGCAAATTTTATTGAATACTTGGAAAGTAAAATACTTGGAAAATAACATAACAGACAATTTATAATGATATTATATTTCATCACTGAAAATAGATGCCTTTTGCTTTGAGGCTGTGGCCACGTTATATTTCTGTTCAACACCAATCTTCATTGGTTTCCTGTGAGGTGTTTTGGATCCCCATCTCTTGCTATGAACTGGCAAAACAGCAGAATCCCCTTGACAATCTTGATTTCTCAAGGGAAATGAGAGAACAGTATACACCATCCAAGATATTAAAATATTGTCAAGGCCCAACACGGCTGAATACTCTGAGGAGATGGCCTGTGAGGCGCCGCCTTTCAACTTTTCCCCCTTAGTATGGTGGTCAGTAACATGCGGGAGACTGCGGAGGGGGTCATTTTTTTAATTGGGAACTGATGTGCTTTTACTCAATTCGGGAACCTCACAAGCCAAATTTGTAGTATTTTGCACGAATTGCAAGAGATGTTTACAAGTCGACGGTTGAAGTGGAGGCTCGTATTGAGTTTGCTAGAGAATGATTTGCCAAGCCTTCGATAGCTCAGTTGGTAGAGCGGAGGACTGTAGTGGTAAAACAGGCATCCTTAGGTCACTGGTTCAAATCCGGCTCGAAGGACTTTTGCCAAATGCACATTTTATTGAATACTTGGAAAGTAAAATACTTGGAAAGTAAAATAACAGACAATTTATAATTATATTATATTTCATCACTGAAAATAGATGCCTTTTGCTTTGAGGCTGTGACCATGTTATTTTTCTGTCCAACACGAATCTTCGTTGGTTTCCTGTGAGGTGTTTTGGATCCCCATCTCTTGCTATGAACTGACAAAACAGCAGAATCCCTTTGACAATCTTGATTTCTCAAGGGAAATGGGAGAACACTATACACCATCCAAGATATTAAAATATTGTCAAGGCCCAACGCGGCTGAATACTCTGAGGAGATGGCCTGTGAGGTGCCGCCTTTCAACTTTTCCCCCTTAGTATGGTGGTCAGTAACATGCGGGAGACTGCGGAGGGGGTCATTTTTTTAATTGGGAACTGATGTGCTTTTACTCAATTCGGGAACCTCACAAGCCAAATTTGTAGTATTTTGCACGAATTGCAAGAGATGTTTACAAGTCGACGGTTGAAGTGGAAGCTCGTATTGAGTTTGCTAGAGTTGATTTGCCAAGCCTTCGATAGCTCAGTTGGTAGAGTGGAGGACTGTAATGGTAAAACAAGCATCCTTAGGTCACTGGTTCAAATCCGGCTCAAAGGACTTTTGCCAAATGCACATTTTATTGAATACATGGAAAGTAAAATACTTGGAAAGTAAAATAACAGACAATTTATAATTATATTATATTTCATTACTGAAAATAGATGCTTTTTGCTTTGAGGCTGTGGCCACGTTATTTTTCTGTCCAACACGAATCTTCATTGGTTTCCTGTCAGGTGTTTTGGATCCCCATCTCTTGCTATGAACTGGCAAAACAGCAGAATCCCCTTGACAATCTTGATTTCTCAAGGGAAATGAGAGAACACTATACACCATCCAAGATATTAAAATATTGTCAAGGCCCAACACGGCTGAATACTCTGAGGAGATGGCCTGTGAGGCGCCGCCTTTCAACTTTTCCCCCTTAGTATGGTGGTCATTAACATGCGGGAGACTGCGGAGGGGGTCATTTTTTTAATTGGGAACTGATGTGCTTTTACTCAATTCGGGAACCTCACAAGCCAAATTTGTAGTATTTTGCACGAATTGCAAGAGATGTTTACAAGTCGACGGTTGAAGTGGAAGCTCGTATTGAGTTTGCTAGAGAAGGATTTGCCAAGCCTTCGATAGCTCAGTTGGTGGAGCGGAGGACTGTAGTAGTAAAACAGGCATCCTTAGGTCGCTGGTTCAAATCCGGCTCGAAGGACTTTTGCCAAATGCAAATTTTATTGAATACTTGGAAAGTAAAATACTTGGAAAATAAAATAACAGACAATTTATAATTATATTATATTTCATCACTGAAAATAGATGCCTTTTGCTTTGAGGCTGTGGCCACATTATGTTTCTGTCCAACACCAATCTTCATTGGTTTCCTGTGAGGTGATTCGGATCCCCATCTCTTGCTATGAACTGGCAAAACAGCAGAATCCCCTTGACAATCTTGATTTCTCAAGGGAAATGAGAGAACAGTATACACCATCCTAGATATTAAAATATTGTCAAGGCCCAACACGGCTGAATACTCTGAGGAGATGGCCTGTGAGGCGCCGCCTTTCAACTTTTCCCCCTTAGTATGGTGGTCAGTAACATGCGGGAGACTGCGGAGGGGGTCATTTTTTTAATTGGGAACTGATGTGCTTTTACTCAATTCGGGAATGTCACAAGCCAAATTTGTAGTATTTTGCACGAATTGCAAGAGATGTTTACAAGTCGACGGTTGAAGTGGAAGCTCGTATTGAGTTTGGTAGAGAACGATTTGCCAAGCCTTCGATAGCTCAGTTGGTAGGGCGGAGGACTGTAGTGGTAAAACAGGCATCCTTAGGTCGCTGGTTCAAATCCGGCTCGAAGGACTTTTGCCAAATGCACATTTTATTGAATACTTGGAAAGTAAAATGCTTGGAAAATAAAATAACAGACAATTTATAATTATATTATATTTCATCACTGAAAATAGATGCCTTTTGCTTTGAGGCTGTCGCCACGTTATGTTTCTGTCCAACACCAATCTTCATTGGTTTCCTGTGAGGTGATTCGGATCCCCATCTCTTGCTATGAACTGGCAAAACAGCAGAATCCCCTTGACAATCTTGATTTCTCAAGGGAAATGAGAGAACAGTATACACCATCCTAGATATTAAAATATTGTCAAGGCCCAACACGGCTGAATACTCTGAGGAGATGGCCTGTGAGGCGCCGCCTTTCAACTTTTCCCCCTTAGTATGGTGGTCAGTAACATGCGGGAGACTGCGGAGGGGGTCATTTTTTTAATTGGGAACTGATGTGCTTTTACTCAATTCGGGAATGTCACAAGCCAAATTTGTAGTATTTTGCACGAATTGCAAGAGATGTTTACAAGTCGACGGTTGAAGTGGAAGCTCGTATTGAGTTTGGTAGAGAACGATTTGCCAAGCCTTCGATAGCTCAGTTGGTAGGGCGGAGGACTGTAGTGGTAAAACAGGCATCCTTAGGTCGCTGGTTCAAATCCGGCTCGAAGGACTTTTGCCAAATGCACATTTTATTGAATACTTGGAAAGTAAAATGCTTGGAAAATAAAATAACAGACAATTTATAATTATATTATATTTCATCACTGAAAATAGATGCCTTTTGCTTTGAGGCTGTCGCCACGTTATGTTTCTGTCCAACACCAATCTTCATTAGTTTCCTGTGAGGTGTTTTGGATCCCCATCTCTTGCTATGAACTGGCAAAACAGCAGAATCCCCTTGACAATCTTGATTTCTCAAGGGAAATGAGAGAACACTATGAACTGATGTGCTTTTACTCAATTCGGGAACGTCACAAGCCAAATTTGTAGTATATTGCACGAATTGCAAGAGATGTTTACAAGTCGACGGTTGAAGTGGAAGCTTGTATTGAGTTTGCTAGAGAATGGTCTGACAAGCCTTCGATAGCTCAGTTGGTAGAGCGGAGGACTGTAGTGGTAAAACAGGCATCCTTAGGTCGCTGGTTCAAATCTGGCTCGAAGGACCTTTGCCAAATGCAAATTTTATTGAATACTTGGAAAGTAAAATACTTGGAAAATAAAATAACAGACAATTTATAATTATATTATATTTCATCACTGAAAATACATGCCTTTTGCTTTGAGGCTGTGGCCACGTTATGTTTCTGTCCAACACCAATCTTCATTGGTTTCCTGTGAGGTGATTCGGATCCCCATCTCTTGCTATGAACTGGCAAAACAGCAGAATCCCCTTGACAAGCTTGATTTCTCAAGGGAAATGAGAGAACAGTATACACCATCCAAGATATTAAAATATTGTCAAGGCCGAACACGGCTGAATACTCTGAGGAGATGGCCTGTGAGGAGCCGCCTTTCAACTTTTCCCCCTTAGTATGGTGGTCAGTAACATGCGGGAGACTGCGGAGGGGGTCATTTTTTTAATTGGGAACTGATGTGCTTTTACTCAATTCGGGAACGTCACAAGCCAAATTTGTAGTATTTTGCACGAATTGCAAGAGATGTTTACAAGTCGACGGTTGAAGTGGAAGCTCGTATTGAGTTTGCTAGAGAACAATTTGCCAAGCCTCCGATAGCTCAGTTGGTAGAGCGGAGGACTGTAGTGGTAAAACAGGCATCCTTAGGTCGCTGGTTCAAATCCGGCTCGAAGGACTTTTGCCAAATGCAAATTTTATTGAATACTTGGAAAGTAAAATACTTGGAAAATAAAATAACAGACAATTTATAATTATATTATATTTCATCACTGAAAATAGATGCCTTTTGCTTTGAGGCTGTGGCCACGTTATGTTTCTGTCCAACACCAATCTTCATTGGTTTCCTGTGAGGTGATTCGGATCCCCATCTCTTGCTATGAACTGGCAAAACAGCAGAATCCCCTTGACAATCTTGATTTCTCAAGGGTAAATGAGAGAACAGTATACACCATCCAAGATATTAAAATATTGTCAAGGCCCAACACGGCTGAATACTCTGAGGAGATGGCCTGTGAGGAGCCGCCTTTCAACTTTTCCCCCTTAGTATGGTGGTCAGTAACATGCGGGAGACTGCGGAGGGGGTCATTTTTTAAATTGGGAACTGATGTGCTTTTACTCAATTCGGGAACCTCACAAGCCAAATTTGTAGTATTTTGCACGAATTGCAAGAGATGTTTACAAGTCGACGGTTGAAGTGGAAGCTCCTATTGAGTTTGCTAGAGAATGATTTGCCAAGCCTTCGATAGCTCAGTTGGTAGAGCGGAGGACTGTAGTGGTAAAACAGGCATCCTTAGGTCGCTGGTTCAAATCCGGCTCGAAGGACTTTTGCCAAATGCACATTTTATTGAATACTTGGAAAGTAAAATACTTGGAAAATAAAATAACAGACAATTTATAATTATATTATATTTCATCACTGAAAATAGATGCCTTTTGCTTTGAGGCTGTGGCCACGTTATGTTTCTGTCCAACACCAATCTTCATTGGTTTCCTGTGAGGTGATTCGGATCCCCATCTCTTGCTATGAACTGGCAAAACAGCAGAATCCCCTTGACAAGCTTGATTTCTCAAGGGAAATGAGAGAACAGTATACACCATCCAAGATATTAAAATATTGTCAAGGCCCAACACGGCTGAATACTCTGAGGAGATGGCCTGTGAGGCGCCGCCTTTCAACTTTTCCCCCTTAGTATGGTGGTCATTAACATGAGGGAGACTGCGGAGGGGGTCATTTTTTTAATTGGGAACTGATGTGCTTTTACTCAATTCGGGAACCTCACAAGCCAAATTTGTAGTATTTTGCACGAATTGCAAGAGATGTTTACAAGTCGACGGTTGAAGTGGAAGCTCGTATATCGACGGTTGAAGTGGAAGCTCGTATTGAGCTTGCTAGAGACTGATTTGCCAAGCCTTCGATAGCTCAGTTGGTAGAGCGTAGGACTGTAGTGGTAAAACAGGCATCCTTAGGTCGCTGGTTGAAATCCGGATTGAAGGACTTTTGCCAAATGCAAATTTTATTGAATACTTGGAAAGTAAAATACTTGGAAAATAACATAACAGACAATTTATAATGATATTATATTTCATCACTGAAAATAGATGCCTTTTGCTTTGAGGCTGTGGCCACGTTATATTTCTGTTCAACACCAATCTTCATTGGTTTCCTGTGAGGTGTTTTGGATCCCCATCTCTTGCTATGAACTGGCAAAACAGCAGAATCCCCTTGACAATCTTGATTTCTCAAGGGAAATGAGAGAACACTATACACCATCCAAGATATTAAAATATTGTCAAGGCCCAACACGGCTGAATACTCTGAGGAGATGGCCTGTGAGGCGCCGCCTTTCAACTTTTCCCCCTTAGTATGGTGGTCAGTAACATGCGGGAGACTGCGGAGGGGGTCATTTTTTTAATTGGGAACTGATGTGCTTTTACTCAATTCGGGAACCTCACAAGCCAAATTTGTAGTATTTTGCACGAATTGCAAGAGATGTTTACAAGTCGACGGTTGAAGTGGAGGCTCGTATTGAGTTTGCTAGAGAATGATTTGCCAAGCCTTCGATAGCTCAGTTGGTAGAGCGGAGGACTGTAGTGGTAAAACAGGCATCCTTAGGTCACTGGTTCAAATCCGGCTCGAAGGACTTTTGCCAAATGCACATTTTATTGAATACTTGGAAAGTAAAATACTTGGAAAGTAAAATAACAGACAATTTATAATTATATTATATTTCATCACTGAAAATAGATGCCTTTTGCTTTGAGGCTGTGACCATGTTATTTTTCTGTCCAACACGAATCTTCGTTGGTTTCCTGTGAGGTGTTTTGGATCCCCATCTCTTGCTATGAACTGACAAAACAGCAGAATCCCTTTGACAATCTTGATTTCTCAAGGGAAATGGGAGAACACTATACACCATCCAAGATATTAAAATATTGTCAAGGCCCAACGCGGCTGAATACTCTGAGGAGATGGCCTGTGAGGTGCCGCCTTTCAACTTTTCCCCCTTAGTATGGTGGTCAGTAACATGCGGGAGACTGCGGAGGGGGTCATTTTTTTAATTGGGAACTGATGTGCTTTTACTCAATTCGGGAACCTCACAAGCCAAATTTGTAGTATTTTGCACGAATTGCAAGAGATGTTTACAAGTCGACGGTTGAAGTGGAAGCTCGTATTGAGTTTGCTAGAGTTGATTTGCCAAGCCTTCGATAGCTCAGTTGGTAGAGTGGAGGACTGTAATGGTAAAACAGGCATCCTTAGGTCACTGGTTCAAATCCGGCTCAAAGGACTTTTGCCAAATGCACATTTTATTGAATACTTGGAAAGTAAAATACTTGGAAAGTAAAATAACAGACAATTTATAATTATATTATATTTCATTACTGAAAATAGATGCTTTTTGCTTTGAGGCTGTGGCCACGTTATTTTTCTGTCCAACACGAATCTTCATTGGTTTCCTGTCAGGTGTTTTGGATCCCCATCTCTTGCTATGAACTGGCAAAACAGCAGAATCCCCTTGACAATCTTGATTTCTCAAGGGAAATGAGAGAACACTATACACCATCCAAGATATTAAAATATTGTCAAGGCCCAACACGGCTGAATACTCTGAGGAGATGGCCTGTGAGGCGCCGCCTTTCAACTTTTCCCCCTTAGTATGGTGGTCATTAACATGCGGGAGACTGCGGAGGGGGTCATTTTTTTAATTGGGAACTGATGTGCTTTTACTCAATTCGGGAACCTCACAAGCCAAATTTGTAGTATTTTGCACGAATTGCAAGAGATGTTTACAAGTCGACGGTTGAAGTGGAAGCTCGTATTGAGTTTGCTAGAGAAGGATTTGCCAAGCCTTCGATAGCTCAGTTGGTGGAGCGGAGGACTGTAGTAGTAAAACAGGCATCCTTAGGTCGCTGGTTCAAATCCGGCTCGAAGGACTTTTGCCAAATGCAAATTTTATTGAATACTTGGAAAGTAAAATACTTGGAAAATAAAATAACAGACAATTTATAATTATATTATATTTCATCACTGAAAATAGATGCCTTTTGCTTTGAGGCTGTGGCCACATTATGTTTCTGTCCAACACCAATCTTCATTGGTTTCCTGTGAGGTGATTCGGATCCCCATCTCTTGCTATGAACTGGCAAAACAGCAGAATCCCCTTGACAATCTTGATTTCTCAAGGGAAATGAGAGAACAGTATACACCATCCTAGATATTAAAATATTGTCAAGGCCCAACACGGCTGAATACTCTGAGGAGATGGCCTGTGAGGCGCCGCCTTTCAACTTTTCCCCCTTAGTATGGTGGTCAGTAACATGCGGGAGACTGCGGAGGGGGTCATTTTTTTAATTGGGAACTGATGTGCTTTTACTCAATTCGGGAATGTCACAAGCCAAATTTGTAGTATTTTGCACGAATTGCAAGAGATGTTTACAAGTCGACGGTTGAAGTGGAAGCTCGTATTGAGTTTGGTAGAGAACGATTTGCCAAGCCTTCGATAGCTCAGTTGGTAGGGCGGAGGACTGTAGTGGTAAAACAGGCATCCTTAGGTCGCTGGTTCAAATCCGGCTCGAAGGACTTTTGCCAAATGCACATTTTATTGAATACTTGGAAAGTAAAATGCTTGGAAAATAAAATAACAGACAATTTATAATTATATTATATTTCATCACTGAAAATAGATGCCTTTTGCTTTGAGGCTGTCGCCACGTTATGTTTCTGTCCAACACCAATCTTCATTAGTTTCCTGTGAGGTGTTTTGGATCCCCATCTCTTGCTATGAACTGGCAAAACAGCAGAATCCCCTTGACAATCTTGATTTCTCAAGGGAAATGAGAGAACACTATGAACTGATGTGCTTTTACTCAATTCGGGAACGTCACAAGCCAAATTTGTAGTATATTGCACGAATTGCAAGAGATGTTTACAAGTCGACGGTTGAAGTGGAAGCTTGTATTGAGTTTGCTAGAGAATGGTCTGACAAGCCTTCGATAGCTCAGTTGGTAGAGCGGAGGACTGTAGTGGTAAAACAGGCATCCTTAGGTCGCTGGTTCAAATCTGGCTCGAAGGACTTTTGCCAAATGCAAATTTTATTGAATACTTGGAAAGTAAAATACTTGGAAAATAAAATAACAGACAATTTATAATTATATTATATTTCATCACTGAAAATACATGCCTTTTGCTTTGAGGCTGTGGCCACGTTATGTTTCTGTCCAACACCAATCTTCATTGGTTTCCTGTGAGGTGATTCGGATCCCCATCTCTTGCTATGAACTGGCAAAACAGCAGAATCCCCTTGACAAGCTTGATTTCTCAAGGGAAATGAGAGAACAGTATACACCATCCAAGATATTAAAATATTGTCAAGGCCGAACACGGCTGAATACTCTGAGGAGATGGCCTGTGAGGAGCCGCCTTTCAACTTTTCCCCCTTAGTATGGTGGTCAGTAACATGCGGGAGACTGCGGAGGGGGTCATTTTTTTAATTGGGAACTGATGTGCTTTTACTCAATTCGGGAACGTCACAAGCCAAATTTGTAGTATTTTGCACGAATTGCAAGAGATGTTTACAAGTCGACGGTTGAAGTGGAAGCTCGTATTGAGTTTGCTAGAGAACAATTTGCCAAGCCTCCGATAGCTCAGTTGGTAGAGCGGAGGACTGTAGTGGTAAAACAGGCATCCTTAGGTCGCTGGTTCAAATCCGGCTCGAAGGACTTTTGCCAAATGCAAATTTTATTGAATACTTGGAAAGTAAAATACTTGGAAAATAAAATAACAGACAATTTATAATTATATTATATTTCATCACTGAAAATAGATGCCTTTTGCTTTGAGGCTGTGGCCACGTTATGTTTCTGTCCAACACCAATCTTCATTGGTTTCCTGTGAGGTGATTCGGATCCCCATCTCTTGCTATGAACTGGCAAAACAGCAGAATCCCCTTGACAATCTTGATTTCTCAAGGGTAAATGAGAGAACAGTATACACCATCCAAGATATTAAAATATTGTCAAGGCCCAACACGGCTGAATACTCTGAGGAGATGGCCTGTGAGGAGCCGCCTTTCAACTTTTCCCCCTTAGTATGGTGGTCAGTAACATGCGGGAGACTGCGGAGGGGGTCATTTTTTAAATTGGGAACTGATGTGCTTTTACTCAATTCGGGAACCTCACAAGCCAAATTTGTAGTATTTTGCACGAATTGCAAGAGATGTTTACAAGTCGACGGTTGAAGTGGAAGCTCCTATTGAGTTTGCTAGAGAATGATTTGCCAAGCCTTCGATAGCTCAGTTGGTAGAGCGGAGGACTGTAGTGGTAAAACAGGCATCCTTAGGTCGCTGGTTCAAATCCGGCTCGAAGGACTTTTGCCAAATGCACATTTTATTGAATACTTGGAAAGTAAAATACTTGGAAAATAAAATAACAGACAATTTATAATTATATTATATTTCATCACTGAAAATAGATGCCTTTTGCTTTGAGGCTGTGGCCACGTTATGTTTCTGTCCAACACCAATCTTCATTGGTTTCCTGTGAGGTGATTCGGATCCCCATCTCTTGCTATGAACTGGCAAAACAGCAGAATCCCCTTGACAAGCTTGATTTCTCAAGGGAAATGAGAGAACAGTATACACCATCCAAGATATTAAAATATTGTCAAGGCCCAACACGGCTGAATACTCTGAGGAAATGGCCTGTGAGGCGCCGCCTTTCAACTTTTCCCCCTTAGTATGGTGGTCAGTAACATGCGGGAGACTGCGGAGGGGGTCATTTTTTTAATTGGGAACTGATGTGCTTTTACTCAATTCGGGAACGTCACAAGCCAAATTTGTAGTATTTTGCACGAATTGCAAGAGATGTTTACAAGTCGACGGTTGAAGTGGAAGCTCGTATTGAGTTTGCTAGAGAACAATTTGCCAAGCCTCCGATAGCTCAGTTGGTAGAGCGGAGGACTGTAGTGGTAAAACAGGCATCCTTAGGTCGCTGGTTCAAATCCGGCTCGAAGGACTTTTGCCAAATGCAAATTTTATTGAATACTTGGAAAGTAAAATACTTGGAAAATAAAATAACAGACAATTTATAATTATATTATATTTCATCACTGAAAATAGATGCCTTTTGCTTTGAGGCTGTGGCCACGTTATGTTTCTGTCCAACACCAATCTTCATTGGTTTCCTGTGAGGTGATTCGGATCCCCATCTCTTGCTATGAACTGGCAAAACAGCAGAATCCCCTTGACAATCTTGATTTCTCAAGGGTAAATGAGAGAACAGTATACACCATCCAAGATATTAAAATATTGTCATGGCCCAACACGGCTGAATACTCTGAGGAGATGGCCTGTGAGGAGCCGCCTTTCAACTTTTCCCCCTTAGTATGGTGGTCAGTAACATGCGGGAGACTGCGGAGGGGGTCATTTTTTAAATTGGGAACTGATGTGCTTTTACTCAATTCGGGAACCTCACAAGCCAAATTTGTAGTATTTTGCACGAATTGCAAGAGATGTTTACAAGTCGACGGTTGAAGTGGAAGCTCCTATTGAGTTTGCTAGAGAATGATTTGCCAAGCCTTCGATAGCTCAGTTGGTAGAGCGGAGGACTGTAGTGGTAAAACAGGCATCCTTAGGTCGCTGGTTCAAATCCGGCTCGAAGGACTTTTGCCAAATGCACATTTTATTGAATACTTGGAAAGTAAAATACTTGGAAAATAAAATAACAGACAATTTATAATTATATTATATTTCATCACTGAAAATAGATGCCTTTTGCTTTGAGGCTGTGGCCACGTTATGTTTCTGTCCAACACCAATCTTCATTGGTTTCCTGTGAGGTGATTCGGATCCCCATCTCTTGCTATGAACTGGCAAAACAGCAGAATCCCCTTGACAATCTTGATTTCTCAAGGGAAATGAGAGAACAGTATACACCATCCAAGATATTAAAATATTGTCAAGGCCCAACACGGCTGAATACTCTGAGGAAATGGCCTGTGAGGCGCCGCCTTTCAACTTTTCCCCCTTAGTATGGTGGTCAGTAACATGCGGGAGACTGCGGAGGGGGTCATTTTTTTAATTGGGAACTGATGTGCTTTTACTCAATTCGGGAACCTCACAAGCCAAATTTGTAGTATTTTGCACGAATTGCAAGAGATGTTTACAAGTCGACGGTTGAAGTGGAAGCTCGTATTGAGCTTGCTAGAGACTGATTTGCCAAGCCTTCGATAGCTCAGTTGGTAGAGCGGAGGACTGTAGTGGTAAAACAGGCATCCTTAGGTCGCTGGTTGAAATCCGGATTGAAGGACTTTTGCCAAATGCAAATTTTATTGAATACTTGGAAAGTAAAATACTTGGAAAATAAAATAACAGACAATTTATAATTATATTATATTTCATCACTGAAAATAGATGCCTTTTGCTTTGAGGCTGTGGCCACGTTATATTTCTGTTCAACACCAATCTTCATTGGTTTCCTGTGAGGTATTTTGGATCCCCATCTCTTGCTATGAACTGGCAAAACAGCAGAATCCCCTTGACAATCTTGATTTCTCAAGGGAAATGAGAGAACACTATACACCATCCAAGATATTAAAATATTGTCAAGGCCCAACACGGCTGAATACTCTGAGGAGATGGCCTGTGAGGCGCCGCCTTTCAACTTTTCCCCCTTAGTATGGTGGTCAGTAACATGCGGGAGACTGCGGAAGGGGTCATTTTTTTAATTGGGAACTGATGTGCTTTTACTCAATTCGGGAACGTTACAAGCCAAATTTGTAGTATTTTGCACGAATTGCAAGAGATGTTTACAAGTCGACGGTTGAAGTGGCAGCTCGTATTGAGTTTGCTAGAGAATGATGTGCCAAGCCTTCGATAGCTCAGTTGGTAGAGCAGAGGACTGTAGTGGTAAAACAGGCATCCTTAGGTCGCTGGTTCAAATCCGGCTCGAAGGACTTTTGCCAAATGCAAATTTTATTGAATACTTGGAAAGTAAAATACTTGGAAAATAAAATAACAGACAATTTATAATTATATTATATTTCATCACTGAAAATAGATGCCTTTTGCTTTGAGGCCTGTGGTCACGTTATGTTTCTGTCCAACACCAATCTTCATTGGTTTCCTGTGAGGTGATTCGGATCCCCATCTCTTGCTATGAACTGGCAAAACAGCAGAATCCCCTTGACAATCTTGATTTCTCAAGGGAAATGAGAGAACAGTATACACCATCCAAGATATTAAAATATTGTCAAGGCCCAACACGGCTGAATACTCTGAGGAGATGGCCTGTGAGGAGCCGCCTTTCAACTTTTCCCCCTTAGTATGGTGGTCAGTAACATGCGGGAGACTGCGGAGGGGGTCATTTTTTTAATTGGGAACTGATGTGCTTTTACTCAATTCGGGAACCTCACAAGCCAAATTTGTAGTATTTTGCACGAATTGCAAGAGATGTTTACAAGTCGACGGTTGAAGTGGAAGCTCGTATTGAGTTTGCTAGAAAACGATTTGCCAAGCCTTCGATAGCTCAGTTGGTAGAGGGGAGGACTGTAGTGGTAAACCAGGCATCCTTAGGTCGCTGGTTCAAATCCGGCTCGAATGACTTTTGCCAAATGCACATTTTATTGAATACTTGGAAAGTAAAATACTTGGAAAGTAAAATAACAGACAATTTATAATTATATTATATTTCATCACTGAAAATAGATGCCTTTTGCTTTGAGGCTGTGGCCACGTTATTTTTCTGTCCGACACCAATCTTCGTTGGTTTCCTGTGAGGTATTTTGGATCCCCATCTCTTGCTATGAACTGACAAAACAGCAGAATCCCCTTGACAATCTTGATTTCTCAAGGAAAATGAGAGAACACTATACACCATCCAAGATATTAAAATATTGTCAAGGCCCAACGCGGCTGAATACTCTGAGGAGATGGCCTGTGAGGTGCCGCCTTTCAACTTTTCCCCCTTAGTATGGTGGTCACTAACATGCGGGAGACTGCGGAGGGGGTCATTTTTTTAATTGGGAACTGAAGTGCTTTTACTCAATTTGGGAACCTCACAAGCCAAATTTGTAGTATTTTGCACGAATTGCAAGAGATGTTTACAAGTCGACGGTTGAAGTGGAAGCTCGTATTGAGTTTGCTAGAGAATGATTTGCCAAGCCTTCGATAGCTCAGTTGGTAGAGCGGAGGACTGTAGTGGTACAACAGGCATCCTTAGGTTGCTGGTTCAAATCCCGCTCGAAGGACTTTTGCCAAATGCAAATTTTATTGAATACTTGGAAAGTAAAATACTTGGAAAGTAAAATAACAGACAATTTATAATTATATTATATTTCATCACTGAAAATAGATGCCTGTTGCTTTGAGGCTGTGGCCACGTTATGTTTCTGTCCAACACGAATCTTCATTGGTTTCATGTGAGGTGTTTTGGATCCCCATCTCTTGCTATGAACTGGCAGAACAGCAGAATCCCCTTGACAATCTTGATTTCTCAAGGGAAATGAGAGAACACTATACACCATCCAAGATATTAAAATATTGTCAAGGCCCAACACGGCTGAATACTCTGATGAGATGGCCTGTGAGGCGCCGCCTTTCAACTTTTCCCCCTTAGTATGGTGGTCAGTAACATGCGGGAGACTGCGGAGGGGGTCATTTTTTAATTGGGAACTGATGTGCTTTTACTCAATTCGGGAACCTCACAAGCCAAATTTGTAGTATTTTGCACGAATTGCAAGAGATGTTTACAAGTCGACGGTTGAAGTGGAAGCTCGTATTGAGTTTGCTAGAGTTGATTTGCCAAGCCTTTGATAGCTCAGTTGGTAGATTTGTAGTATTTTGCACGAATTGCAAGAGATGTTTACAAGTCGACGGTTGAAGTGGAAGCTCGTATTGAGCTTGCTAGAGACTGATTTGCCAAGCCTTCGATAGCTCAGTTGGTAGAGCGGAGGACTGTAGTGGTAAAACAGGCATCCTTAGGTCGCTGGTTGAAATCCGGATTGAAGGACTTTTGCCAAATGCAAATTTTATTGAATACTTGGAAAGTAAAATACTTGGAAAGTAAAATAACAGACAATTTATAATTATATTATATTTCATCACTGAAAATAGATGCCTGTTGCTTTGAGGCTGTGGCCACGTTATGTTTCTGTCCAACACGAATCTTCATTGGTTTCATGTGAGGTGTTTTGGATCCCCATCTCTTGCTATGAACTGGCAGAACAGCAGAATCCCCTTGACAATCTTGATTTCTCAAGGGAAATGAGAGAACACTATACACCATCCAAGATATTAAAATATTGTCAAGGCCCAACACGGCTGAATACTCTGAGGAGATGGCCTGTGAGGCGCCGCCTTTCAACTTTTCCTCCTAGTATGGTGGTCAGTAACATGCGGGAGACTGCGGAGGGGGTCATTTTTTAAATTGGGAACTGATGTGCTTTTACTCAATTCGGGAACCTCACAAGCCAAATTTGTAGTATTTTGCACGAATTGCAAGAGATGTTTACAAGTCGACGGTTGAAGTGGAAGCTCGTATTGAGTTTGCTAGAGAATGATTTGCCAAGCCTTTGATAGCTCAGTTGGTAGAGCGGAGGACTGTAATGGTAAAACAGGCATCCTTAGGTCGCTGGTTCAAATCCGGCTCAAAGGACTTTTGCCAAATGCACATTTTATTGAATACTTGGAAAGTAAAATACTTGGAAAGTAAAATAACAGACAATTTATAATTATATTATATTTCATCACTGAAAATAGATGCCTTTTGCTTTGAGGCTGTGGCCACGTTATTTTTCTGTCCAACACGAATCTTCATTGGTTTCCTGTCAGGTGTTTTGGATCCCCATCTCTTGCTATGAACTGGCAAAACAGCAGAATCCCCTTGACAATCTTGATTTCTCAAGGGAAATGAGAGAACACTATACACCATCCAAGATATTAAAATATTGTCAAGGCCCAACACGGCTGAATACTCTGAGGAGATGGCCTGTGAGGCGCCGCCTTTCAACTTTTCCCCCTTAGTATGGTGGTCATTAACATGCGGGAGACTGCGGAGGGGGTCATTTTTTTAATTGGGAACTGATGTGCTTTTACTCAATTCGGGAACCTCACAAGCCAAATTTGTAGTATTTTGCACGAATTGCAAGAGATGTTTACAAGTCGACGGTTGAAGTGGAAGCTCGTATTGAGTTTGCTAGAGAATGATTTGCCAAGCCTTCGATAGCTCAGTTGGTAGAGCGGAGGACTGTAGTGGTAAAACAGGCATCCTTAGGTCGCTGGTTCAAATCCGGCTCGAAGGACTTTTGCCAAATGCAAATTTTATTGAATACTTGGAAAGTAAAATACTTGGAAAATAAAATAACAGACAATTTATAATTATATTATATTTCATCACTGAAAATAGATGCCTTTTGCTTTGAGGCTGTGGCCACGTTATGTTTCTGTCCAACACCAATCTTCATTGGTTTCCTGTGAGGTGATTCGGATCCCCATCTCTTGCTATGAACTGGCAAAACAGCAGAATCCCCTTGACAATCTTGATTTCTCAAGGGAAATGAGAGAACAGTATACACCATCCAAGATATTAAAATATTGTCAAGGCCCAACACGGCTGAATACTCTGAGGAGATGGCCTGTGAGGCGCCGCCTTTCAACTTTTCCCCCTTAGTATGGTGGTCAGTAACATGCGGGAGACTGCGGAGGGGGTCATTTTTTTAATTGGGAACTGATGTGCTTTTACTCAATTCGGGAACCTCACAAGCCAAATTTGTAGTATTTTGCACGAATTGCAAGAGATGTTTACAAGTCGACGGTTGAAGTGGAAGCTCGTATTGAGTTTGCTAGAGAACGATTTGTCAAGCCTTCGATAGCTCAGTTGGTAGAGCGGAGGACTTTAGTGGTAAAACAGGCATCCTTAGGTCGATTTGCCAAATGCACATTTTATTGAATACTTGGAAAGTAAAATACTTGGAAAGTAAAATAACAGACAATTTATAATTATATTATATTTCATCACTTAAAATAGATGCCTTTTGCTTTGAGGCTGTGGCCACGTTATTTTTCTGTCCGACACCAATCTTCGTTGGTTTCCTGTGAGGTATTTTGGATCCCCATCTCTTGCTATGAACTGACAAAACAGCAGAATCCCCTTGACAATCTTGATTTCTCAAGGAAAATGAGAGAACACTATACACCATCCAAGATATTAAAATATTGTCAAGGCCCAACGCGGCTGAATACTCTGAGGAGATGGCCTGTGAGGTGCCGCCTTTCAACTTTTTCCCCTTAGTATGGTGGTCAGTAACATGCGGGAGACTGCGGAGGGGGTCATTTTTTTAATTGGGAACTGATGTGCTTTTACTCAATTTGGGAACCTCACAAGCCAAATTTGTAGTATTTTGCACGAATTGCAAGAGATGTTTACAGGTCGACGGTTGAAGTGGAAGCTCGTATTGAGTTTGCTAGAGATTGATTTGCCAAGCCTTCGATAGCTCAGTTGGTAGAGCGGAGGACTGTAGTGGTACAACAGGCATCCTTAGGTTGCTGGTTCAAATCCCGCTCGAAGGACTTTTGCCAAATGCAAATTTTATTGAATACTTGGAAAGTAAAATAACAGACAATTTATAATTATATTATATTTCATCACTGAAAATAGATGCCTGTTGCTTTGAGGCTGTGGCCACGTTATGTTTCTGTCCAACACGAATCTTCATTGGTTTCATGTGAGGTGTTTTGGATCCCCATCTCTTGCTATGAACTGGCAGAACAGCAGAATCCCCTTGACAATCTTGATTTCTCAAGGGAAATGAGAGAACACTATACACCATCCAAGATATTAAAATATTGTCAAGGCCCAACACGGCTGAATACTCTGAGGAGATGGCCTGTGAGGCGCCGCCTTTCAACTTTTCCCCCTTAGTATGGTGGTCAGTAACATGCGGGAGACTGCGGAGGGGGTCATTTTTTTAATTGGGAACTGATGTGCTTTTACTCAATTCGGGAACCTCACAAGCCAAATTTGTAGTATTTTGCACGAATTGCAAGAGATGTTTACAAGTCGACGGTTGAAGTGGAAGCTCGTATTGAGTTTGCTAGAGAATGATTTGCCAAGCCTTCGATAGCTCAGTTGGTAGAGCGGAGGACTGTAGTGGTAAAACAGGCATCCTTAGGTCGCTGGTTCAAATCCGGCTCGAAGGACTTTTGCCAAATGCAAATTTTATTGAATACTTGGAAAGTAAAATACTTGGAAAATAAAATAACAGACAATTTATAATTATATTATATTTCATCACTGAAAATAGATGCCTTTTGCTTTGAGGCTGTGGCCACGTTATGTTTCTGTCCAACACCAATCTTCATTGGTTTCCTGTGAGGTGATTCGGATCCCCATCTCTTGCTATGAACTGGCAAAACAGCAGAATCCCCTTGACAATCTTGATTTCTCAAGGGAAATGAGAGAACAGTATACACCATCCAAGATATTAAAATATTGTCAAGGCCCAACACGGCTGAATACTCTGAGGAGATGGCCTGTGAGGCGCCGCCTTTCAACTTTTCCCCCTTAGTATGGTGGTCAGTAACATGCGGGAGACTGCGGAGGGGGTCATTTTTTAAATTGGGAACTGATGTGCTTTTACTCAATTCGGGAACCTCACAAGCCAAATTTGTAGTATTTTGCACGAATTGCAAGAGATGTTTACAAGTCGACGGTTGAAGTGGAAGCTCGTATTGAGTTTGCTAGAGAATGATTTGCCAAGCCTTTGATAGCTCAGTTGGTAGAGCGGAGGACTGTAGTGGTAAAACAGGCATCCTTAGGTCGCTGGTTCAAATCCGGCTCGAAGGACTTTTGCCAAATGCAAATTTTATTGAATACTTGGAAAGTAAAATACTTGGAAAATAAAATAACAGACAATTTATAATTATATTATATTTCATCACTGAAAATAGATGCCTTTTGCTTTGAGGCTGTGGCCACGTTATGTTTCTGTCCAACACCAATCTTCATTGGTTTCCTGTGAGGTGATTCGGATCCCCATCTCTTGCTATGAACTGGCAAAACAGCAGAATCCCCTTGACAATCTTGATTTCTCAAGGGAAATGAGAGAACAGTATACACCATCCAAGATATTAAAATATTGTCAAGGCCCAACACGGCTGAATACTCTGAGGAGATGGCCTGTGAGGAGCCGCCTTTCAACTTTTCCCCCTTAGTATGGTGGTCAGTAACATGCGGGAGACTGCGGAGGGGGTCATTTTTTTAATTGGGAACTGATGTGCTTTTACTCAATTCGGGAACGTCACAAGCCAAATTTGTAGTATTTTGCACGAATTGCAAGAGATGTTTACAAGTCGACGGTTGAAGTGGAAGCTCGTATTGAGTTTGCTAGAGAACGATTTGTCAAGCCTTCGATAGCTCAGTTGGTAGAGCGGAGGACTTTAGTGGTAAAACAGGCATCCTTAGGTCGATTTGCCAAATGCACATTTTATTGAATACTTGGAAAGTAAAATACTTGGAAAGTAAAATAACAGACAATTTATAATTATATTATATTTCATCACTTAAAATAGATGCCTTTTGCTTTGAGGCTGTGGCCACGTTATTTTTCTGTCCGACACCAATCTTCGTTGGTTTCCTGTGAGGTATTTTGGATCCCCATCTCTTGCTATGAACTGACAAAACAGCAGAATCCCCTTGACAATCTTGATTTCTCAAGGAAAATGAGAGAACACTATACACCATCCAAGATATTAAAATATTGTCAAGGCCCAACGCGGCTGAATACTCTGAGGAGATGGCCTGTGAGGTGCCGCCTTTCAACTTTTTCCCCTTAGTATGGTGGTCAGTAACATGCGGGAGACTGCGGAGGGGGTCATTTTTTTAATTGGGAACTGATGTGCTTTTACTCAATTTGGGAACCTCACAAGCCAAATTTGTAGTATTTTGCACGAATTGCAAGAGATGTTTACAGGTCGACGGTTGAAGTGGAAGCTCGTATTGAGTTTGCTAGAGATTGATTTGCCAAGCCTTCGATAGCTCAGTTGGTAGAGCGGAGGACTGTAGTGGTACAACAGGCATCCTTAGGTTGCTGGTTCAAATCCCGCTCGAAGGACTTTTGCCAAATGCAAATTTTATTGAATACTTGGAAAGTAAAATACTTGGAAAGTAAAATAACAGACAATTTATAATTATATTATATTTCATCACTGAAAATAGATGCCTGTTGCTTTGAGGCTGTGGCCACGTTATGTTTCTGTCCAACACGAATCTTCATTGGTTTCATGTGAGGTGTTTTGGATCCCCATCTCTTGCTATGAACTGGCAGAACAGCAGAATCCCCTTGACAATCTTGATTTCTCAAGGGAAATGAGAGAACACTATACACCATCCAAGATATTAAAATATTGTCAAGGCCCAACACGGCTGAATACTCTGAGGAGATGGCCTGTGAGGCGCCGCCTTTCAACTTTTCCCCCTTAGTATGGTGGTCAGTAACATGCGGGAGACTGCGGAGGGGGTCATTTTTTTAATTGGGAACTGATGTGCTTTTACTCAATTCGGGAACCTCACAAGCCAAATTTGTAGTATTTTGCACGAATTGCAAGAGATGTTTACAAGTCGACGGTTGAAGTGGAAGCTCGTATTGAGTTTGCTAGAGTTGATTTGCCAAGCCTTTGATAGCTCAGTTGGTAGATTTGTAGTATTTTGCACGAATTGCAAGAGATGTTTACAAGTCGACGGTTGAAGTGGAAGCTCGTATTGAGCTTGCTAGAGACTGATTTGCCAAGCCTTCGATAGCTCAGTTGGTAGAGCGGAGGACTGTAGTGGTAAAACAGGCATCCTTAGGTCGCTGGTTGAAATCCGGATTGAAGGACTTTTGCCAAATGCAAATTTTATTGAATACTTGGAAAGTAAAATACTTGGAAAGTAAAATAACAGACAATTTATAATTATATTATATTTCATCACTGAAAATAGATGCCTGTTGCTTTGAGGCTGTGGCCACGTTATGTTTCTGTCCAACACGAATCTTCATTGGTTTCATGTGAGGTGTTTTGGATCCCCATCTCTTGCTATGAACTGGCAGAACAGCAGAATCCCCTTGACAATCTTGATTTCTCAAGGGAAATGAGAGAACACTATACACCATCCAAGATATTAAAATATTGTCAAGGCCCAACACGGCTGAATACTCTGAGGAGATGGCCTGTGAGGCGCCGCCTTTCAACTTTTCCTCCTTAGTATGGTGGTCAGTAACATGCGGGAGACTGCGGAGGGGGTCATTTTTTAAATTGGGAACTGATGTGCTTTTACTCAATTCGGGAACCTCACAAGCCAAATTTGTAGTATTTTGCACGAATTGCAAGAGATGTTTACAAGTCGACGGTTGAAGTGGAAGCTCGTATTGAGTTTGCTAGAGAATGATTTGCCAAGCCTTTGATAGCTCAGTTGGTAGAGCGGAGGACTGTAATGGTAAAACAGGCATCCTTAGGTCGCTGGTTCAAATCCGGCTCAAAGGACTTTTGCCAAATGCACATTTTATTGAATACTTGGAAAGTAAAATACTTGGAAAGTAAAATAACAGACAATTTATAATTATATTATATTTCATCACTGAAAATAGATGCCTTTTGCTTTGAGGCTGTGGCCACGTTATTTTTCTGTCCAACACGAATCTTCATTGGTTTCCTGTCAGGTGTTTTGGATCCCCATCTCTTGCTATGAACTGGCAAAACAGCAGAATCCCCATGACAATCTTGATTTCTCAAGGGAAATGAGAGAACACTATACACCATCCAAGATATTAAAATATTGTCAAGGCCCAACACGGCTGAATACTCTGAGGAGATGGCCTGTGAGGCGCCGCCTTTCAACTTTTCCCCCTTAGTATGGTGGTCATTAACATGCGGGAGACTGCGGAGGGGGTCATTTTTTTAATTGGGAACTGATGTGCTTTTACTCAATTCGGGAACCTCACAAGCCAAATTTGTAGTATTTTGCACGAATTGCAAGAGATGTTTACAAGTCGACGGTTGAAGTGGAAGCTCGTATTGAGTTTGCTAGAGAATGATTTGCCAAGCCTTCGATAGCTCAGTTGGTAGAGCAGAGGACTGTAGTGGTAAAACAGGCATCCTTAGGTCGCTGGTTCAAATCCGACTCGAAGGACTTTTGCCAAATGCAAATTTTATTGAATACTTGGAAAGTAAAATACTTGGAAAATAAAATAACAGACAATTTATAATTATATTATATTTCATCACTGAAAATAGATGCCTTTTGCTTTGAGGCTGTGGCCACGTTATGTTTCTGTCCAACACCAATCTTCATTGGTTTCCTGTGAGGTGATTCGGATCCCCATCTCTTGCTATGAACTGGCAAAACAGCAGAATCCCCTTGACAATCTTGATTTCTCAAGGGAAATGAGAGAACAGTATACACCATCCAAGATATTAAAATATTGTCAAGGCCCAACACGGCTGAATACTCTGAGGAGATGGCCTGTGAGGAGCCGCCTTTCAACTTTTCCCCCTTAGTATGGTGGTCAGTAACATGCGGGAGACTGCGGAGGGGGTCATTTTTTTAATTGGGAACTGATGTGCTTTTACTCAATTCGGGAACGTCACAAGCCAAATTTGTAGTATTTTGCACGAATTGCAAGAGATGTTTACAAGTCGACGGTTGAAGTGGAAGCTCGTATTGAGTTTGCTAGAGAACGATTTGCCAAGCCTTCGATAGCTCAGTTGGTAGAGCGGAGGACTTTAGTGGTAAAACAGGCATCCTTAGGTCGATTTGCCAAATGCACATTTTATTGAATACTTGGAAAGTAAAATACTTGGAAAGTAAAATAACAGACAATTTATAATTATATTATATTTCATCACTGAAAATAGATGCCTGTTGCTTTGAGGCTGTGGCCACGTTATGTTTCTGTCCAACACGAATCTTCATTGGTTTCATGTGAGGTGTTTTGGATCCCCATCTCTTGCTATGAACTGGCAGAACAGCAGAATCCCCTTGACAATCTTGATTTCTCAAGGGAAATGAGAGAACACTATACACCATCCAAGATATTAAAATATTGGCAAGGCCCAACACGGCTGAATACTCTGAGGAGATGGCCTGTGAGGCGCCGCCTTTCAACATTTCCCCCTTAGTATGGTGGTCAGTAACATGCGGGAGACTGCGGAGGGAGTCATTTTTTTAATTGGGAACTGATGTGCTTTTACTCAATTCGGGAACCTCACAAGCCAAATTTTTGGTATTTTGCACGAATTGCAAGAGATGTTTACAAGTCGACGGTTGAAGTGGAAGCTCGTATTGAGTTTGCTAGAGTTGGTTTGCCAAGCCTTCGATAGCTCAGTTGGTAGAGCGGAGTACTGTAATGGTAAAACAGGCATCCTTAGGTCGCTGGTTCAAATCTGGCTCAAAGGACTTTTGCCAAATGCACATTTTATTGAATACTTGGAAAGTAAAATACTTGGAAAGTAAAATAACAGACAATTTATAATTATATTATATTTCATTACTGAAAATAGATGCCTTTTGCTTTGAGGCTGTGGCCACGTTATTTTTCTGTCCAACACGAATCTTCATTGGTTTCCTGTCAGGTGTTTTGGATCCCCATCTCTTGCTATGAACTGACAAAACAGCAGAATCCCCTTGACAATCTTGATTTCTCAAGGGAAATGAGAGAACACTATACACCATCCAAGATATTAAAATATTGTCAAGGCCCAACACGGCTGAATACTCTGAGGAGATGGCCTGTGAGGCGCCGCCTTTCAACTTTTCCCCCTTAGTATGGTGGTCATTAACATGCGGGAGACTGGGGAGGGGGTCATTTTTTTAATTGGGAACTGATGTGCTTTTACTCAATTCGGGAACCTCACAAGTCAAATTTGTAGTATTTTGCACGAATTGCAAGAGATGTTTACAAGTCGACGGTTGAAGTGGAAGCTCGTATTGAGTTTGCTAGAGAACAATTTGCCAAGCCTTCGATAGCTCAGTTGGTAGAGCGGAGGACTGTAGTGGTAAAACAGGCATCCTTAGGTCGCTGGTTCAAATCCGGCTCGAAGGACTTTTGCCAAATGCAAATTTTATTGAATACTTGGAAAGTAAAATACTTGGAAAATAAAATAACAGACAATTTATAATTATATTATATTTCATCACTGAAAATAGATGCCTTTTGCTTTGAGGCTGTGGCCACGTTACGTTTCTGTCCAACACCAATCTTCATTGGTTTCCTGTGAGGTGATTCGGATCCCCATCTCTTGCTATGAACTGGCAAAACAGCAGAATCCCCTTGACAATCTTGATTTCTCAAGGGAAATGAGAGAACACTATACACCATCCAAGATATTAAAATATTGTCAAGGCCCAACACGGCTGAATACTCTGAGGAGATGGCCTGTGAGGCGCCGCCTTTCAACTTTTCCCCCTTAGTATGGTGGTCAGTAACATGCGGGAGACTGCGGAGGGGGTCATTTTTTTAATTGGGAACTGATGTGCTTTTACTCAATTCGGGAACCTCACAAGCCAAATTTGTAGTATTTTGCACGAATTGCAAGAGATGTTTGAATGTCGACGGTTGAAGTGGAAGCTCGTATTGAGCTTGCTAGAGACTGATTTGCCAAGCCTTCGATAGCTCAGTTGGTAGAGCAGAGGACTGTAGTGGTAAAACAGGCATCCTTAGGTCGCTGGTTCAAATCCAGATTGAAGGACTTTTGCCAAATGCAAATTTTATTGAATACTTGGAAAGTAAAATGCTTGGAAAATAAAATAACAGACAATTTATAATTATATTATATTTCATCACTGAAAATAGATGCCTTTTGCTTTGAGGCTGTGGCCACGTTATTTTTCTGTCCAACACGAATCTTCATTGGTTTCCTGTCAGGTGTTTTGGATCCCCATCTCTTGCTATGAACTGGCAAAACAGCAGAATCCCCTTGACAATCTTGATTTCTCAAGGGAAATGAGAGAACACTATACACCATCCAAGATATTAAAATATTGTCAAGGCCCAACACGGCTGAATACTCTGAGGAGATGGCCTGTGAGGCGCCGCCTTTCAACTTTTCCCCCTTAGTATGGTGGTCATTAACATGCGGGAGACTGCGGAGGGGGTCATTTTTTTAATTGGGAACTGATGTGCTTTTACTCAATTCGGGAACCTCACAAGCCAAATTTGTAGTATTTTGCACGAATTGCAAGAGATGTTTACAAGTCGACGGTTGAAGTGGAAGCTCGTATTGAGTTTGCTAGAGAATGATTCGCCAAGCCTTCGATAGCTCAGTTGGTAGAGCGGAGGACTGTAGTGGTAAAACAGGCATCCTTAGGTCGCTGGTTCAAATCCAGCTCGAAGGACTTTTGCCAAATGCAAATTTTATTGAATACTTGGAAAGTAAAATACTTGGAAAATAAAATAACAGACAATTTATAATTATATTATATTTCATCACTGAAAATAGATGCCTTTTGCTTTGAGGCTGTGGCCACGTTATGTTTCTGTCCAACACCAATCTTCATTGGTTTCCTGTGAGGTGATTCGGATCCCCATCTCTTGCTATGAACTGGCAAAACAGCAGAATCCCCTTGACAATCTTGATTTCTCAAGGGAAATGAGAGAACAGTATACACCATCCAAGATATTAAAATATTGCCAAGGCCCAACACGGCTGAATACTCTGAGGAGATGGCCTGTGAGGCGCCGCCTTTCAACTTTTCCCCCTTAGTATGGTGGTCACTAACATGCGGGAGACTGCGGAGGGGGTCATTTTTTTAATTGGGAACTGATGTGCTTTTACTCAATTCGGGAACCTCACAAGCCAAATTTGTAGTATTTTGCACGAATTGCAAGAGATGTTTACAAGTCGACGGTTGAAGTGGAAGCTCGTATTGAGTTTGCTAGAGAATGATTTGCCAAGCCTTCGAAAGCTCAGCTGGTAGAGCAGAGGACTGTAGTGGTAAAACAGGCATCCTTAGGTCGCTGGTTCAAATCTGGCTCGAAGGACTTTTGCCAAATGCAAATTTTATTGAATACTTGGAAAGTAAAATACTTGGAAAATAAAATAACAGACAATTTATAATTATATTATATTTCATCACTGAAAATAGATGCCTTTTGCTTTGAGGCTGTGGCCACGTTATGTTTCTGTCCAACACCAATCTTCATTGGTTTCCTGTGAGGTGATTCGGATCCCCATCTCTTGCTATGAACTGGCAAAACAGCAGAATCCCCTTGACAATCTTGATTTCTCAAGGGAAATGAGAGAACAGTATACACCATCCAAGATATTAAAATATTGTCAAGGCCCAACACGGCTGAATACTCTGAGGAGATGGCCTGTGAGGAGCCGCCTTTCAACTTTTCCCCCTTAGTATGGTGGTCAGTAACATGCGGGAGACTGCGGAGGGGGTCATTTTTTTAATTGGGAACTGATGTGCTTTTACTCAATTCGGGAACGTCACAAGCCAAATTTGTAGTATTTTGCACGAATTGCAAGAGATGTTTACAAGTCGACGGTTGAAGTGGAAGCTCGTATTGAGTTTGCTAGAGAACGATTTGCCAAGCCTTCGATAGCTCAGTTGGTAGAGCGGAGGACTTTAGTGGTAAAACAGGCATCCTTAGGTCGATTTGCCAGATGCACATTTTATTGAATACTTGGAAAGTAAAATACTTGGAAAGTAAAATAACAGACAATTTATAATTATATTATATTTCATCACTGAAAATAGATGCCTTTTGCTTTGAGGCTGTGGCCACGTTATTTTTCTGTCCGACACCAATCTTCGTTGGTTTCCTGTGAGGTATTTTGGATCCCCATCTCTTGCTATGAACTGACAAAACAGCAGAATCCCCTTGACAATCTTGATTTCTCAAGGAAAATGAGAGAACACTATACACCATCCAAGATATTAAAATATTGTCAAGGCCCAACGCGGCTGAATACTCTGAGGAGATGGCCTGTGAGGTGCCGCCTTTCAACTTTTCCCCCTTAGTATGGTGGTCAGTAACATGCGGGAGACTGCGGAGGGGGTCATTTTTTTAATTGGGAACTGATGTGCTTTTACTCAATTTGGGAACCTCACAAGCCAAATTTGTAGTATTTTGCACGAATTGCAAGAGATGTTTACAAGTCGACGGTTGAAGTGGAAGCTCGTATTGAGTTTGCTAGAGTTGATTTGCCAAGCCTTTGATAGCTCAGTTGGTAGATTTGTAGTATTTTGCACGAATTGCAAGAGATGTTTACAAGTCGACGGTTGAAGTGGAAGCTCGTATTGAGCTTGCTAGAGACTGATTTGCCAAGCCTTCGATAGCTCAGTTGGTAGAGCGGAGGACTGTAGTGGTAAAACAGGCATCCTTAGGTCGCTGGTTGAAATCCGGATTGAAGGACTTTTGCCAAATGCAAATTTTATTGAATACTTGGAAAGTAAAATACTTGGAAAGTAAAATAACAGACAATTTATAATTATATTATATTTCATCACTGAAAATAGATGCCTGTTGCTTTGAGGCTGTGGCCACGTTATGTTTCTGTCCAACACGAATCTTCATTGGTTTCATGTGAGGTGTTTTGGATCCCCATCTCTTGCTATGAACTGGCAGAACAGCAGAATCCCCTTGACAATCTTGATTTCTCAAGGGAAATGAGAGAACACTATACACCATCCAAGATATTAAAATATTGTCAAGGCCCAACACGGCTGAATACTCTGAGGAGATGGCCTGTGAGGCGCCGCCTTTCAACTTTTCCTCCTTAGTATGGTGGTCAGTAACATGCGGGAGACTGCGGAGCGGGTCATTTTTTAAATTGGGAACTGATGTGCTTTTACTCAATTCGGGAACCTCACAAGCCAAATTTGTAGTATTTTGCACGAATTGCAAGAGATGTTTACAAGTCGACGGTTGAAGTGGAAGCTCGTATTGAGTTTGCTAGAGAATGATTTGCCAAGCCTTTGATAGCTCAGTTGGTAGAGCGGAGGACTGTAATGGTAAAACAGGCATCCTTAGGTCGCTGGTTCAAATCCGGCTCAAAGGACTTTTGCCAAATGCACATTTTATTGAATACTTGGAAAGTAAAATACTTGGAAAGTAAAATAACAGACAATTTATAATTATATTATATTTCATCACTGAAAATAGATGCCTTTTGCTTTGAGGCTGTGGCCACGTTATTTTTCTGTCCAACACGAATCTTCATTGGTTTCCTGTCAGGTGTTTTGGATCCCCATCTCTTGCTATGAACTGGCAAAACAGCAGAATCCCCATGACAATCTTGATTTCTCAAGGGAAATGAGAGAACACTATACACCATCCAAGATATTAAAATATTGTCAAGGCCCAACACGGCTGAATACTCTGAGGAGATGGCCTGTGAGACGCCGCCTTTCAACTTTTCCCCCTTAGTATGGTGGTCATTAACATGCGGGAGACTGCGGAGGGGGTCATTTTTTTAATTGGGAACTGATGTGCTTTTACTCAATTCGGGAACCTCACAAGCCAAATTTGTAGTATTTTGCACGAATTGCAAGAGATGTTTACAAGTCGACGGTTGAAGTGGAAGCTCGTATTGAGTTTGCTAGAGAATGATTTGCCAAGCCTTCGATAGCTCAGTTGGTAGAGCGGAGGACTGTAGTGGTAAAACAGGCATCCTTAGGTCGCTGGTTCAAATCCGGCTCGAAGGACTTTTGCCAAATGCAAATTTTATTGAATACTTGGAAAGTAAAATACTTGGAAAATAAAATAACAGACAATTTATAATTATATTATATTTCATCACTGAAAATAGATGCCTTTTGCTTTGAGGCTGTGGCCACGTTATGTTTCTGTCCAACACCAATCTTCATTGGTTTCCTGTGAGGTGATTCGGATCCCCATCTCTTGCTATGAACTGGCAAAACAGCAGAATCCCCTTGACAATCTTGATTTCTCAAGGGAAATGAGAGAACAGTATACACCATCCAAGATATTAAAATATTGTCAAGGCCCAACACGGCTGAATACTCTGAGGAGATGGCCTGTGAGGAGCCGCCTTTCAACTTTTCCCCCTTAGTATGGTGGTCAGTAACATGCGGGAGACTGCAGAGGGGGTCATTTTTTTAATTGGGAACTGATGTGCTTTTACTCAATTCGGGAACGTCACAAGCCAAATTTGTAGTATTTTGCACGAATTGCAAGAGATGTTTACAAGTCGACGGTTGAAGTGGAAGCTCGTATTGAGTTTGCTAGAGAACGATTTGCCAAGCCTTCGATAGCTCAGTTGGTAGAGCGGAGGACTTTAGTGGTAAAACAGGCATCCTTAGGTCGATTTGCCAAATGCACATTTTATTGAATACTTGGAAAGTAAAATACTTGGAAAGTAAAATAACAGACAATTTATAATTATATTATATTTCATCACTGAAAATAGATGCCTTTTGCTTTGAGGCTGTGGCCACGTTATTTTTCTGTCCGACACCAATCTTCGTTGGTTTCCTGTGAGGTATTTTGGATCCCCATCTCTTGCTATGAACTGACAAAACAGCAGAATCCCCTTGACAATCTTGATTTCTCAAGGAAAATGAGAGAACACTATACACCATCCAAGATATTAAAATATTGTCAAGGCCCAACGCGGCTGAATACTCTGAGGAGATGGCCTGTGAGGTGCCGCCTTTCAACTTTTCCCCCTTAGTATGGTGGTCAGTAACATGCGGGAGACTGCGGAGGGGGTCATTTTTTTAATTGGGAACTGATGTGCTTTTACTCAATTTGGGAACCTCACAAGCCAAATTTGTAGTATTTTGCACGAATTGCAAGAGATGTTTACAAGTCGACGGTTAAAGTAGAAGCTCGTATTGAGTTTGCTAGAGAATGATTTGCCAAGCCTTCGATAGCTCAGTTGGTAGAGCGGAGCACTGTAGTGGTACAACAGGCATCCTTAGGTTGCTGGTTCAAATCCTGCTCGAAGGACTTTTGCCAAATGCAAATTTTATTGAATACTTGGAAAGTAAAATACTTGGAAAGTAAAATAACAGACAATTTATAATTATATTATATTTCATCACTGAAAATAGATGCCTGTTGCTTTGAGGCTGTGGCCACGTTATGTTTCTGTCCAACACGAATCTTCATTGGTTTCATGTGAGGTGTTTTGGATCCCCATCTCTTGCTATGAACTGGCAGAACAGCAGAATCCCCTTGACAATCTTGATTTCTCAAGGGAAATGAGAGAACACTATACACCATCCAAGATATTAAAATATTGGCAAGGCCCAACACGGCTGAATACTCTGAGGAGATGGCCTGTGAGGCGCCGCCTTTCAACATTTCCCCCTTAGTATGGTGGTCAGTAACATGCGGGAGACTGCGGAGGGAGTCATTTTTTTAATTGGGAACTGATGTGCTTGTACTCAATTCGGGAACCTCACAAGCCAAATTTGTAGTATTTTGCACGAATTGCAAGAGATGTTTACAAGTCGACGGTTGAAGTGGAAGCTCGTATTGAGTTTGCTAGAGTTGATTTGCCAAGCCTTCGATAGCTCAGTTGGTAGAGCGGACTACTGTAATGGTAAAACAGGCATCCTTAGGTCGCTGGTTCAAATCTGGCTCAAAGGACTTTTGCCAAATGCACATTTTATTGAATACTTGGAAAGTAAAATACTTGGAAAGTAAAATAACAGACAATTTATAATTATATTATATTTCATTACTGAAAATAGATGCCTTTTGCTTTGAGGCTGTGGCCACGTTATTTTTCTGTCCAACACGAATCTTCATTGGTTTCCTGTCAGGTGTTTTGGATCCCCATCTCTTGCTATGAACTGCCAAAACAGCAGAATCCCCTTGACAATCTTGATTTCTCAGGGGAAATGAGAGAACACTATACACCATCCAAGATATTAAAATATTGTCAAGGCCCAACACGGCTGAATACTCTGAGGAGATGGCCTGTGAGGCGCCGCCTTTCAACTTTTCCCCCTTAGTATGGTGGTCATTAACATGCGGGAGACTGGGGAGGGGGTCATTTTTTTAATTGGGAACTGATGTGCTTTTACTCAATTCGGGAACCTCACAAGCCAAATTTGTAGTATTTTGCACGAATTGCAAGAGATGTTTACAAGTCGACGGTTGAAGTGGAAACTTGTATTGAGTTTGCTAGAGAACGATTTGCCAAGCCTTCGATAGCTCAGTTGGTAGAGCGGAGGACTGTAGTGGTAAAACAGGCATCCTTAGGTCGCTGGTTCAAATCCGGCTCGAAGGACTTTTTCCAAATGCAAATTTTATTGAATACTTGGAAAGTAAAATACTTGGAAAATAAAATAACAGACAATTTATAATTATATTATATTTCATCACTGAAAATAGATGCCTTTTGCTTTGAGGCTGTGGCCACGTTACGTTTCTGTCCAACACCAATCTTCATTGGTTTCCTGTGAGGTGATTCGGATCCCCATCTCTTGCTATGAACTGGCAAAACAGCAGAATCCCCTTGACAATCTTGATTTCTCAAGGGAAATGAGAGAACACTATACACCATCCAAGATATTAAAATATTGTCAAGGCCCAACACGGCTGAATACTCTGAGGAGATGGCCTGTGAGGCGCCGCCTTTCAACTTTTCCCCCTTAGTATGGTGGTCAGTAACATGCGGGAGACTGCGGAGGGGGTCATTTTTTTAATTGTGAACTGATGTGCTTTTACTCAATTCGGGAACCTCACAAGCCAAATTTGTAGTATTTTGCACGAATTGCAAGAGATGTTTGAATGTCGACGGTTGAAGTGGAAGCTCGTATTGAGCTTGCTAGAGACTGATTTGCCAAGCCTTCGATAGCTCAGTTGGTAGAGCAGAGGGCTGTAGTGGTAAAACAGGCATCCTTAGGTCGCTGGTTCAAATCCAGATTGAAGGACTTTTGCCAAATGCAAATTTTATTGAATACTTGGAAAGTAAAATGCTTGGAAAATAAAATAACAGACAATTTATAATTATATTATATTTCATCACTGAAAATAGATGCCTTTTGCTTTGAGGCTGTGGCCACGTTATTTTTCTGTCCAACACGAATCTTCATTGGTTTCCTGTCAGGTGTTTTGGATCCCCATCTCTTGCTATGAACTGGCAAAACAGCAGAATCCCCTTGACAATCTTGATTTCTCAAGGGAAATGAGAGAACACTATACACCATCCAAGATATTAAAATATTGTCAAGGCCCAACACGGCTGAATACTCTGAGGAGATGGCCTGTGAGGCGCCGCCTTTCAACTTTTCCCCCTTAGTATGGTGGTCATTAACATGCGGGAGACTGCGGAGGGGGTCATTTTTTTAATTGGGAACTGATGTGCTTTTACTCAATTCGGGAACCTCACAAGCCAAATTTGTAGTATTTTGCACGAATTGCAAGAGATGTTTACAAGTCGACGGTTGAAGTGGAAGCTCGTATTGAGTTTGCTAGAGAATGATTCGCCAAGCCTTCGATAGCTCAGTTAGTAGAGCGGAGGACTGTAGTGGTAAAACAGGCATCCTTAGGTCGCTGGTTCAAATCCAGCTCGAAGGACTTTTGCCAAATGCAAATTTTATTGAATACTTGGAAAGTAAAATACTTGGAAAATAAAATAACAGACAATTTATAATTATATTATATTTCATCACTGAAAATAGATGCCTTTTGCTTTGAGGGTGTGGCCACGTTATGTTTCTGTCCAACACCAATCTTCATTGGTTTCCTGTGAGGTGATTCGGATCCCCATCTCTTGCTATGAACTGGCAAAACAGCAGAATCCCCTTGACAATCTTGATTTCTCAAGGGAAATGAGAGAACAGTATACACCATCCAAGATATTAAAATATTGTCAAGGCCCAACACGGCTGAATACTCTGAGGAGATGGCCTGTGAGGCGCCGCCTTTCAACTTTTCCCCCTTAGTATGGTGGTCAGTAACATGCGGGAGACTGCGGAGGGGTCATTTTTTTAATTGGGAACTGATGTGCTTTTACTCAATTCGGGAACCTCACAAGCCAAATTTGTAGTATTTTGCACGAATTGCAAGAGATGTTTACAAGTCGACGGTTGAAGTGTAAGCTCGTATTGAGCTTGCTAGAGACTGATTTGCCAAGCCTTCGATAGCTCAGTTGGTAGAGCGGAGGACTGTAGTGGTAAAACAGGCATCCTTAGGTCGCTGGTTCAAATGCGGCTCAAAGGACTTTTGCCAAATGCACATTTTATTGAATACTTGGAAAGTAAAATACTTGGAAAGTAAAATAACAGACAATTTATAATTATATTATATTTCATCACTGAAAATAGATGCCTTTTGCTTTGAGGCTGTGGCCACGTTATTTTTCTGTCCGACACCAATCTTGGTTGGTTTCCTGTGAGGTGTTTTGGATCCCCATCTCTTGCTATGAACTGACAAAACAGCAGAATCCCCTTGACAATCTTGATTTCTCAAGGGAAATGGGAGAACACCATACACCATCCAAGATATTAAAATATTGTCAAGGCCGAACACTGATGAATACTCTGAGGAGATGGCCTGTGAGGCGCAGCCTTTCAACTTTTCCTCCTTAGTATGGTGGTCAGTAACATGCGGGAGACTGCGGAGGCGGTCATTTTTTTAATTGGGAACTGATGTGCTTTTCTCAATTCGGGAACCTCACAAGCCAAATTTGTAGTATTTTGCACGAATTGCAAGAGATGTTTACAAGTCGACGGTTGAAGTGGAAGCTCGTATTGAGTTTGCTAGAGAATGATTTGCCAAGCCTTTGATAGCTCAGTTGGTAGAGCGGAGGACTGTAATGGTAAAACAGGCATCCTTAGGTCGCTGGTTCAAATCCAGCTCAAAGGACTTTCGCCAAATGCACATTTTATTGAATACTTGGAAAGTAAAATACTTGGAAAGTAAAATAACAGACAATTTATAATTATATTATATTTCATCACTGAAAATAGATGCCTTTTGCTTTGAGGCTGTGGCCACGTTATTTTTCTGTCCAACACGAACTTCATTGGTTTCCTGTCAGGTGTTTTGGATCCCCATCTCTTGCTATGAACTGGCAAAACAGCAGAATCCCCTTGACAATCTTGATTTCTCAAGGGAAATGAGAGAACACTATACACCATCCAAGATATTAAAATATTGTCAAGGCCCAACACGGCTGAATACTCTGAGGAGATGGCCTGTGAGGCGCCGCCTTTCAACTTTTCCCCCTTAGTATGGTGGTCATTAACATGCGGGAGACTGCGGAGGGGGTCATTTTTTTAATTGGGAACTGATGTGCTTTTACTCAATTCGGGAACGTCACAAGCCAAATTTGTAGTATTTTGCACGAATTGCAAGAGATGTTTACAAGTCGACGGTTGAAGTGGAAGCTCGTATTGAGTTTGCTAGAGAATGATTTGCCAAGCCTTCGATAGCTCAGTTGGTAGAGCAGAGGACTGTAGTGGTAAAACAGGCATCCTTAGGTCGCTGGTTCAAATCCAGATTGAAGGACTTTTGCCAAATGCAAATTTTATTGAATACTTGGAAAGTAAAATACTTGGAAAATAAAATAACAGACAATTTATAATTATATTATATTTCATCACTGAAAATAGATGCCTTTTGCTTTGAGGCTGTGGCCACGTTATGTTTCTGTCCAACACCAATCTTCATTGGTTTCCTGTGAGGTGATTTGGATCCCCATCTCTTGCTATGAACTGGCAAAACAGCAGAATCCCCTTGACAATCTTGATTTCTCAAGGGAAATGAGAGAACAGTATACACCATCCAAGATATTAAAATATTGTCAAGGCCCAACACAGCTGAATACATGAGGAGATGGCCTGTGAGGAGCCGCCTTTCAACTTTTCCCCCTTAGTATGGTGGTCAGTAACATGCGGGAGACTGCGGAGGGGGTCATTTTTTTAATTGGGAACTGATGTGCTTTTACTCAATTTGGGAACCTCACAAGCCAAATTTGTAGTATTTTGCACGAATTGCAAGAGATGTTTACAAGTCGACGGTTGAAGTGGAAGCTCGTATTGAGTTTGCTAGAGAATGATTTGCCAAGCCTTCGATAGCTCAGTTGGTAGAGCGGAGCACTGTAGTGGTTCAACAGGCATCCTTAGGTTGCTGGTTCAAATCCTGCTCGAAGGACTTTTGCCAAATGCAAATTTTATTGAATACTTGGAAAGTAAAATACTTGGAAAGTAAAATAACAGACAATTTATAATTATATTATATTTCATCACTGAAAATAGATGCCTGTTGCTTTGAGGCTGTGGCCACGTTATGTTTCTGTCCAACACGAATCTTCATTGGTTTCATGTGAGGTGTTTTGGATCCCCATCTCTTGCTATGAACTGGCAGAACAGCAGAATCCCCTTGACAATCTTGATTTCTCAAGGGAAATGAGAGAACACTATACACCATCCAAGATATTAAAATATTGTCAAGGCCCAACACGGCTGAATACTCTGAGGAGATGGCCTGTGAAGCGCCGCCTTTCAACTTTTCCTCCTTAGTATGGTGGTCAGTAACATGCGGGAGACTGCGGAGGGGGTCATTTTTTAAATTGGGAACTGATGTGCTTTTACTCAATTCGGGAACCTCACAAGCCAAATTTGTAGTATTTTGCACGAATTGCAAGAGATGTTTACAAGTCGACGGTTGAAGTGGAAGCTCGTATTGAGTTTGCTAGAGAATGATTTGCCAAGCCTTTGATAGCTCAGTTGGTAGAGCGGAGGACTGTAATGGTAAAACAGGCATCCTTAGGTCGCTGGTTCAAATCCGGCTCAAAGGACTTTTGCCAAATGCACATTTTATTGAATACTTGGAAAGTAAAATACTTAGAAAGTAAAATAACAGACAATTTATAATTATATTATATTTCATCACTGAAAATAGATGCCTTTTGCTTTGAGGCTGTGGCCACGTTATTTTTCTGTCCAACACGAATCTTCATTGGTTTCCTGTCAGGTGTTTTGGATCCCCATCTCTTGCTATGAACTGGCAAAACAGCAGAATACCCTTGACAATCTTGATTTCTCAAGGGAAATGAGAGAACACTATACACCATCCAAGATATTAAAATATTGTCAAGGCCCAACACGGCTGAATACTCTGAGGAGATGGCCTGTGAGGCGCCGCCTTTCAACTTTTCCCCCTTAGTATGGTGGTCATTAACATGCGGGAGACTGCGGAGGGGGTCATTTTTTTAATTGGGAACTGATGTGCTTTTACTCAATTCGGGAACGTCACAAGCCAAATTTGTAGTATTTTGCACGAATTGCAAGAGATGTTTACAAGTCGACGGTTGAAGTGGAAGCTCGTATTGAGTTTGCTAGAGAATGATTTGCCAAGCCTTCGATAGCTCAGTTGGTAGAGCGGAGGACTGTAGTGGTAAAACAGGCATCCTTAGGTCGCTGGTTCAAATCCGGCTCGAAGGACTTTTGCCAAATGCAAATTTTATTGAATACTTGGAAAGTAAAATACTTGGAAAATAAAATAACAGACAATTTATAATTATATTATATTTCATCACTGAAAATAGATGCCTTTTGCTTTGAGGCTGTGGCCACGTTATGTTTCTGTCCAACACCAATCTTCATTGGTTTCCTGTGAGGTGATTCGGATCCCCATCTCTTGCTATGAACTGGCAAAACAGCAGAATCCCCTTGACAATCTTGATTTCTCAAGGGAAATGAGAGAACAGTATACACCATCCAAGATATTAAAATATTGTCAAGGCCCAACACGGCTGAATACTCTGAGGAGATGGCCTGTGAGGAGCCGCCTTTCAACTTTTCCCCCTTAGTATGGTGGTCAGTAACATGCGGGAGACTGCGGAGGGGGTCATTTTTTTAATTGGGAACTGATGTGCTTTTACTCAATTCGGGAACGTCACAAGCCAAATTTGTAGTATTTTGCACGAATTGCAAGAGATGTTTACAAGTCGACGGTTGAAGTGGAAGCTCGTATTGAGTTTGCTAGAGAACGATTTGCCAAGCCTTCGATAGCTCAGTTGGTAGAGCGGAGGACTTTAGTGGTAAAACAGGCATCCTTAGGTCGCTGGTTCAAATCCGGCTCGAAGGACATTTGCCAAATGCACATTTTATTGAATACTTGGAAAGTAAAATACTTGGAAAGTAAAATAACAGACAATTTATAATTATATTATATTTCATCACTGAAAATAGATGCCTTTTGCTTTGAGGCTGTGGCCACGTTATTTTTCTGTCCGACACCAATCTTCGTTGGTTTCCTGTGAGGTATTTTGGATCCCCATCTCTTGCTATGAACTGACAAAACAGCAGAATCCCCTTGACAATCTTGATTTCTCAAGGAAAATGAGAGAACACTATACACCATCCAAGATATTAAAATATTGTCAAGGCCCAACGCGGCTGAATACTCTGAGGAGATGGCCCGTGAGGTGCCGCCTTTCAACTTTTCCCCCTTAGTATGGTGGTCAGTAACATGCGGAAGACTGCGGAGGGGGTCATTTTTTTAATTGGGAACTGATGTGCTTTTACTCAATTTGGGAACCTCACAAGCCAAATTTGTAGTATTTTGCACGAATTGCAAGAGATGTTTACAAGTCGACAGTTGAAGTGGAAGCTCGTATTGAGTTTGCTAGAGAATGATTTGCCAAGCCTTCGATAGCTCAGTTGGTAGAGCGGAGCACTGTAGTGGTAAAACAGGCATCCTTAGGTCGGTGGTTCAAATCTGGCTCAAAGGACTTTTGCCAAATGCACATTTTATTGAATACTTGGAAAGTAAAATACTTGGAAAGTAAAATAACAGACAATTTATAATTATATTATATTTCATTACTGAAAATAGATGCCTTTTGCTTTGAGGCTGTGGCCACGTTATTTTTCTGTCCAACACGAATCTTCATTGGTTTCCTGTCAGGTGTTTTGGATCCCCATCTCTTGCTATGAACTGGCAAAACAGCAGAATCCCCTTGACAATCTTGATTTCTCAAGGGAAATGAGAGAACACTATACACCATCCAAGATATTAAAATATTGTCAAGGCCCAACACGGCTGAATACTCTGAGGAGATGGCCTGTGAGGCGCCGCCTTTCAACTTTTCCCCCTTAGTATGGTGGTCATTAACATGCAGGAGACTGGGGAGGGGGTCATTTTTTTAATTGGGAACTGATGTGCTTTTACTCAATTCGGGAACCTCACAAGCCAAATTTGTAGTATTTTGCACGAATTGCAAGAGATGTTTACAAGTCGACGGTTGAAGTGGAAGCTCGTATTGAGTTTGCTAGAGAATGGTTTGCCAAGCCTTCGATAGCTCAGTTGGTAGAGCGGAGGACTGTAGTGGTAAAACAGGCATCCTTAGGTCGCTGGTTCAAATCCGGCTCGAAGGACTTTTGCCAAATGCAAATTTTATTGAATACTTGGAAAGTAAAATACTTGGAAAATAAAATAACAGACAATTTATAATTATATTATATTTCATCACTGAAAATAGATGCCTTTTGCTTTGAGGCTGTGGCCACGTTATGTTTCTGTCCAACACCAATCTTCATTGGTTTCCTGTGAGGTGATTCGGATCCCCATCTCTTGCTATGAACTGGCAAAACAGCAGAATCCCCTTGACAATCTTGATTTCTCAAGGGAAATGAGAGAACACTATACACCATCCAAGATATTAAAATATTGTCAAGGCCCAACACGGCTGAATACTCTGAGGAGATGGCCTGTGAGGCGCCGCCTTTCAACTTTTCCCCCTTAGTATGGTGGTCAGTAACATGCGGGAGACTGCGGAGGGGGTCATTTTTTTAATTGTGAACTGATGTGCTTTTACTCAATTCGGGAACCTCACAAGCCAAATTTGTAGTATTTTGCACGAATTGCAAGAGATGTTTGAATGTCGACGGTTGAAGTGGAAGCTCGTATTGAGCTTGCTAGAGACTGATTTGCCAAGCCTTCGATAGCTCAGTTGGTAGAGCAGAGGACTGTAGTGGTAAAACAGGCATCCTTAGGTCGCTGGTTCAAATCCAGATTGAAGGACTTTTGCCAAATGCAAATTTTATTGAATACTTGGAAAGTAAAATGCTTGGAAAATAAAATAACAGACAATTTATAATTATATTATATTTCATCACTGAAAATAGATGCCTTTTGCTTTGAGGCTGTCGCCACGTTATGTTTCTGTCCAACACCAATCTTCATTGGTTTCCTGTGAGGTGTTTTGGATCCCCATCTCTTGCTATGAACTGGCAAAACAGCAGAATCCCCTTGACAATCTTGATTTCTCAAGGGAAATGAGAGAACACTATACACCATCCAAGATATTAAAATATTGTCAAGGCCCAACACGGCTGAATACTCTGAGGAGATGGCCTGTGAGGCGCCGCCTTTCAACTTTTCCTCCTTAGTATGGTGGTCAGTAACATGCGGGAGACTGCGGAGGGGGTCATTTTTTTAATTGGGAACTGATGTGCTTTTACTCAATTCGGGAACCTCACAAGCCAAATTTGTAGTATTTTGTACGAATTGCAAGAGATGTTTACAAGTCGACGGTTGAAGTGGAAGCTCGAATTGAGCTTGCTAGAGAGCGGTTTGCCAAGCCTTCGATAGCTCAGTTAGTAGAACGGAGGACTGTAGTGGTAAAACAGGCATCCTTAGGTCGCTGGTTCAAATCCAGATTGAAGGACTTTTGCCAAATGCAAATTTTATTGAATACTTGGAAAGTAAAATGCTTGGAAAATAAAATAACAGACAATTTATAATTATATTATATTTCATCACTGAAAATAGATGCCTTTTGCTTTGAGGCTGTCGCCACGTTATGTTTCTGTCCAACACCAATCTTCATTGGTTTCCTGTGAGGTGTTTTGGATCCCCATCTCTTGCTATGAACTGGCAGAACAGCAGAATCCCCTTGACAATCTTGATTTCTCAAGGGAAATGAGAGAACACTATACACCATCCAAGATATTAAAATATTGTCAAGGCCCAACACGGCTGAATACTCTGAGGAGATGGCCTGTGAGGCGCCGCCTTTCAACTTTTCCTCCTTAGTATGGTGGTCAGTAACATGCGGGAGACTGCGGAGGGGGTCATTTTTTTAATTGGGAACTGATGTGCTTTTCTCAATTCGGGAACCTCACAAGCCAAATTTGTAGTATTTTGTACGAATTGCAAGAGATGTTTGCATGTCGACGGTTGAAGTGGAAGCTCGAATTGAGCTTGCTAGAGAACGGTTTGCCAAGCCTTCGATAGCTCAGTTGGTAGAGCGGAGGACTGTAATGGTAAAACTGGCATCCTTAGGTCGCTGGTTCAAATCCGGCTCAAAGGACTTTTGCCAAATGCACATTTTATTGAATACTTGGAAAGTAAAATACTTGGAAAGTAAAATAACAGACAATTTATAATTATATTATATTTCATCACTGAAAATAGATGCCTTTTGCTTTGAGGCTGTGGTCACGTTATTTTTCTGTCCGACACCAATCTTCGTTGGTTTCCTGTGAGGTGTTTTGGATCCCCATCTCTTGCTATGAACTGACAAAACAGCAGAATCCCCTTGACAATCTTGATTTCTCAAGGGAAATGGGAGAACACCATACACCATCCAAGATATTAAAATATTGTCAAGGCCGAACACTGATGAATACTCTGAGGAGATGGCCTGTGAGGCGCCGCCTTTCAACTTTTCCTCCTTAGTATGGTGGTCAGTAACATGCGGGAGACTGCGGAGGCGGTCATTTTTTTAATTGGGAACTGATGTGCTTTTCTCAATTCGGGAACCTCACAAGCCAAATTTGTAGTATTTTGTACGAATTGCAAGAGATGTTTGCATGTCGACGGTTGAAGTGGAAGCTCGAATTGAGCTTGCTAGAGAACGGTTTGCCAAGCCTTCGATAGCTCAGTTGGTAGAGGGGAGGACTGTAGTGGTAAAACAGGCATCCTTAGGTCGCTGGTTCAAACCCGGCTCGAAGGACTTTTGCCAAATGCAAATTTTATTGAATACTTGGAAAGTAAAATACTTGGAAAATAACATAACAGACAATTTATAATTATATTATATTTCATCACTGAAAATAGATGCCTTTTGCTTTGAGGCTGTGGCCACATTATTTTTCTGTCCAACACCAATCTTCTTTGGTTTCCTGTGAGGTGTTTTGGATCCCCATCTCTTGCTATGAACTGGCAAAACAGCATAATCCCCTTGACAATCTTGATTTCTCAAGGAAAATGAGAGAACACTATACACCATCCAAGATATTAAAATATTGTCAAGGCCCAACGCGGCTAAATACTCTGAGGAGATGGCCTGTGAGGTGCCGCCTTTCAACTTTTCCTCCTTAGTATGGTGGTCAGTAACATGCGGGAGACTGCGGAGGCGGTCATTTTTTTAATTGGGAACTGATGTGCTTTTCTCAATTCGGGAACCTCACAAGCCAAATTTGTAGTATTTTGTACGAATTGCAAGAGATGTTTGCATGTCGACGGTTGAAGTGGAAGCTCGAATTGAGCTTGCTAGAGAACGGTTTGCCAAGCCTTCGATAGCTCAGTTGGTAGAACGGAGGACTGTAGTGGTAAAACAGGCATCCTTAGGTCGCTGGTTCAAATCCAGATTGAAGGACTTTTGCCAAATGCAAATTTTATTGAATACTTGGAAAGTAAAATGCTTGGAAAATAAAATAACAGACAATTTATAATTATATTATATTTCATCACTGAAAATAGATGCCTTTTGCTTTGAGGCTGTCGCCACGTTATGTTTCTGTCCAACACCAATCTTCATTGGTTTCCTGTGAGGTGTTTTGGATCCCCATCTCTTGCTATGAACTGGCAGAACAGCAGAATCCCCTTGACAATCTTGATTTCTCAAGGGAAATGAGAGAACACTATACACCATCCAAGATATTAAAATATTGTCAAGGCCCAACACGGCTGAATACTCTGAGGAGATGGCCTGTGAGGCACCGCCTTTCAACTTTTCCTCCTTAGTATGGTGGTCAGTAACATGCGGGAGACTGCGGAGGGGGTCATTTTTTAAATTGGGAACTGATGTGCTTTTACTCAATTCGGGAACCTCACAAGCCAAATTTGTAGTATTTTGCACGAATTGCAAGAGATGTTTACAAGTCGACGGTTGAAGTGGAAGCTCGTATTGAGTTTGCTAGAGAATGATTTGCCAAGCCTTTGATAGCTCAGTTGGTAGAGCGGAGGACTGTAATGGTAAAACAGGCATCCTTAGGTCGCTGGTTCAAATCCGGCTCAAAGGACTTTTGCCAAATGCACATTTTATTGAATACTTGGAAAGTAAAATACTTGGAAAGTAAAATAACAGACAATTTATAATTATATTATATTTCATCACTGAAAATAGATGCCTTTTGCTTTGAGGCTGTGGCCACGTTATTTTTCTGTCCAACACGAATCTTCATTGGTTTCCTGTCAGGTGTTTTGGATCCCCATCTCTTGCTATGAACTGGCAAAACAGCAGAATCCCCTTGACAATCTTGATTTCTCAAGGGAAATGAGAGAACACTATACACCATCCAAGATATTAAAATATTGTCAAGGCCCAACACGGCTGAATACTCTGAGGAGATGGCCTGTGAGGCGCCGCCTTTCAACTTTTCCCCCTTAGTATGGTGGTCATTAACATGCGGGAGACTGCGGAGGGGGTCATTTTTTTAATTGGGAACTGATGTGCTTTTACTCAATTCGGGAACGTCACAAGCCAAATTTGTAGTATTTTGCACGAATTGCAAGAGATGTTTACAAGTCGACGGTTGAAGTGGAAGCTCGTATTGAGTTTGCTAGAGAATGATTTGTCAAGCCTTGGATAGCTCAGTTGGTAGAGCGGAGGACTGTAGTGGTAAAACTGGCATCCTTAGGTCGCTGGTTCAAATCCGGCTCGAAGGACTTTTGCCAAATGCAAATTTTATTGAATACTTGGAAAGTAAAATACTTGGAAAATAAAATAACAGACAATTTATAATTATATTATATTTCATCACTGAAAATAGATGCCTTTTGCTTTGAGGCTGTGGCCACGTTATGTTTCTGTCCAACACCAATCTTCATTGGTTTCCTGTGAGGTGATTCGGATCCCCATCTCTTGCTATGAACTGGCAAAACAGCAGAATCCCCTTGACAATCTTGATTTCTCAAGGGAAATGAGAGAACAGTATACACCATCCAAGATATTAAAATATTGTCAAGGCCCAACACGGCTGAATACTCTGAGGAGATGGCCTGTGAGGAGCCGCCTTTCAACTTTTCCCCCTTAGTATGGTGGTCAGTAACATGCGGGAGACTGCGGAGGGGGTCATTTTTTTAATTGGGAACTGATGTGCTTTTACTCAATTCGGGAACGTCACAAGCCAAATTTGTAGTATTTTGCACGAATTGCAAGAGATGTTTACAAGTCGACGGTTGAAGTGGAAGCTCGTATTGAGTTTGCTAGAGAACGATTTGCCAGGCCTTCGATAGCTCAGTTGGTAGAGCGGAGGACTTTAGTGGTAAAACAGGCATCCTTAGGTCGCTGGTTCAAATCCGGCTCGAATGACATTTGCCAAATGCACATTTTATTGAATACTTGGAAAGTAAAATACTTGGAAAGTAAAATAACAGACAATTTATAATTATATTATATTTCATCACTGAAAATAGATGCCTTTTGCTTTGAGGCTGTGGCCACGTTATTTTTCTGTCCGACACCAATCTTCGTTGGTTTCCTGTGAGGTATTTTGGATCCCCATCTCTTGCTATGAACTGACAAAACAGCAGAATCCTCTTGACAATCTTGATTTCTCAAGGAAAATGAGAGAACACTATACACCATCCAAGATATTAAAATATTGTCAAGGCCCAACGCGGCTGAATACTCTGAGGAGATGGCCTGTGAGGTGCCGCCTTTCAACTTTTCCCCCTTAGTATGGTGGTCAGTAACATGCGGGAGACTGCGGAGGGGGTCATTTTTTTAATTGGGAACTGATGTGCTTTTACTCAATTTGGGAACCTCACAAGCCAAATTTGTAGTATTTTGCACGAATTGCAAGAGATGTTTACAAGTCGACGGTTGAAGTGGAAGCTCGTATTGAGTTTGCTAGAGAATGATTTGCCAAGCCTTCGATAGCTCAGTTGGTAGAGCGGAGCACTGTAATGGTAAAACAGGCATCCTTAGGTCGCTGGTTCAAATCCGGCTCAAAGGACTTTTGCCAAATGCACATTTTATTGAATACTTGGAAAGTAAAATACTTGGAAAGTAAAATAACAGACAATTTATAATTATATTATATTTCATCACTGAAAATAGATGCCTTTTGCTTTGAGGCTGTGGCCACGTTATTTTTCTGTCCAACACGAATCTTCATTGGTTTCCTGTCAGGTGTTTTGGATCCCCATCTCTTGCTATGAACTGGCAAAACAGCAGAATCCCCTTGACAATCTTGATTTCTCAAGGGAAATGAGAGAACACTATACACCATCCAAGATATTAAAATATTGTCAAGGCCCAACACGGCTGAATACTCTGAGGAGATGGCCTGTGAGGCGCCGCCTTTCAACTTTTCCCCCTTAGTATGGTGGTCATTAACATGCGGGAGACTGCGGAGGGGGTCATTTTTTTAATTGGGAACTGATGTGCTTTTACTCAATTCGGGAACGTCACAAGCCAAATTTGTAGTATTTTGCACGAATTGCAAGAGATGTTTACAAGTCGACGGTTGAAGTGGAAGCTCGTATTGAGTTTGCTAGAGAATGATTTGTCAAGCCTTCGATAGCTCAGTTGGTAGAGCGGAGGACTGTAGTGGTAAAACGGGCATCCTTAGGTCGCTGGTTCAAATCCGGCTCGAAGGACTTTTGCCAAATGCAAATTTTATTGAATACTTGGAAAGTAAAATACTTGGAAAGTAAAATAACAGACAATTTATAATTATATTATATTTCATCACTGAAAATAGATGCCTTTTGCTTTGAGGCTGTGGCCACGTTATTTTTCTGTCCGACACCAATCTTCGTTGGTTTCCTGTGAGGTATTTTGGATCCCCATCTCTTGCTATGAACTGACAAAACAGCAGAATCCTCTTGACAATCTTGATTTCTCAAGGGAAATGAGAGAACACTATACACCATCCAAGATATTAAAATATTGTCAAGGCCCAACACGGCTGAATACTCTGAGGAGATGGCCTGTGAGGAGCCGCCTTTCAACTTTTCCCCCTTAGTATGGTGGTCAGTAACATGCGGGAGACTGCGGAGGGGGTCATTTTTTTAATTGGGAACTGATGTGCTTTTACTCAATTCGGGAACGTCACAAGCCAAATTTGTAGTATTTTGCACGAATTGCAAGAGATGTTTACAAGTCGACGGTTGAAGTGGAAGCTCGTATTGAGTTTGCTAGAGAATGATTTGTCAAGCCTTCGATAGCTCAGTTGGTAGAGCGGAGGACTGTAGTGGTAAAACTGGCATCCTTAGGTCGCTGGGTCAAATCCGGCTCGAAGGACTTTTGCCAAATGCAAATTTTATTGAATACTTGGAAAGTAAAATACTTGGAAAATAAAATAACAGACAATTTATAATTATATTATATTTCATCACTGAAAATAGATGCCTTTTGCTTTGAGGCTGTGGCCACGTTATGTTTCTGTCCAACACCAATCTTCATTGGTTTCCTGTGAGGTGATTCGGATCCCCATCTCTTGCTATGAACTGGCAAAACAGCAGAATCCCCTTGACAATCTTGATTTCTCAAGGGAAATGAGAGAACAGTATACACCATCCAAGATATTAAAATATTGTCAAGGCCCAACACGGCTGAATACTCTGAGGAGATGGCCTGTGAGGAGCCGCCTTTCAACTTTTCCCCCTTAGTATGGTGGTCAGTAACATGCGGGAGACTGCGGAGGGGGTCATTTTTTTAATTGGGAACTGATGTGCTTTTACTCAATTCGGGAACGTCACAAGCCAAATTTGTAGTATTTTGCACGAATTGCAAGAGATGTTTACAAGTCGACGGTTGAAGTGGAAGCTCGTATTGAGTTTGCTAGAGAACGATTTGCCAGGCCTTCGATAGCTCAGTTGGTAGAGCGGAGGACTTTAGTGGTAAAACAGGCATCCTTAGGTCGCTGGTTCAAATCCGGCTCGAATGACATTTGCCAAATGCACATTTTATTGAATACTTGGAAAGTAAAATACTTGGAAAGTAAAATAACAGACAATTTATAATTATATTATATTTCATCACTGAAAATAGATGCCTTTTGCTTTGAGGCTGTGGCCACGTTATTTTTCTGTCCGACACCAATCTTCGTTGGTTTCCTGTGAGGTATTTTGGATCCCCATCTCTTGCTATGAACTGACAAAACAGCAGAATCCTCTTGACAATCTTGATTTCTCAAGGAAAATGAGAGAACACTATACACCATCCAAGATATTAAAATATTGTCAAGGCCCAACGCGGCTGAATACTCTGAGGAGATGGCCTGTGAGGTGCCGCCTTTCAACTTTTCCCCCTTAGTATGGTGGTCAGTAACATGCGGGAGACTGCGGAGGGGGTCATTTTTTTAATTGGGAACTGATGTGCTTTTACTCAATTTGGGAACCTCACAAGCCAAATTTGTAGTATTTTGCACGAATTGCAAGAGATGTTTACAAGTCGACGGTTGAAGTGGAAGCTCGTATTGAGTTTGCTAGAGAATGATTTGCCAAGCCTTCGATAGCTCAGTTGGTAGAGCGGAGCACTGTAATGGTAAAACAGGCATCCTTAGGTCGCTGGTTCAAATCCGGCTCAAAGGACTTTTGCCAAATGCACATTTTATTGAATACTTGGAAAGTAAAATACTTGGAAAGTAAAATAACAGACAATTTATAATTATATTATATTTCATCACTGAAAATAGATGCCTTTTGCTTTGAGGCTGTGGCCACGTTATTTTTCTGTCCAACACGAATCTTCATTGGTTTCCTGTCAGGTGTTTTGGATCCCCATCTCTTGCTATGAACTGGCAAAACAGCAGAATCCCCTTGACAATCTTGATTTCTCAAGGGAAATGAGAGAACACTATACACCATCCAAGATATTAAAATATTGTCAAGGCCCAACACGGCTGAATACTCTGAGGAGATGGCCTGTGAGGCGCCGCCTTTCAACTTTTCCCCCTTAGTATGGTGGTCATTAACATGCGGGAGACTGCGGAGGGGGTCATTTTTTTAATTGGGAACTGATGTGCTTTTACTCAATTCGGGAACGTCACAAGCCAAATTTGTAGTATTTTGCACGAATTGCAAGAGATGTTTACAAGTCGACGGTTGAAGTGGAAGCTCGTATTGAGTTTGCTAGAGAATGATTTGTCAAGCCTTCGATAGCTCAGTTGGTAGAGCGGAGGACTGTAGTGGTAAAACGGGCATCCTTAGGTCGCTGGTTCAAATCCGGCTCGAAGGACTTTTGCCAAATGCAAATTTTATTGAATACTTGGAAAGTAAAATACTTGGAAAATAAAATAACAGACAATTTATAATTATATTATATTTCATCACTGAAAATAGATGCCTTTTGCTTTGAGGCTGTGGCCACGTTATGTTTCTGTCCAACACCAATCTTCATTGGTTTCCTGTGAGGTGATTCGGATCCCCATCTCTTGCTATGAACTGGCAAAACAGCAGAATCCCCTTGACAATCTTGATTTCTCAAGGGAAATGAGAGAACAGTATACACCATCCAAGATATTAAAATATTGTCAAGGCCCAACACGGCTGAATACTCTGAGGAGATGGCCTGTGAGGAGCCGCCTTTCAACTTTTCCCCCTTAGTATGGTGGTCAGTAACATGCGGGAGACTGCGGAGGGGGTCATTTTTTTAATTGGGAACTGATGTGCTTTTACTCAATTCGGGAACGTCACAAGCCAAATTTGTAGTATTTTGCACGAATTGCAAGAGATGTTTACAAGTCGACGGTTGAAGTGGAAGCTCGTATTGAGTTTGCTAGAGAATGATTTGCCAGGCCTTCGATAGCTCAGTTGGTAGAGCGGAGGACTTTAGTGGTAAAACAGGCATCCTTAGGTCGCTGGTTCAAATCCGGCTCGAATGACATTTGCCAAATGCACATTTTATTGAATACTTGGAAAGTAAAATACTTGGAAAGTAAAATAACAGACAATTTATAATTATATTATATTTCATCACTGAAAATAGATGCCTTTTGCTTTGAGGCTGTGGCCACGTTATTTTTCTGTCCGACACCAATCTTCGTTGGTTTCCTGTGAGGTATTTTGGATCCCCATCTCTTGCTATGAACTGACAAAACAGCAGAATCCTCTTGACAATCTTGATTTCTCAAGGAAAATGAGAGAACACTATACACCATCCAAGATATTAAAATATTGTCAAGGCCCAACGCGGCTGAATACTCTGAGGAGATGGCCTGTGAGGTGCCGCCTTTCAACTTTTCCCCCTTAGTATGGTGGTCAGTAACATGCGGGAGACTGCGGAGGGGGTCATTTTTTTAATTGGGAACTGATGTGCTTTTACTCAATTTGGGAACCTCACAAGCCAAATTTGTAGTATTTTGCACGAATTGCAAGAGATGTTTACAAGTCGACGGTTGAAGTGGAAGCTCGTATTGAGTTTGCTAGAGAATGATTTGCCAAGCCTTCGATAGCTCAGTTGGTAGAGCGGAGCACTGTAGTGGTACAACAGGCATCCTTAGGTTGCTGGTTCAAATCCCGCTCGAAGGACTTTTGCCAAATGCAAATTTTATTGAATACTTGGAAAGTAAAATACTTGGAAAGTAAAATAACAGACAATTTATAATTATATTATATTTAATCACTGAAAATAGATGCCTGTTGCTTTGAGGCTGTGGCCACGTTATGTTTCTGTCCAACTCGAATCTTCATTGGTTTCATGTGAGGTGTTTTGGATCCCCATCTCTTGCTATGAACTGGCAGAACAGCAGAATCCCCTTGACAATCTTGATTTATCAAGGGAAATGAGAGAACACTATACACCATCCAAGATATTAAAATATTGTCAAGGCCCAACACGGCTGAATACTCTGAGGAGATGGCCTGTGAGGCGCCGTCTTTCAACTTTTCCTCCTTAGTATGGTGGTCAGTAACATGCGGGAGACTGCGGAGGGGGTCATTTTTTAAATTGGGAACTGATGTGCTTTTACTCAATTCGGGAACCTCACAAGCCAAATTTGTAGTATTTTGCACGAATTGCAAGAGATGTTTACAAGTCGACGGTTGAAGTGGAAGCTCGTATTGAGTTTGCTAGAGAATGATTTGCCAAGCCTTTGATAGCTCAGTTGGTAGAGCGGAGGACTGTAGTGGTAAAACAGGCATCCTTAGGTCGCTGGTTCAAATCCGGCTCGAACGACTTTTGCCAAATGCACATTTTATTGAATACTTGGAAAGTAAAATACTTGGAAAGTAAAATAACAGACAATTTATAATTATATTATATTTCATCACTGAAAATAGATGCCTTTTGCTTTGAGGCTGTGGCCACGTTATTTTTCTGTCCAACACGAATCTTCATTGGTTTCCTGTCAGGTGTTTTGGATCCCCATCTCTTGCTATGAACTGGCAAAACAGCAGAATCCCCTTGACAATCTTGATTTCTCAAGGGAAATGAGAGAACACTATACACCATCCAAGATATTAAAATATTGTCAAGGCCCAACACGGCTGAATACTCTGAGGAGATGGCCTGTGAGGCGCCGCCTTTCAACTTTTCCCCCTTAGTATGGTGGTCAGTAACATGCGGGAGACTGCGGAGGGGGTCATTTTTTTAATTGTGAACTGATGTGCTTTTACTCAATTCGGGAACCTCACAAGCCAAATTTGTAGTATTTTGCACGAATTGCAAGAGATGTTTGAATGTCGACGGTTGAAGTGGAAGCTCGTATTGAGCTTGCTAGAGACTGATTTGCCAAGCCTTCGATAGCTCAGTTGGTAGAGCAGAGGACTGTAGTGGTAAAACAGGCATCCTTAGGTCGCTGGTTCAAATCCAGATTGAAGGACTTTTGCTAAATGCAAATTTTATTGAATACTTGGAAAGTAAAATGCTTGGAAAATAAAATAACAGACAATTTATAATTATATTATATTTCATCACTGAAAATAGATGCCTTTTGCTTTGAGGCTGTCGCCACGTTATGTTTCTGTCCAACACCAATCTTCATTGGTTTCCTGTGAGGTGTTTTGGATCCCCATCTCTTGCTATGAACTGGCAAAACAGCAGAATCCCCTTGACAATCTTGATTTCTCAAGGGAAATGAGAGAACACTATACACCATCCAAGATATTAAAATATTGTCAAGGCCCAACGCGGCTGAATACTCTGAGGAGATGGCCTGTGAGGTGCCGCCTTTCAACTTTTCCCCCTTAGTATGGTGGTCAGTAACATGCGGGAGACTGCGGAGGGGGTCATTTTTTTAATTGGGAACTGATGTGCTTTTACTCAATTCGGGAACCTCACAAGCCAAATTTGTAGTATTTTGCACGAATTGCAAGAGATGTTTACAAGTCGACGGTTGAAGTGGAAGCTCGTATTGAGTTTGCTAGAGTTGATTTGCCAAGCCTTCTATAGCTCAGTTGGTAGAGCGGACAGGCATCCTTAGGTCACTGGTTCAAATCCGGCTCAAAGGACTTTTGCCAAATGCACATTTTATTGAATACTTGGAAAGTAAAATACTTGGAAAGTAAAATAACAGACAATTTATAATTATATTATATTTCATCACTGAAAATAGATGCCTTTTGCTTTGAGGCTGTGGCCACGTTATTTTTCTGTCCGACACCAATCTTCGTTGGTTTCCTGTGAGGTGTTTTGGATCCCCATCTCTTGCTATGAACTGACAAAACAGCAGAATCCCCTTGACAATCTTGATTTCTCAAGGGAAATGGGAGAACACCATACACCATCCAAGATATTAAAATATTGTCAAGGCCGAACACTGATGAATACTCTGAGGAGATGGCCTGTGAGGCGCCGCCTTTCAACTTTTCCTCCTTAGTATGGTGGTCAGTAACATGCGGGAGACTGCGGAGGCGGTCATTTTTTTAATTGGGAACTGATGTGCTTTTCTCAATTCGGGAACCTCACAAGCCAAATTTGTAGTATTTTGTACGAATTGCAAGAGATGTTTGCATGTCGACGGTTGAAGTGGAAGCTCGAATTGAGCTTGCTAGAGAACGGTTTGCCAAGCCTTCGATAGCTCAGTTGGTAGAGCGGAGGACTGTAATGGTAAAACTGGCATCCTTAGGTCGCTGGTTCAAATCGGGCTCAAAGGACTTTTGCCAAATGCACATTTTATTGAATACTTGGAAAGTAAAATACTTGGAAAGTAAAATAACAGACAATTTATAATTATATTATATTTCATCACTGAAAATAGATGCCTTTTGCTTTGAGGCTGTGGTCACGTTATTTTTCTGTCCGACACCAATCTTCGTTGGTTTCCTGTGAGGTGTTTTGGATCCCCATCTCTTGCTATGAACTGACAAAACAGCAGAATCCCCTTGACAATCTTGATTTCTCAAGGGAAATGGGAGAACACCATACACCATCCAAGATATTAAAATATTGTCAAGGCCGAACACTGATGAATACTCTGAGGAGATGGCCTGTGAGGCGCCGCCTTTCAACTTTTCCTCCTTAGTATGGTGGTCAGTAACATGCGGGAGACTGCGGAGGCGGTCATTTTTTTAATTGGGAACTGATGTGCTTTTCTCAATTCGGGAACCTCACAAGCCAAATTTGTAGTATTTTGTACGAATTGCAAGAGATGTTTGCATGTCGACGGTTGAAGTGGAAGCTCGAATTGAGCTTGCTAGAGAACGGTTTGCCAAGCCTTCGATAGCTCAGTTGGTAGAGGGGAGGACTGTAGTGGTAAAACAGGCATCCTTAGGTCGCTGGTTCAAACCCGGCTCGAAGGACTTTTGCCAAATGCAAATTTTATTGAATACTTGGAAAGTAAAATACTTGGAAAATAACATAACAGACAATTTATAATTATATTATATTTCATCACTGAAAATAGATGCCTTTTGCTTTGAGGCTGTGGCCACATTATTTTTCTGTCCAACACCAATCTTCTTTGGTTTCCTGTGAGGTGTTTTGGATCCCCATCTCTTGCTATGAACTGGCAAAACAGCATAATCCCCTTGACAATCTTGATTTCTCAAGGAAAATGAGAGAACACTATACACCATCCAAGATATTAAAATATTGTCAAGGCCCAACGCGGCTAAATACTCTGAGGAGATGGCTTGTGAGGTGCCGCCTTTCAACTTTTCCTCCTTAGTATGGTGGTCAGTAACATGCGGGAGACTGCGGAGGCGGTCATTTTTTTAATTGGGAACTGATGTGCTTTTCTCAATTCGGGAACCTCACAAGCCAAATTTGTAGTATTTTGTACGAATTGCAAGAGATGTTTGCATGTCGACGGTTGAAGTGGAAGCTCGAATTGAGCTTGCTAGAGAACGGTTTGCCAAGCCTTCGATAGCTCAGTTGGTAGAACGGAGGACTGTAGTGGTAAAACAGGCATCCTTAGGTCGCTGGTTCAAATCCAGATTGAAGGACTTTTGCCAAATGCAAATTTTATTGAATACTTGGAAAGTAAAATGCTTGGAAAATAAAATAACAGACAATTTATAATTATATTATATTTCATCACTGAAAATAGATGCCTTTTGCTTTGAGGCTGTCGCCACGTTATGTTTCTGTCCAACACCAATCTTCATTGGTTTCCTGTGAGGTGTTTTGGATCCCCATCTCTTGCTATGAACTGGCAGAACAGCAGAATCCCCTTGACAATCTTGATTTCTCAAGGGAAATGAGAGAACACTATACACCATCCAAGATATTAAAATATTGTCAAGGCCCAACACGGCTGAATACTCTGAGGAGATGGCCTGTGAGGTGCCGCCTTTCAACTTTTCCTCCTTAGTATGGTGGTCAGTAACATGCGGGAGACTGCGGAGGGGGTCATTTTTTAAATTGGGAACTGATGTGCTTTTACTCAATTCGGGAACCTCACAAGCCAAATTTGTAGTATTTTGCACGAATTGCAAGAGATGTTTACAAGTCGACGGTTGAAGTGGAAGCTCGTATTGAGTTTGCTAGAGAATGATTTGCCAAGCCTTTGATAGCTCAGTTAGTAGAGCGGAGGACTGTAATGGTAAAACAGGCATCCTTAGGTCGCTGGTTCAAATCCGGCTCAAAGGACTTTTGCCAAATGCACATTTTATTGAATACTTGGAAAGTAAAATACTTGGAAAGTAAAATAACAGACAATTTATAATTATATTATATTTCATCACTGAAAATAGATGCCTTTTGCTTTGAGGCTGTGGCCACGTTATTTTTCTGTCCAACACGAATCTTCATTGGTTTCCTGTCAGGTGTTTTGGATCCCCATCTCTTGCTATGAACTGGCAAAACAGCAGAATCCCCTTGACAATCTTGATTTCTCAAGGGAAATGAGAGAACACTATACACCATCCAAGATATTAAAATATTGTCAAGGCCCAACACGGCTGAATACTCTGAGGAGATGGCCTGTGAGGCGCCGCCTTTCAACTTTTCCCCCTTAGTATGGTGGTCATTAACATGCGGGAGACTGCGGAGGGGGTCATTTTTTTAATTGGGAACTGATGTGCTTTTACTCAATTCGGGAACCTCACAAGCCAAATTTGTAGTATTTTGCACGAATTGCAAGAGATGTTTACAAGTCGACGGTTGAAGTGGAAGCTCGTATTGAGTTTGCTAGAGAATGATTTGCCAAGCCTTCGATAGCTCAGTTGGTAGAGCGGAGGACTGTAGTGGTAAAACAGGCATCCTTAGGTCGCTGGTTCAAATCCGGCTCGAAGGACTTTTGCCAAATGCAAATTTTATTGAATACTTGGAAAGTAAAATACTTGGAAAATAAAATAACAGACAATTTATAATTATATTATATTTCATCACTGAAAATAGATGCCTTTTGCTTTGAGGCTGTGGCCACGTTATGTTTCTGTCCAACACCAATCTTCATTGGTTTCCTGTGAGGTGATTCAGATCCCCATCTCTTGCTATGAACTGGCAAAACAGCAGAATCCCCTTGACAATCTTGATTTCTCAAGGGAAATGAGAGAACAGTATACACCATCCAAGATATTAAAATATTGTCAAGGCCCAACACGGCTGAATACTCTGAGGAAATGGCCTGTGAGGCGCCGCCTTTCAACTTTTCCCCCTTAGTATGGTGGTCATTAAAATGCGGGAGACTGCGGAGGGGGTCATTTTTTTAATTGGGAACTGATGTGCTTTTACTCAATTCGGGAACCTCACAAGCCAAATTTATAGTATTTTGCACGAATTGCAAGAGATGTTTACAAGTCGACGGTTGAAGTGTAAGCTCGTATTGAGCTTGCTAGAGACTGATTTGCCAAGCCTTCGATAGCTCAGTTGGTAGAGCGGAGGACTGTAGGGTAAAACAGGCATCCTTAGGTCGCTGGTTGAAATCCGGATTGAAGGACTTTTGCCAAATGCAAATTTTATTGAATACTTGGAAAGTAAAATACTTGGAAAATAAAATAACAGACAATTTATAATTATATTATATTTCATCACTGAAAATAGATGCCTTTTGCTTTGAGGCTGTGGCCACGTTATATTTCTGTTCAACACCAATCTTCATTGGTTTCCTGTGAGGTATTTTGGATCCCCATCTCTTGCTATGAACTGGCAAAACAGCAGAATCCCCTTGACAATCTTGATTTCTCAAGGGAAATGAGAGAACACTATACACCATCCAAGATATTAAAATATTGTCAAGGCCCAACGCGGCTGAATACTCTGAGGAGATGGCCTGTGAGGTGCCGCCTTTCAACTTTTCCCCCTTAGTATGGTGGTCAGTAACATGCGGGAGACTGCGGAGGGGGTAATTTTTTTAATTGGGAACTGATGTGCTTTTACTCAATTCGGGAACCTCACAAGCCAAATTTGTAGTATTTTGCACGAATTGCAAGAGATGTTTACAAGTCCACGGTTGAAGTGGAAGCTCGTATTGAGTTTGCTAGAGTTGATTTGCCAAGCCTTCGATAGCTCAGTTGGTAGAGCGGACAGGCATCCTTAGGTCACTGGTTCAAATCCGGCTCAAAGGACTTTTGCCAAATGCACATTTTATTGAATACTTGGAAAGTAAAATACTTGGAAAGTAAAATAACAGACAATTTATAATTATATTATATTTCATCACTGAAAATAGATGCCTTTTGCTTTGAGGCTGTGGCCACGTTATTTTTCTGTCCGACACCAATCTTCGTTGGTTTCCTGTGAGGTGTTTTGGATCCCCATCTCTTGCTATGAACTGACAAAACAGCAGAATCCCCTTGACAATCTTGATTTCTCAAGGGAAATGGGAGAACACCATACACCATCCAAGATATTAAAATATTGTCAAGGCCGAACACTGATGAATACTCTGAGGAGATGGCCTGTGAGGCGCCGCCTTTCAACTTTTCCTCCTTAGTATGGTGGTCAGTAACATGCGGGAGACTGCGGAGGCGGTCATTTTTTTAATTGGGAACTGATGTGCTTTTCTCAATTCGGGAACCTCACAAGCCAAATTTGTAGTATTTTGTACGAATTGCAAGAGATGTTTGCATGTCGACGGTTGAAGTGGAAGCTCGAATTGAGCTTGCTAGAGAACGGTTTGCCAAGCCTTCGATAGCTCAGTTGGTAGAGCGGAGGACTGTAATGGTAAAACTGGCATCCTTAGGTCGCTGGTTCAAATCGGGCTCAAAGGACTTTTGCCAAATGCACATTTTATTGAATACTTGGAAAGTAAAATACTTGGAAAGTAAAATAACAGACAATTTATAATTATATTATATTTCATCACTGAAAATAGATGCCTTTTGCTTTGAGGCTGTGGTCACGTTATTTTTCTGTCCGACACCAATCTTCGTTGGTTTCCTGTGAGGTGTTTTGGATCCCCATCTCTTGCTATGAACTGACAAAACAGCAGAATCCCCTTGACAATCTTGATTTCTCAAGGGAAATGGGAGAACACCATACACCATCCAAGATATTAAAATATTGTCAAGGCCGAACACTGATGAATACTCTGAGGAGATGGCCTGTGAGGCGCCGCCTTTCAACTTTTCCTCCTTAGTATGGTGGTCAGTAACATGCGGGAGACTGCGGAGGCGGTCATTTTTTTAATTGGGAACTGATGTGCTTTTCTCAATTCGGGAACCTCACAAGCCAAATTTGTAGTATTTTGTACGAATTGCAAGAGATGTTTGCATGTCGACGGTTGAAGTGGAAGCTCGAATTGAGCTTGCTAGAGAACGGTTTGCCAAGCCTTCGATAGCTCAGTTGGTAGAGGGGAGGACTGTAGTGGTAAAACAGGCATCCTTAGGTCGCTGGTTCAAACCCGGCTCGAAGGACTTTTGCCAAATGCAAATTTTATTGAATACTTGGAAAGTAAAATACTTGGAAAATAACATAACAGACAATTTATAATTATATTATATTTCATCACTGAAAATAGATGCCTTTTGCTTTGAGGCTGTGGCCACATTATTTTTCTGTCCAACACCAATCTTCTTTGGTTTCCTGTGAGGTGTTTTGGATCCCCATCTCTTGCTATGAACTGGCAAAACAGCATAATCCCCTTGACAATCTTGATTTCTCAAGGAAAATGAGAGAACACTATACACCATCCAAGATATTAAAATATTGTCAAGGCCCAACGCGGCTAAATACTCTGAGGAGATGGCTTGTGAGGTTCCGCCTTTCAACTTTTCCTCCTTAGTATGGTGGTCAGTAACATGCGGGAGACTGCGGAGGCGGTCATTTTTTTAATTGGGAACTGATGTGCTTTTCTCAATTCAGGAACCTCACAAGCCAAATTTGTAGTATTTTGTACGAATTGCAAGAGATGTTTGCATGTCGACGGTTGAAGTGGAAGCTCGAATTGAGCTTGCTAGAGAACGGTTTGCCAAGCCTTCGATAGCTCAGTTGGTAGAACGGAGGACTGTAGTGGTAAAACAGGCATCCTTAGGTCGCTGGTTCAAATTCTGATTGAAGGACTTTTGCCAAATGCAAATTTTATTGAATACTTGGAAAGTAAAATGCTTGGAAAATAAAATAACAGACAATTTATAATTATATTATATTTCATCACTGAAAATAGATGCCTTTTGCTTTGAGGCTGTCGCCACGTTATGTTTCTGTCCAACACCAATCTTCATTGGTTTCCTGTGAGGTGTTTTGGATCCCCATCTCTTGCTATGAACTGGCAGAACAGCAGAATCTCCTTGACAATCTTGATTTCTCAAGGGAAATGAGAGAACACTATACACCATCCAAGATATTAAAATATTGTCAAGGCCCAACACGGCTGAATACTCTGAGGAGATGGCCTGTGAGGTGCCGCCTTTCAACTTTTCCTCCTTAGTATGGTGGTCAGTAACATGCGGGAGACTGCGGAGGGGGTCATTTTTTAAATTGGGAACTGATGTGCTTTTACTCAATTCGGGAACCTCACAAGCCAAATTTGTAGTATTTTGCACGAATTGCAAGAGATGTTTACAAGTCGACGGTTGAAGTGGAAGCTCGTATTGAGTTTGCTAGAGAATGATTTGCCAAGCCTTTGATAGCTCAGTTTGTAGAGCGGAGGACTGTAATGGTAAAACAGGCATCCTTAGGTCGCTGGTTCAAATCTGGCTCAAAGGACTTTTGCCAAATGCACATTTTATTGAATACTTGGAAAGTAAAATACTTGGAAAGTAAAATAACAGACAATTTATAATTATATTATATTTCATCACTGAAAATAGATGCCTTTTGCTTTGAGGCTGTGGCCACGTTATTTTTCTGTCCAACACGAATCTTCATTGGTTTCCTGTCAGGTGTTTTGGATCCCCATCTCTTGCTATGAACTGGCAAAACAGCAGAATCCCCTTGACAATCTTGATTTCTCAAGGGAAATGAGAGAACACTATACACCATCCAAGATATTAAAATATTGTCAAGGCCCAACACGGCTGAATACTCTGAGGAGATGGCCTGTGAGGCGCCGCCTTTCAACTTTTCCCCCTTAGTATGGTGGTCATTAACATGCGGGAGACTGCGGATGGGGTCATTTTTTTAATTGGGAACTGATGTGCTTTTACTCAATTCGGGAACCTCACAAGCCAAATTTGTAGTATTTTGCACGAATTGCAAGAGATGTTTACAAGTCGACGGTTGAAGTGGAAGCTCGTATTGAGCTTGCTAGAGACTGATTTGCCAAGCCTTCGATAGCTCAGTTGGTAGAGCGGAGGACTGTAGTGGTAAAACAGGCATCCTTAGGTCAGGACATTTGCCAAATGCACATTTTATTGAATACTTGGAAAGTAAAATACTTGGAAAGTAAAATAACAGACAATTTATAATTATATTATATTTCATCACTGAAAATAGATGCCTTTTGCTTTGAGGCTGTGGCCACGTTATTTTTCTGTCCGACACCAATCTTCATTGGTTTCCTGTCAGGTGTTTTGGATCACCATCTCTTGCTATGAACTGGCAAAACAGCAGAATCCCCTTGACAATCTTGATTTCTCAAGGAAAATGAGAGAACACTATACACCATCCAAGATATTAAAATATTGTCAAGGCCCAACGCGGCTGAATACTCTGAGGAGATGGCCTGTGAGGTGCCGCCTTTCAACTTTTCCCCCTTAGTATGGTGGTCAGTAACATGCGGGAGACTGCGGAGGGGGTCATTTTTTTAATTGGGAACTGATGTGCTTTTACTCAATTTGGGAACCTCACAAGCCAAATTTGTAGTATTTTGCACGAATTGCAAGAGATGTTTACAAGTCGACGGTTGAAGTGGAAGCTCGTATTGAGTTTGCTAGAGAATGATTTGCCAAGCCTTCGATAGCTCAGTTGGTAGAGCGGAGCACTGTAATGGTAAAACAGGCATCCTTAGGTCGCTGGTTCAAATCTGGCTCAAAGGACTTTTGCCAAATGCACATTTTATTGAATACTTGGAAAGTAAAATACTTGGAAAGTAAAATAACAGACAATTTATAATTATATTATATTTCATTACTGAAAATAGATGCCTTTTGCTTTGAGGCTGTGGCCACGTTATTTTTCTGTCCAACACGAATCTTCATTGGTTTCCTGTCAGGTGTTTTGGATCCCCATCTCTTGCTATGAACTGGCAAAACAGCAGAATCCCCTTGACAATCTTGATTTCTCAAGGGAAATGAGAGAACACTATACACCATCCAAGATATTAAAATATTGTCAAGGCCCAACACGGCTGAATACTCTGAGGAAATGGCCTGTGAGGCGCCGCCTTTCAACTTTTCCCCCTTAGTATGGTGGTCATTAAAATGCGGGAGACTGCGGAGGGGGTCATTTTTTTAATTGGGAACTGATGTGCTTTTACTCAATTCGGGAACCTCACAAGCCAAATTTATAGTATTTTGCACGAATTGCAAGAGATGTTTACAAGTCGACGGTTGAAGTGTAAGCTCGTATTGAGCTTGCTAGAGACTGATTTGCCAAGCCTTCGATAGCTCAGTTGGTAGAGCGGAGGACTGTAGGGTAAAACAGGCATCCTTAGGTCGCTGGTTGAAATCCGGATTGAAGGACTTTTGCCAAATGCAAATTTTATTGAATACTTGGAAAGTAAAATACTTGGAAAATAAAATAACAGACAATTTATAATTATATTATATTTCATCACTGAAAATAGATGCCTTTTGCTTTGAGGCTGTGGCCACGTTATATTTCTGTTCAACACCAATCTTCATTGGTTTCCTGTGAGGTATTTTGGATCCCCATCTCTTGCTATGAACTGGCAAAACAGCAGAATCCCCTTGACAATCTTGATTTCTCAAGGGAAATGAGAGAACACTATACACCATCCAAGATATTAAAATATTGTCAAGGCCCAACGCGGCTGAATACTCTGAGGAGATGGCCTGTGAGGTGCCGCCTTTCAACTTTTCCCCCTTAGTATGGTGGTCAGTAACATGCGGGAGACTGCGGAGGGGGTAATTTTTTTAATTGGGAACTGATGTGCTTTTACTCAATTCGGGAACCTCACAAGCCAAATTTGTAGTATTTTGCACGAATTGCAAGAGATGTTTACAAGTCCACGGTTGAAGTGGAAGCTCGTATTGAGTTTGCTAGAGTTGATTTGCCAAGCCTTCGATAGCTCAGTTGGTAGAGCGGACAGGCATCCTTAGGTCACTGGTTCAAATCCGGCTCAAAGGACTTTTGCCAAATGCACATTTTATTGAATACTTGGAAAGTAAAATACTTGGAAAGTAAAATAACAGACAATTTATAATTATATTATATTTCATCACTGAAAATAGATGCCTTTTGCTTTGAGGCTGTGGCCACGTTATTTTTCTGTCCGACACCAATCTTCGTTGGTTTCCTGTGAGGTGTTTTGGATCCCCATCTCTTGCTATGAACTGACAAAACAGCAGAATCCCCTTGACAATCTTGATTTCTCAAGGGAAATGGGAGAACACCATACACCATCCAAGATATTAAAATATTGTCAAGGCCGAACACTGATGAATACTCTGAGGAGATGGCCTGTGAGGCGCCGCCTTTCAACTTTTCCTCCTTAGTATGGTGGTCAGTAACATGCGGGAGACTGCGGAGGCGGTCATTTTTTTAATTGGGAACTGATGTGCTTTTCTCAATTCGGGAACCTCACAAGCCAAATTTGTAGTATTTTGTACGAATTGCAAGAGATGTTTGCATGTCGACGGTTGAAGTGGAAGCTCGAATTGAGCTTGCTAGAGAACGGTTTGCCAAGCCTTCGATAGCTCAGTTGGTAGAGCGGAGGACTGTAATGGTAAAACTGGCATCCTTAGGTCGCTGGTTCAAATCGGGCTCAAAGGACTTTTGCCAAATGCACATTTTATTGAATACTTGGAAAGTAAAATACTTGGAAAGTAAAATAACAGACAATTTATAATTATATTATATTTCATCACTGAAAATAGATGCCTTTTGCTTTGAGGCTGTGGTCACGTTATTTTTCTGTCCGACACCAATCTTCGTTGGTTTCCTGTGAGGTGTTTTGGATCCCCATCTCTTGCTATGAACTGACAAAACAGCAGAATCCCCTTGACAATCTTGATTTCTCAAGGGAAATGGGAGAACACCATACACCATCCAAGATATTAAAATATTGTCAAGGCCGAACACTGATGAATACTCTGAGGAGATGGCCTGTGAGGCGCCGCCTTTCAACTTTTCCTCCTTAGTATGGTGGTCAGTAACATGCGGGAGACTGCGGAGGCGGTCATTTTTTTAATTGGGAACTGATGTGCTTTTCTCAATTCGGGAACCTCACAAGCCAAATTTGTAGTATTTTGTACGAATTGCAAGAGATGTTTGCATGTCGACGGTTGAAGTGGAAGCTCGAATTGAGCTTGCTAGAGAACGGTTTGCCAAGCCTTCGATAGCTCAGTTGGTAGAGGGGAGGACTGTAGTGGTAAAACAGGCATCCTTAGGTCGCTGGTTCAAACCCGGCTCGAAGGACTTTTGCCAAATGCAAATTTTATTGAATACTTGGAAAGTAAAATACTTGGAAAATAACATAACAGACAATTTATAATTATATTATATTTCATCACTGAAAATAGATGCCTTTTGCTTTGAGGCTGTGGCCACATTATTTTTCTGTCCAACACCAATCTTCTTTGGTTTCCTGTGAGGTGTTTTGGATCCCCATCTCTTGCTATGAACTGGCAAAACAGCATAATCCCCTTGACAATCTTGATTTCTCAAGGAAAATGAGAGAACACTATACACCATCCAAGATATTAAAATATTGTCAAGGCCCAACGCGGCTAAATACTCTGAGGAGATGGCTTGTGAGGTTCCGCCTTTCAACTTTTCCTCCTTAGTATGGTGGTCAGTAACATGCGGGAGACTGCGGAGGCGGTCATTTTTTTAATTGGGAACTGATGTGCTTTTCTCAATTCAGGAACCTCACAAGCCAAATTTGTAGTATTTTGTACGAATTGCAAGAGATGTTTGCATGTCGACGGTTGAAGTGGAAGCTCGAATTGAGCTTGCTAGAGAACGGTTTGCCAAGCCTTCGATAGCTCAGTTGGTAGAACGGAGGACTGTAGTGGTAAAACAGGCATCCTTAGGTCGCTGGTTCAAATTCTGATTGAAGGACTTTTGCCAAATGCAAATTTTATTGAATACTTGGAAAGTAAAATGCTTGGAAAATAAAATAACAGACAATTTATAATTATATTATATTTCATCACTGAAAATAGATGCCTTTTGCTTTGAGGCTGTGGCCACGTTATGTTTCTGTCCAACACCAATCTTCATTGGTTTCCTGTGAGGTGATTCAGATCCCCATCTCTTGCTATGAACTGGCAAAACAGCAGAATCCCCTTGACAATCTTGATTTCTCAAGGGAAATGAGAGAACAGTATACACCATCCAAGATATTAAAATATTGTCAAGGCCCAACACGGCTGAATACTCTGAGGAGATGGCCTGTGAGGAGCCGCCTTTCAACTTTTCCCCCTTAGTATGGTGGTCAGTAACATGCGGGAGACTGCGGAGGGGGTCATTTTTTTAATTGGGAACTGATGTGCTTTTACTCAATTCGGGAACGTCACAAGCCAAATTTGTAGTATTTTGCACGAATTGCAAGAGATGTTTACAAGTCGACGGTTGAAGTGGAAGCTCGTATTGAGTTTGCTAGAGAACGATTTGCCAAGCCTTCAATAGCTCAGTTGGTAGAGCGGAGGACTTTAGTGGTAAAACAGGCATCCTTAGGTCGCTAGTTCAAATCCGGCTCGAAGGACATTTGCCAAATGCACATTTTATTGAATACTTGGAAAGTAAAATACTTGGAAAGTAAAATAACAGACAATTTATAATTATATTATATTTCATCACTGAAAATAGATGCCTTTTGCTTTGAGGCTGTGGCCACGTTATTTTTCTGTCCGACACCAATCTTCGTTGGCTTCCTGTGAGGTATTTTGGATCCCCATCTCTTGCTATGAACTGACAAAACAGCAGAATCCCCTTGACAATCTTGATTTCTCAAGGAAAATGAGAGAACACTATACACCATCCAAGATATTAAAATATGTCAAGGCCCAACGCGGCTGAATACTCTGAGGAGATGGCCTGTGTGGTGCCGCCTTTCAACTTTTCCCCCTTAGTATGGTGGTCAGTAACATGCGGGAGACTGCGGAGGGGGTCATTTTTTTAATTGAGAACTGATGTGCTTTTACTCAATTTGGGAACCTCACAAGCCAAATTTGTAGTATTTTGCACGAATTGCAAGAGATGTTTACAAGTCGACGGTTGAAGTGGAAGCTCGTATTGAGTTTGCTAGAGAATGATTTGCCAAGCCTTCGATAGCTCAGTTGGTAGAGCGGAGCACTGTAGTGGTACAACAGGCATCCTTAGGTTGCTGGTTCAAATCCCGCTCGAAGGACTTTTGCCAAATGCAAATTTTATTGAATATTTGGAAAGTAAAATACTTGGAAAGTAAAATAACAGACAATTTATAATTATATTATATTTCATCACTGAAAATAGATGCCTTTTGCTTTGAGGCTGTGGCCACGTTATTTTTCTGTCCAACACGAATCTTCATTGGTTTCATGTGAGGTGTTTTGGATCCCCATCTCTTGCTATGAACTGGCAGAACAGCAGAATCCCCTTGACAATCTTGATTTCTCAAGGGAAATGAGAGAACACTATACACCATCCAAGATATTAAAATATTGTCAAGGCCCAACACGGCTGAATACTCTGAGGAGATGGCCTGTGAGGCGCCGCCTTTCAACTTTTCCCCCTTAGTATGGTGGTCAGTAACATGCGGGAGACTGCGGAGGGGGTAATTTTTTTAATTGGGAACTGATGTGCTTTTACTCAATTCGGGAACCTCACAAGCCAAATTTGTAGTATTTTGCACGAATTGCAAGAGATGTTTACAAGTCGACGGTTGAAGTGGAAGCTCGTATTGAGTTTGCTAGAGTTGATTTGCCAAGCCTTCGATAGCTCAGTTGGTAGAGCGGAGGACTGTAATGGTAAAACAGGCATCCTTAGGTCGCTGGTTCAAATCTGGCTCAAAGGACTTTTGCCAAATGCACATTTTATTGAATACTTGGAAAGTAAAATACTTGGAAAGTAAAATAACAGACAATTTATAATTATATTATATTTCATTACTGAAAATAGATGCCTTTTGCTTTGAGGCTGTGGCCACGTTATTTTTCTGTCCAACACGAATCTTCATTGGTTTCCTGTCAGGTGTTTTGGATCCCCATCTCTTGCTATGAACTGGCAAAACAGCAGAATCCCCTTGACAATCTTGATTTCTCAAGGGAAATGAGAGAACACTATACACCATCCAAGATATTAAAATATTGTCAAGGCCCAACACGGCTGAATACTCTGAGGAAATGGCCTGTGAGGCGCCGCCTTTCAACTTTTCCCCCTTAGTATGGTGGTCATTAAAATGCGGGAGACTGCGGAGGGGGTCATTTTTTTAATTGGGAACTGATGTGCTTTTACTCAATTCGGGAACCTCACAAGCCAAATTTATAGTATTTTGCACGAATTGCAAGAGATGTTTACAAGTCGACGGTTGAAGTGTAAGCTCGTATTGAGCTTGCTAGAGACTGATTTGCCAAGCCTTCGATAGCTCAGTTGGTAGAGCGGAGGACTGTAGGGTAAAACAGGCATCCTTAGGTCGCTGGTTGAAATCCGGATTGAAGGACTTTTGCCAAATGCAAATTTTATTGAATACTTGGAAAGTAAAATACTTGGAAAATAAAATAACAGACAATTTATAATTATATTATATTTCATCACTGAAAATAGATGCCTTTTGCTTTGAGGCTGTGGCCACGTTATATTTCTGTTCAACACCAATCTTCATTGGTTTCCTGTGAGGTATTTTGGATCCCCATCTCTTGCTATGAACTGGCAAAACAGCAGAATCCCCTTGACAATCTTGATTTCTCAAGGGAAATGAGAGAACACTATACACCATCCAAGATATTAAAATATTGTCAAGGCCCAACGCGGCTGAATACTCTGAGGAGATGGCCTGTGAGGTGCCGCCTTTCAACTTTTCCCCCTTAGTATGGTGGTCAGTAACATGCGGGAGACTGCGGAGGGGGTCATTTTTTTAATTGGGAACTGATGTGCTTTTACTCAATTCGGGAACCTCACAAGCCAAATTTGTAGTATTTTGCACGAATTGCAAGAGATGTTTACAAGTCCACGGTTGAAGTGGAAGCTCGTATTGAGTTTGCTAGAGTTGATTTGCCAAGCCTTCGATAGCTCAGTTGGTAGAGCGGACAGGCATCCTTAGGTCACTGGTTCAAATCCGGCTCAAAGGACTTTTGCCAAATGCACATTTTATTGAATACTTGGAAAGTAAAATACTTGGAAAGTAAAATAACAGACAATTTATAATTATATTATATTTCATCACTGAAAATAGATGCCTTTTGCTTTGAGGCTGTGGCCACGTTATTTTTCTGTCCGACACCAATCTTCGTTGGTTTCCTGTGAGGTGTTTTGGATCCCCATCTCTTGCTATGAACTGACAAAACAGCAGAATCCCCTTGACAATCTTGATTTCTCAAGGGAAATGGGAGAACACCATACACCATCCAAGATATTAAAATATTGTCAAGGCCGAACACTGATGAATACTCTGAGGAGATGGCCTGTGAGGCGCCGCCTTTCAACTTTTCCTCCTTAGTATGGTGGTCAGTAACATGCGGGAGACTGCGGAGGCGGTCATTTTTTTAATTGGGAACTGATGTGCTTTTCTCAATTCGGGAACCTCACAAGCCAAATTTGTAGTATTTTGTACGAATTGCAAGAGATGTTTGCATGTCGACGGTTGAAGTGGAAGCTCGAATTGAGCTTGCTAGAGAACGGTTTGCCAAGCCTTCGATAGCTCAGTTGGTAGAGCGGAGGACTGTAATGGTAAAACTGGCATCCTTAGGTCGCTGGTTCAAATCGGGCTCAAAGGACTTTTGCCAAATGCACATTTTATTGAATACTTGGAAAGTAAAATACTTGGAAAGTAAAATAACAGACAATTTATAATTATATTATATTTCATCACTGAAAATAGATGCCTTTTGCTTTGAGGCTGTGGTCACGTTATTTTTCTGTCCGACACCAATCTTCGTTGGTTTCCTGTGAGGTGTTTTGGATCCCCATCTCTTGCTATGAACTGACAAAACAGCAGAATCCCCTTGACAATCTTGATTTCTCAAGGGAAATGGGAGAACACCATACACCATCCAAGATATTAAAATATTGTCAAGGCCGAACACTGATGAATACTCTGAGGAGATGGCCTGTGAGGCGCCGCCTTTCAACTTTTCCTCCTTAGTATGGTGGTCAGTAACATGCGGGAGACTGCGGAGGCGGTCATTTTTTTAATTGGGAACTGATGTGCTTTTCTCAATTCGGGAACCTCACAAGCCAAATTTGTAGTATTTTGTACGAATTGCAAGAGATGTTTGCATGTCGACGGTTGAAGTGGAAGCTCGAATTGAGCTTGCTAGAGAACGGTTTGCCAAGCCTTCGATAGCTCAGTTGGTAGAGGGGAGGACTGTAGTGGTAAAACAGGCATCCTTAGGTCGCTGGTTCAAACCCGGCTCGAAGGACTTTTGCCAAATGCAAATTTTATTGAATACTTGGAAAGTAAAATACTTGGAAAATAACATAACAGACAATTTATAATTATATTATATTTCATCACTGAAAATAGATGCCTTTTGCTTTGAGGCTGTGGCCACATTATTTTTCTGTCCAACACCAATCTTCTTTGGTTTCCTGTGAGGTGTTTTGGATCCCCATCTCTTGCTATGAACTGGCAAAACAGCATAATCCCCTTGACAATCTTGATTTCTCAAGGAAAATGAGAGAACACTATACACCATCCAAGATATTAAAATATTGTCAAGGCCCAACGCGGCTAAATACTCTGAGGAGATGGCTTGTGAGGTTCCGCCTTTCAACTTTTCCTCCTTAGTATGGTGGTCAGTAACATGCGGGAGACTGCGGAGGCGGTCATTTTTTTAATTGGGAACTGATGTGCTTTTCTCAATTCAGGAACCTCACAAGCCAAATTTGTAGTATTTTGTACGAATTGCAAGAGATGTTTGCATGTCGACGGTTGAAGTGGAAGCTCGAATTGAGCTTGCTAGAGAACGGTTTGCCAAGCCTTCGATAGCTCAGTTGGTAGAACGGAGGACTGTAGTGGTAAAACAGGCATCCTTAGGTCGCTGGTTCAAATTCTGATTGAAGGACTTTTGCCAAATGCAAATTTTATTGAATACTTGGAAAGTAAAATGCTTGGAAAATAAAATAACAGACAATTTATAATTATATTATATTTCATCACTGAAAATAGATGCCTTTTGCTTTGAGGCTGTCGCCACGTTATGTTTCTGTCCAACACCAATCTTCATTGGTTTCCTGTGAGGTGTTTTGGATCCCCATCTCTTGCTATGAACTGGCAGAACAGCAGAATCTCCTTGACAATCTTGATTTCTCAAGGGAAATGAGAGAACACTATACACCATCCAAGATATTAAAATATTGTCAAGGCCCAACACGGCTGAATACTCTGAGGAGATGGCCTGTGAGGTGCCGCCTTTCAACTTTTCCTCCTTAGTATGGTGGTCAGTAACATGCGGGAGACTGCGGAGGGGGTCATTTTTTAAATTGGGAACTGATGTGCTTTTACTCAATTCGGGAACCTCACAAGCCAAATTTGTAGTATTTTGCACGAATTGCAAGAGATGTTTACAAGTCGACGGTTGAAGTGGAAGCTCGTATTGAGTTTGCTAGAGAATGATTTGCCAAGCCTTTGATAGCTCAGTTTGTAGAGCGGAGGACTGTAATGGTAAAACAGGCATCCTTAGGTCGCTGGTTCAAATCCGGCTCAAAGGACTTTTGCCAAATGCACATTTTATTGAATACTTGGAAAGTAAAATACTTGGAAAGTAAAATAACAGACAATTTATAATTATATTATATTTCATCACTGAAAATAGATGCCTTTTGCTTTGAGGCTGTGGCCACGTTATTTTTCTGTCCAACACGAATCTTCATTGGTTTCCTGTCAGGTGTTTTGGATCCCCATCTCTTGCTATGAACTGGCAAAACAGCAGAATCCCCTTGACAATCTTGATTTCTCAAGGGAAATGAGAGAACACTATACACCATCCAAGATATTAAAATATTGTCAAGGCCCAACACGGCTGAATACTCTGAGGAGATGGCCTGTGAGGCGCCGCCTTTCAACTTTTCCCCCTTAGTATGGTGGTCATTAACATGCGGGAGACTGCGGATGGGGTCATTTTTTTAATTGGGAACTGATGTGCTTTTACTCAATTCGGGAACCTCACAAGCCAAATTTGTAGTATTTTGCACGAATTGCAAGAGATGTTTACAAGTCGACGGTTGAAGTGGAAGCTCGTATTGAGCTTGCTAGAGACTGATTTGCCAAGCCTTCGATAGCTCAGTTGGTAGAGCGGAGGACTGTAGTGGTAAAACAGGCATCCTTAGGTCAGGACATTTGCCAAATGCACATTTTATTGAATACTTGGAAAGTAAAATACTTGGAAAGTAAAATAACAGACAATTTATAATTATATTATATTTCATCACTGAAAATAGATGCCTTTTGCTTTGAGGCTGTGGCCACGTTATTTTTCTGTCCGACACCAATCTTCATTGGTTTCCTGTCAGGTGTTTTGGATCCCCATCTCTTGCTATGAACTGGCAAAACAGCAGAATCCCCTTGACAATCTTGATTTCTCAAGGAAAATGAGAGAACACTATACACCATCCAAGATATTAAAATATTGTCAAGGCCCAACGCGGCTGAATACTCTGAGGAGATGGCCTGTGAGGTGCCGCCTTTCAACTTTTCCCCCTTAGTATGGTGGTCAGTAACATGCGGGAGACTGCGGAGGGGGTCATTTTTTTAATTGGGAACTGATGTGCTTTTACTCAATTTGGGAACCTCACAAGCCAAATTTGTAGTATTTTGCACGAATTGCAAGAGATGTTTACAAGTCGACTTTTGAAGTGGAAGCTCGTATTGAGTTTGCTAGAGAATGATTTGCCAAGCCTTCGATAGCTCAGTTGGTAGAGCGGAGCACTGTAATGGTAAAACAGGCATCCTTAGGTCGCTGGTTCAAATCTGGCTCAAAGGACTTTTGCCAAATGCACATTTTATTGAATACTTGGAAAGTAAAATACTTGGAAAGTAAAATAACAGACAATTTATAATTATATTATATTTCATTACTGAAAATAGATGCCTTTTGCTTTGAGGCTGTGGCCACGTTATTTTTCTGTCCAACACGAATCTTCATTGGTTTCCTGTCAGGTGTTTTGGATCCCCATCTCTTGCTATGAACTGGCAAAACAGCAGAATCCCCTTGACAATCTTGATTTCTCAAGGGAAATGAGAGAACACTATACACCATCCAAGATATTAAAATATTGTCAAGGCCCAACACGGCTGAATACTCTGAGGAAATGGCCTGTGAGGCGCCGCCTTTCAACTTTTCCCCCTTAGTATGGTGGTCATTAAAATGCGGGAGACTGCGGAGGGGGTCATTTTTTTAATTGGGAACTGATGTGCTTTTACTCAATTCGGGAACCTCACAAGCCAAATTTATAGTATTTTGCACGAATTGCAAGAGATGTTTACAAGTCGACGGTTGAAGTGTAAGCTCGTATTGAGCTTGCTAGAGACTGATTTGCCAAGCCTTCGATAGCTCAGTTGGTAGAGCGGAGGACTGTAGGGTAAAACAGGCATCCTTAGGTCGCTGGTTGAAATCCGGATTGAAGGACTTTTGCCAAATGCAAATTTTATTGAATACTTGGAAAGTAAAATACTTGGAAAATAAAATAACAGACAATTTATAATTATATTATATTTCATCACTGAAAATAGATGCCTTTTGCTTTGAGGCTGTGGCCACGTTATATTTCTGTTCAACACCAATCTTCATTGGTTTCCTGTGAGGTATTTTGGATCCCCATCTCTTGCTATGAACTGGCAAAACAGCAGAATCCCCTTGACAATCTTGATTTCTCAAGGGAAATGAGAGAACACTATACACCATCCAAGATATTAAAATATTGTCAAGGCCCAACGCGGCTGAATACTCTGAGGAGATGGCCTGTGAGGTGCCGCCTTTCAACTTTTCCCCCTTAGTATGGTGGTCAGTAACATGCGGGAGACTGCGGAGGGGGTAATTTTTTTAATTGGGAACTGATGTGCTTTTACTCAATTCGGGAACCTCACAAGCCAAATTTGTAGTATTTTGCACGAATTGCAAGAGATGTTTACAAGTCCACGGTTGAAGTGGAAGCTCGTATTGAGTTTGCTAGAGTTGATTTGCCAAGCCTTCGATAGCTCAGTTGGTAGAGCGGACAGGCATCCTTAGGTCACTGGTTCAAATCCGGCTCAAAGGACTTTTGCCAAATGCACATTTTATTGAATACTTGGAAAGTAAAATACTTGGAAAGTAAAATAACAGACAATTTATAATTATATTATATTTCATCACTGAAAATAGATGCCTTTTGCTTTGAGGCTGTGGCCACGTTATTTTTCTGTCCGACACCAATCTTCGTTGGTTTCCTGTGAGGTGTTTTGGATCCCCATCTCTTGCTATGAACTGACAAAACAGCAGAATCCCCTTGACAATCTTGATTTCTCAAGGGAAATGGGAGAACACCATACACCATCCAAGATATTAAAATATTGTCAAGGCCGAACACTGATGAATACTCTGAGGAGATGGCCTGTGAGGCGCCGCCTTTCAACTTTTCCTCCTTAGTATGGTGGTCAGTAACATGCGGGAGACTGCGGAGGCGGTCATTTTTTTAATTGGGAACTGATGTGCTTTTCTCAATTCGGGAACCTCACAAGCCAAATTTGTAGTATTTTGTACGAATTGCAAGAGATGTTTGCATGTCGACGGTTGAAGTGGAAGCTCGAATTGAGCTTGCTAGAGAACGGTTTGCCAAGCCTTCGATAGCTCAGTTGGTAGAGCGGAGGACTGTAATGGTAAAACTGGCATCCTTAGGTCGCTGGTTCAAATCGGGCTCAAAGGACTTTTGCCAAATGCACATTTTATTGAATACTTGGAAAGTAAAATACTTGGAAAGTAAAATAACAGACAATTTATAATTATATTATATTTCATCACTGAAAATAGATGCCTTTTGCTTTGAGGCTGTGGTCACGTTATTTTTCTGTCCGACACCAATCTTCGTTGGTTTCCTGTGAGGTGTTTTGGATCCCCATCTCTTGCTATGAACTGACAAAACAGCAGAATCCCCTTGACAATCTTGATTTCTCAAGGGAAATGGGAGAACACCATACACCATCCAAGATATTAAAATATTGTCAGGGCCGAACACTGATGAATACTCTGAGGAGATGGCCTGTGAGGCGCCGCCTTTCAACTTTTCCTCCTTAGTATGGTGGTCAGTAACATGCGGGAGACTGCGGAGGCGGTCATTTTTTTAATTGGGAACTGATGTGCTTTTCTCAATTCGGGAACCTCACAAGCCAAATTTGTAGTATTTTGTACGAATTGCAAGAGATGTTTGCATGTCGACGGTTGAAGTGGAAGCTCGAATTGAGCTTGCTAGAGAACGGTTTGCCAAGCCTTCGATAGCTCAGTTGGTAGAGGGGAGGACTGTAGTGGTAAAACAGGCATCCTTAGGTCGCTGGTTCAAACCCGGCTCGAAGGACTTTTGCCAAATGCAAATTTTATTGAATACTTGGAAAGTAAAATACTTGGAAAATAACATAACAGACAATTTATAATTATATTATATTTCATCACTGAAAATAGATGCCTTTTGCTTTGAGGCTGTGGCCACATTATTTTTCTGTCCAACACCAATCTTCTTTGGTTTCCTGTGAGGTGTTTTGGATCCCCATCTCTTGCTATGAACTGGCAAAACAGCATAATCCCCTTGACAATCTTGATTTCTCAAGGAAAATGAGAGAACACTATACACCATCCAAGATATTAAAATATTGTCAAGGCCCAACGCGGCTAAATACTCTGAGGAGATGGCTTGTGAGGTTCCGCCTTTCAACTTTTCCTCCTTAGTATGGTGGTCAGTAACATGCGGGAGACTGCGGAGGCGGTCATTTTTTTAATTGGGAACTGATGTGCTTTTCTCAATTCAGGAACCTCACAAGCCAAATTTGTAGTATTTTGTACGAATTGCAAGAGATGTTTGCATGTCGACGGTTGAAGTGGAAGCTCGAATTGAGCTTGCTAGAGAACGGTTTGCCAAGCCTTCGATAGCTCAGTTGGTAGAACGGAGGACTGTAGTGGTAAAACAGGCATCCTTAGGTCGCTGGTTCAAATTCTGATTGAAGGACTTTTGCCAAATGCAAATTTTATTGAATACTTGGAAAGTAAAATGCTTGGAAAATAAAATAACAGACAATTTATAATTATATTATATTTCATCACTGAAAATAGATGCCTTTTGCTTTGAGGCTGTCGCCACGTTATGTTTCTGTCCAACACCAATCTTCATTGGTTTCCTGTGAGGTGTTTTGGATCCCCATCTCTTGCTATGAACTGGCAGAACAGCAGAATCTCCTTGACAATCTTGATTTCTCAAGGGAAATGAGAGAACACTATACACCATCCAAGATATTAAAATATTGTCAAGGCCCAACACGGCTGAATACTCTGAGGAGATGGCCTGTGAGGTGCCGCCTTTCAACTTTTCCTCCTTAGTATGGTGGTCAGTAACATGCGGGAGACTGCGGAGGGGGTCATTTTTTAAATTGGGAACTGATGTGCTTTTACTCAATTCGGGAACCTCACAAGCCAAATTTGTAGTATTTTGCACGAATTGCAAGAGATGTTTACAAGTCGACGGTTGAAGTGGAAGCTCGTATTGAGTTTGCTAGAGAATGATTTGCCAAGCCTTTGATAGCTCAGTTTGTAGAGCGGAGGACTGTAATGGTAAAACAGGCATCCTTAGGTCGCTGGTTCAAATCCGGCTCAAAGGACTTTTGCCAAATGCACATTTTATTGAATACTTGGAAAGTAAAATACTTGGAAAGTAAAATAACAGACAATTTATAATTATATTATATTTCATCACTGAAAATAGATGCCTTTTGCTTTGAGGCTGTGGCCACGTTATTTTTCTGTCCAACACGAATCTTCATTGGTTTCCTGTCAGGTGTTTTGGATCCCCATCTCTTGCTATGAACTGGCAAAACAGCAGAATCCCCTTGACAATCTTGATTTCTCAAGGGAAATAAGAGAACACTATACACCATCCAAGATATTAAAATATTGTCAAGGCCCAACACGGCTGAATACTCTGAGGAGATGGCCTGTGAGGCGCCGCCTTTCAACTTTTCCCCCTTAGTATGGTGGTCATTAACATGCGGGAGACTGCGGAGGGGGTCATTTTTTTAATTGGGAACTGATGTGCTTTTACTCAATTCGGGAACCTCACAAGCCAAATTTGTAGTATTTTGCACGAATTGCAAGAGATGTTTACAAGTCGACGGTTGAAGTGGAAGCTCGTATTGAGCTTGCTAGAGACTGATTTGCCAAGCCTTCGATAGCTCAGTTGGTAGAGCGGAGGACTGTAGTGGTAAAACAGGCATCCTTAGGTCAGGACATTTGCCAAATGCACATTTTATTGAATACTTGGAAAGTAAAATACTTGGAAAGTAAAATAACAGACAATTTATAATTATATTATATTTCATCACTGAAAATAGATGCCTTTTGCTTTGAGGCTGTGGCCACGTTATTTTTCTGTCCGACACCAATCTTCATTGGTTTCCTGTCAGGTGTTTTGGATCCCCATCTCTTGCTATGAACTGGCAAAACAGCAGAATCCCCTTGACAATCTTGATTTCTCAAGGAAAATGAGAGAACACTATACACCATCCAAGATATTAAAATATTGTCAAGGCCCAACGCGGCTGAATACTCTGAGGAGATGGCCTGTGAGGTGCCGCCTTTCAACTTTTCCCCCTTAGTATGGTGGTCAGTAACATGCGGGAGACTGCGGAGGGGGTCATTTTTTTAATTGGGAACTGATGTGCTTTTACTCAATTTGGGAACCTCACAAGCCAAATTTGTAGTATTTTGCACGAATTGCAAGAGATGTTTACAAGTCGACGGTTGAAGTGGAAGCTCGTATTGAGTTTGCTAGAGAATGATTTGCCAAGCCTTCGATAGCTCAGTTGGTAGAGCGGAGCACTGTAATGGTAAAACAGGCATCCTTAGGTCGCTGGTTCAAATCTGGCTCAAAGGACTTTTGCCAAATGCACATTTTATTGAATACTTGGAAAGTAAAATACTTGGAAAGTAAAATAACAGACAATTTATAATTATATTATATTTCATTACTGAAAATAGATGCCTTTTGCTTTGAGGCTGTGGCCACGTTATTTTTCTGTCCAACACGAATCTTCATTGGTTTCCTGTCAGGTGTTTTGGATCCCCATCTCTTGCTATGAACTGGCAAAACAGCAGAATCCCCTTGACAATCTTGATTTCTCAAGGGAAATGAGAGAACACTATACACCATCCAAGATATTAAAATATTGTCAAGGCCCAACACGGCTGAATACTCTGAGGAAATGGCCTGTGAGGCGCCGCCTTTCAACTTTTCCCCCTTAGTATGGTGGTCATTAAAATGCGGGAGACTGCGGAGGGGGTCATTTTTTTAATTGGGAACTGATGTGCTTTTACTCAATTCGGGAACCTCACAAGCCAAATTTATAGTATTTTGCACGAATTGCAAGAGATGTTTACAAGTCGACGGTTGAAGTGTAAGCTCGTATTGAGCTTGCTAGAGACTGATTTGCCAAGCCTTCGATAGCTCAGTTGGTAGAGCGGAGGACTGTAGGGTAAAACAGGCATCCTTAGGTCGCTGGTTGAAATCCGGATTGAAGGACTTTTGCCAAATGCAAATTTTATTGAATACTTGGAAAGTAAAATACTTGGAAAATAAAATAACAGACAATTTATAATTATATTATATTTCATCACTGAAAATAGATGCCTTTTGCTTTGAGGCTGTGGCCACGTTATATTTCTGTTCAACACCAATCTTCATTGGTTTCCTGTGAGGTATTTTGGATCCCCATCTCTTGCTATGAACTGGCAAAACAGCAGAATCCCCTTGACAATCTTGATTTCTCAAGGGAAATGAGAGAACACTATACACCATCCAAGATATTAAAATATTGTCAAGGCCCAACGCGGCTGAATACTCTGAGGAGATGGCCTGTGAGGTGCCGCCTTTCAACTTTTCCCCCTTAGTATGGTGGTCAGTAACATGCGGGAGACTGCGGAGGGGGTAATTTTTTTAATTGGGAACTGATGTGCTTTTACTCAATTCGGGAACCTCACAAGCCAAATTTGTAGTATTTTGCACGAATTGCAAGAGATGTTTACAAGTCCACGGTTGAAGTGGAAGCTCGTATTGAGTTTGCTAGAGTTGATTTGCCAAGCCTTCGATAGCTCAGTTGGTAGAGCGGACAGGCATCCTTAGGTCACTGGTTCAAATCCGGCTCAAAGGACTTTTGCCAAATGCACATTTTATTGAATACTTGGAAAGTAAAATACTTGGAAAGTAAAATAACAGACAATTTATAATTATATTATATTTCATCACTGAAAATAGATGCCTTTTGCTTTGAGGCTGTGGCCACGTTATTTTTCTGTCCGACACCAATCTTCGTTGGTTTCCTGTGAGGTGTTTTGGATCCCCATCTCTTGCTATGAACTGACAAAACAGCAGAATCCCCTTGACAATCTTGATTTCTCAAGGGAAATGGGAGAACACCATACACCATCCAAGATATTAAAATATTGTCAAGGCCGAACACTGATGAATACTCTGAGGAGATGGCCTGTGAGGCGCCGCCTTTCAACTTTTCCTCCTTAGTATGGTGGTCAGTAACATGCGGGAGACTGCGGAGGCGGTCATTTTTTTAATTGGGAACTGATGTGCTTTTCTCAATTCGGGAACCTCACAAGCCAAATTTGTAGTATTTTGTACGAATTGCAAGAGATGTTTGCATGTCGACGGTTGAAGTGGAAGCTCGAATTGAGCTTGCTAGAGAACGGTTTGCCAAGCCTTCGATAGCTCAGTTGGTAGAGCGGAGGACTGTAATGGTAAAACTGGCATCCTTAGGTCGCTGGTTCAAATCGGGCTCAAAGGACTTTTGCCAAATGCACATTTTATTGAATACTTGGAAAGTAAAATACTTGGAAAGTAAAATAACAGACAATTTATAATTATATTATATTTCATCACTGAAAATAGATGCCTTTTGCTTTGAGGCTGTGGTCACGTTATTTTTCTGTCCGACACCAATCTTCGTTGGTTTCCTGTGAGGTGTTTTGGATCCCCATCTCTTGCTATGAACTGACAAAACAGCAGAATCCCCTTGACAATCTTGATTTCTCAAGGGAAATGGGAGAACACCATACACCATCCAAGATATTAAAATATTGTCAAGGCCGAACACTGATGAATACTCTGAGGAGATGGCCTGTGAGGCGCCGCCTTTCAACTTTTCCTCCTTAGTATGGTGGTCAGTAACATGCGGGAGACTGCGGAGGCGGTCATTTTTTTAATTGGGAACTGATGTGCTTTTCTCAATTCGGGAACCTCACAAGCCAAATTTGTAGTATTTTGTACGAATTGCAAGAGATGTTTGCATGTCGACGGTTGAAGTGGAAGCTCGAATTGAGCTTGCTAGAGAACGGTTTGCCAAGCCTTCGATAGCTCAGTTGGTAGAGGGGAGGACTGTAATGGTAAAACAGGCATCCTTAGGTCGCTGGTTCAAACCCGGCTCGAAGGACTTTTGCCAAATGCAAATTTTATTGAATACTTGGAAAGTAAAATACTTGGAAAATAACATAACAGACAATTTATAATTATATTATATTTCATCACTGAAAATAGATGCCTTTTGCTTTGAGGCTGTGGCCACATTATTTTTCTGTCCAACACCAATCTTCTTTGGTTTCCTGTGAGGTGTTTTGGATCCCCATCTCTTGCTATGAACTGGCAAAACAGCATAATCCCCTTGACAATCTTGATTTCTCAAGGAAAATGAGAGAACACTATACACCATCCAAGATATTAAAATATTGTCAAGGCCCAACGCGGCTAAATACTCTGAGGAGATGGCTTGTGAGGTTCCGCCTTTCAACTTTTCCTCCTTAGTATGGTGGTCAGTAACATGCGGGAGACTGCGGAGGCGGTCATTTTTTTAATTGGGAACTGATGTGCTTTTCTCAATTCAGGAACCTCACAAGCCAAATTTGTAGTATTTTGTACGAATTGCAAGAGATGTTTGCATGTCGACGGTTGAAGTGGAAGCTCGAATTGAGCTTGCTAGAGAACGGTTTGCCAAGCCTTCGATAGCTCAGTTGGTAGAACGGAGGACTGTAGTGGTAAAACAGGCATCCTTAGGTCGCTGGTTCAAATTCTGATTGAAGGACTTTTGCCAAATGCAAATTTTATTGAATACTTGGAAAGTAAAATGCTTGGAAAATAAAATAACAGACAATTTATAATTATATTATATTTCATCACTGAAAATAGATGCCTTTTGCTTTGAGGCTGTCGCCACGTTATGTTTCTGTCCAACACCAATCTTCATTGGTTTCCTGTGAGGTGTTTTGGATCCCCATCTCTTGCTATGAACTGGCAGAACAGCAGAATCCCCTTGACAATCTTGATTTCTCAAGGGAAATGAGAGAACACTATACACCATCCAAGATATTAAAATATTGTCAAGGCCCAACACGGCTGAATACTCTGAGGAGATGGCCTGTGAGGTGCCGCCTTTCAACTTTTCCTCCTTAGTATGGTGGTCAGTAACATGCGGGAGACTGCGGAGGGGGTCATTTTTTAAATTGGGAACTGATGTGCTTTTACTCAATTCGGGAACCTCACAAGCCAAATTTGTAGTATTTTGCACGAATTGCAAGAGATGTTTACAAGTCGACGGTTGAAGTGGAAGCTCGTATTGAGTTTGCTAGAGAATGATTTGCCAAGCCTTTGATAGCTCAGTTGGTAGAGCGGAGGACTGTAATGGTAAAACAGGCATCCTTAGGTCGCTGGCTCAAATCCGGCTCAAAGGACTTTTGCCAAATGCACATTTTATTGAATACTTGGAAAGTAAAATACTTGGAAAGTAAAATAACAGACAATTTATAATTATATTATATTTCATCACTGAAAATAGATGCCTTTTGCTTTGAGGCTGTGGCCACGTTATTTTTCTGTCCAACACGAATCTTCATTGGTTTCCTGTCAGGTGTTTTGGATCCCCATCTCTTGCTATGAACTGGCAAAACAGCAGAATCCCCTTGACAATCTTGATTTCTCAAGGGAAATGAGAGAACACTATACACCATCCAAGATATTAAAATATTGTCAAGGCCCAACACGGCTGAATACTCTGAGGAGATGGCCTGTGAGGCGCCGCCTTTCAACTTTTCCCCCTTAGTATGGTGGTCATTAACATGCGGGAGACTGCGGAGGGGGTCATTTTTTTAATTGGGAACTGATGTGCTTTTACTCAATTCGGGAACCTCACAAGCCAAATTTGTAGTATTTTGCACGAATTGCAAGAGATGTTTACAAGTCGACGGTTGAAGTGGAAGCTCGTATTGAGTTTGCTAGAGAATGATTTGCCAAGCCTTCGATAGCTCAGTTGGTAGAGCTGAGGACTGTAGTGGTAATACAGGCATCCTTAGGTCGCTGGTTCAAATCCGGCTTGAAGGACTTTTGCCAAATGCAAATTTTATTGAATACTTGGAAAGTAAAATACTTGGAAAATAAAATAACAGACAATTTATAATTATATTATATTTCATCACTGAAAATAGATGCCTTTTGCTTTGAGGCTGTGGCCACGTTATGTTTCTGTCCAACACCAATCTTCATTGGTTTCCTGTGAGGTGATTCGGATCCCCATCTCTTGCTATGAACTGGCAAAACAGCAGAATCCCCTTGACAATCTTGATTTCTCAAGGGAAATGAGAGAACAGTATACACCATCCAAGATATTAAAATATTGTCAAGGCCCAACACGGCTGAATACTCTGAGGAGATGGCCTGTGAGGAGCCGCCTTTCAACTTTTCCCCCTTAGTATGGTGGTCAGTAACATGCGGGAGACTGCGGAGGGGGTCATTTTTTTAATTGGGAACTGATGTGCTTTTACTCAATTCGGGAACGTCACAAGCCAAATTTGTAGTATTTTGCACGAATTGCAAGAGATGTTTACAAGTCGACGGTTGAAGTGGAAGCTCGTATTGAGTTTGCTAGAGAACGATTTGCCAAGCCTTCAATAGCTCAGTTGGTAGAGCGGAGGACTTTAGTGGTAAAACAGGCATCCTTAGGTCGCTGGTTCAAATCCGGCTCGAAGGACATTTGCCAAATGCACATTTTATTGAATACTTGGAAAGTAAAATACTTGGAAAGTAAAATAACAGACAATTTATAATTATATTATATTTCATCACTGAAAATAGATGCCTTTTGCTTTGAGGCTGTGGCCACGTTATTTTTCTGTCCGACACCAATCTTCGTTGGCTTCCTGTGAGGTATTTTGGATCCCCATCTCTTGCTATGAACTGACAAAACAGCAGAATCCCCTTGACAATCTTGATTTCTCAAGGAAAATGAGAGAACACTATACACCATCCAAGATATTAAAATATTGTCAAGGCCCAACGCGGCTGAATACTCTGAGGAGATGGCCTGTGAGGTGCCGCCTTTCAACTTTTCCCCCTTAGTATGGTGGTCAGTAACATGCGGGAGACTGCGGAGGGGGTCATTTTTTTAATTGGGAACTGATGTGCTTTTACTCAATTTGGGAACCTCACAAGCCAAATTTGTAGTATTTTGCACGAATTGCAAGAGATGTTTACAAGTCGACGGTTGAAGTGGAAGCTCGTATTGAGTTTGCTAGAGAATGATTTGCCAAGCCTTCGATAGCTCAGTTGGTAGAGCGGAGCACTGTAGTGGTACAACAGGCATCCTTAGGTTGCTGGTTCAAATCCCGCTCGAAGGACTTTTGCCAAATGCAAATTTTATTGAATATTTGGAAAGTAAAATACTTGGAAAGTAAAATAACAGACAATTTATAATTATATTATATTTCATCACTGAAAATAGATGCCTGTTGCTTTGAGGCTGTGGCCACGTTATGTTTCTGTCCAACACGAATCTTCATTGGTTTCATGTGAGGTGTTTTGGATCCCCATCTCTTGCTATGAACTGGCAGAACAGCAGAATCCCCTTGACAATCTTGATTTCTCAAGGGAAATGAGAGAACACTATACACCATCCAAGATATTAAAATATTGTCAAGGCCCAACACGGCTGAATACTCTGAGGAGATGGCCTATGAGGAGCCGCCTTTCAACTTTTCCCCCTTAGTATGGTGGTCAGTAAGATGCGGGAGACTGCGGAGGGGGTCATTTTTTTAATTGGGAACTGATGTGCTTTTACTCAATTCGGGAACGTCACAAGCCAAATTTGTAGTATTTTGCACGAATTGCAAGAGATGTTTACAAGTCGACGGTTGAAGTAGAAGCTCGTATTGAGTTTGCTAGAGAACGATTTGCCAAGCCTTCAATAGCTCAGTTGGTAGAGCGGAGGACTTTAGTGGTAAAACAGGCATCCTTAGGTCGCTGGTTCAAATCCGGCTCGAAGGACATTTGCCAAATGCACATTTTATTGAATACTTGGAAAGTAAAATACTTGGAAAGTAAAATAACAGACAATTTATAATTATATTATATTTCATCACTGAAAATAGATGCCTTTTGCTTTGAGGCTGTAGCCACGTTATTTTTCTGTCCAACACGAATCTTCATTGGTTTCATGTGAGGTGTTTTGGATCCCCATCTCTTGCTATGAACTGGCAGAACAGCAGAATCCCCTTGACAATCTTGATTTCTCAAGGGAAATGAGAGAACACTATACACCATCCAAGATATTAAAATATTGTCAAGGCCCAACACGGCTGAATACTCTGAGGAGATGGCCTGTGAGGCGCCGCCTTTCAACTTTTCCCCCTTAGTATGGTGGTCAGTAACATGCGGGAGACTGCGGAGGGGGTCATTTTTTTAATTGGGAACTGATGTGCTTTTACTCAATTCGGGAACCTCACAAGCCAAATTTGTAGTATTTTGCACGAATTGCAAGAGATGTTTACAAGTCGACGGTTGAAGTGGAAGCTCGTATTGAGTTTGCTAGAGAATGATTTGCCAAGCCTTCGATAGCTCAGTTGGTAGAGTGGAGCACTGTAGTGGTACAACAGGCATCCTTAGGTTGCTGGTTCAAATCCCGCTCGAAGGACTTTTGCCAAATGCACATTTTATTGAATATTTGGAAAGTAAAATACTTGGAAAGTAAAATAACAGACAATTTATAATTATATTATATTTCATCACTGAAAATAGATGCCTGTTGCTTTGAGGCTGTGGCCAAGTTATGTTTCTGTCCAACACGAATCTTCATTGGTTTCATGTGAGGTGTTTTGGATCCCCATCTCTTGCTATGAACTGGCAGAACAGCAGAATCCCCTTGACAATCTTGATTTCTCAAGGGAAATGAGAGAACACTATACACCATCCAAGATATTAAAATATTGTCAAGGCCCAACACGGCTGAATACTCTGAGGAGATGGCCTATGAGGAGCCGCCTTTCAACTTTTCCCCCTTAGTATGGTGGTCAGTAAGATGCGGGAGACTGCGGAGGGGGTCATTTTTTTAATTGGGAACTGATGTGCTTTTACTCAATTCGGGAACGTCACAAGCCAAATTTGTAGTATTTTGCACGAATTGCAAGAGATGTTTACAAGTCGACGGTTGAAGTGGAAGCTCGTATTGAGTTTGCTAGAGAACGATTTGCCAAGCCTTCAATAGCTCAGTTGGTAGAGCGGAGGACTTTAGTGGTAAAACAGGCATCCTTAGGTCGCTGGTTCAAATCCGGCTCGAAGGACATTTGCCAAATGCACATTTTATTGAATACTTGGAAAGTAAAATACTTGGAAAGTAAAATAACAGACAATTTATAATTATATTATATTTCATCACTGAAAATAGATGCCTTTTGCTTTGAGGCTGTGGCCACGTTATTTTTCTGTCCAACACGAATCTTCATTGGTTTCATGTGAGGTGTTTTGGATCCCCATCTCTTGCTATGAACTGGCAGAACAGCAGAATCCCCTTGACAATCTTGATTTCTCAAGGGAAATGAGAGAACACTATACACCATCCAAGATATTAAAATATTGTCAAGGCCCAACACGGCTGAATACTCTGAGGAGATGGCCTGTGAGGCGCCGCCTTTCAACTTTTCCCCCTTAGTATGGTGGTCAGTAACATGCGGGAGACTGCGGAGGGGGTCATTTTTTTAATTGGGAACTGATGTGCTTTTACTCAATTCGGGAACCTCACAAGCCAAATTTGTAGTATTTTGCACGAATTGCAAGAGATGTTTACAAGTCGACGGTTGAAGTGGAAGCTCGTATTGAGTTTGCTAGAGTTGATTTGCCAAGCCTTCGATAGCTCAGTTGGTAGAGCGGAGGACTGTAATGGTAAAACAGGCATCCTTAGGTCGCTGGTTCAAATCTGGCTCAAAGGACTTTTGCCAAATGCACATTTTATTGAATACTTGGAAAGTAAAATACTTGGAAAGTAAAATAACAGACAATTTATAATTATATTATATTTCATTACTGAAAATAGATGCCTTTTGCTTTGAGGCTGTGGCCACGTTATTTTTCTGTCCAACACGAATCTTCATTGGTTTCCTGTCAGGTGTTTTGGATCCCCATCTCTTGCTATGAACTGGCAAAACAGCAGAATCCCCTTGACAATCTTGATTTCTCAAGGGAAATGAGAGAACACTATACACCATCCAAGATATTAAAATATTGTCAAGGCCCAACACGGCTGAATACTCTGAGGAAATGGCCTGTGAGGCGCCGCCTTTCAACTTTTCCCCCTTAGTATGGTGGTCATTAAAATGCGGGAGACTGCGGAGGGGGTCATTTTTTTAATTGGGAACTGATGTGCTTTTACTCAATTCGGGAACCTCACAAGCCAAATTTGTAGTATTTTGCACGAATTGCAAGAGATGTTTACAAGTCGACGGTTGAAGTGGAAGCTCGTATTGAGTTTGCTAGAGTTGATTTGCCAAGCCTTCGATAGCTCAGTTGGTAGAGCGGACAGGCATCCTTAGGTCACTGGTTCAAATCCGGCTCAAAGGACTTTTGCCAAATGCACATTTTATTGAATACTTGGAAAGTAAAATACTTGGAAAGTAAAATAACAGACAATTTATAATTATATTATATTTCATCACTGAAAATAGATGCCTTTTGCTTTGAGGCTGTGGCCACGTTATTTTTCTGTCCGACACCAATCTTCGTTGGTTTCCTGTGAGGTGTTTTGGATCCCCATCTCTTGCTATGAACTGACAAAACAGCAGAATCCCCTTGACAATCTTGATTTCTCAAGGGAAATGGGAGAACACCATACACCATCCAAGATATTAAAATATTGTCAAGGCCGAACACTGATGAATACTCTGAGGAGATGGCCTGTGAGGCGCCGCCTTTCAACTTTTCCTCCTTAGTATGGTGGTCAGTAACATGCGGGAGACTGCGGAGGCGGTCATTTTTTTAATTGGGAACTGATGTGCTTTTCTCAATTCGGGAACCTCACAAGCCAAATTTGTAGTATTTTGTACGAATTGCAAGAGATGTTTGCATGTCGACGGTTGAAGTGGAAGCTCGAATTGAGCTTGCTAGAGAACGGTTTGCCAAGCCTTCGATAGCTCAGTTGGTAGAGCGGAGGACTGTAATGGTAAAACTGGCATCCTTAGGTCGCTGGTTCAAATCGGGCTCAAAGGACTTTTGCCAAATGCACATTTTATTGAATACTTGGAAAGTAAAATACTTGGAAAGTAAAATAACAGACAATTTATAATTATATTATATTTCATCACTGAAAATAGATGCCTTTTGCTTTGAGGCTGTGGTCACGTTATTTTTCTGTCCGACACCAATCTTCGTTGGTTTCCTGTGAGGTGTTTTGGATCCCCATCTCTTGCTATGAACTGACAAAACAGCAGAATCCCCTTGACAATCTTGATTTCTCAAGGGAAATGGGAGAACACCATACACCATCCAAGATATTAAAATATTGTCAAGGCCGAACACTGATGAATACTCTGAGGAGATGGCCTGTGAGGCGCCGCCTTTCAACTTTTCCTCCTTAGTATGGTGGTCAGTAACATGCGGGAGACTGCGGAGGCGGTCATTTTTTTAATTGGGAACTGATGTGCTTTTCTCAATTCGGGAACCTCACAAGCCAAATTTGTAGTATTTTGTACGAATTGCAAGAGATGTTTGCATGTCGACGGTTGAAGTGGAAGCTCGAATTGAGCTTGCTAGAGAACGGTTTGCCAAGCCTTCGATAGCTCAGTTGGTAGAGGGGAGGACTGTAGTGGTAAAACAGGCATCCTTAGGTCGCTGGTTCAAACCCGGCTCGAAGGACTTTTGCCAAATGCAAATTTTATTGAATACTTGGAAAGTAAAATACTTGGAAAATAACATAACAGACAATTTATAATTATATTATATTTCATCACTGAAAATAGATGCCTTTTGCTTTGAGGCTGTGGCCACATTATTTTTCTGTCCAACACCAATCTTCTTTGGTTTCCTGTGAGGTGTTTTGGATCCCCATCTCTTGCTATGAACTGGCAAAACAGCATAATCCCCTTGACAATCTTGATTTCTCAAGGAAAATGAGAGAACACTATACACCATCCAAGATATTAAAATATTGTCAAGGCCCAACGCGGCTAAATACTCTGAGGAGATGGCTTGTGAGGTGCCGCCTTTCAACTTTTCCTCCTTAGTATGGTGGTCAGTAACATGCGGGAGACTGCGGAGGCGGTCATTTTTTTAATTGGGAACTGATGTGCTTTTCTCAATTCGGGAACCTCACAAGCCAAATTTGTAGTATTTTTTACGAATTGCAAGAGATGTTTGCATGTCGACGGTTGAAGTGGAAGCTCGAATTGAGCTTGCTAGAGAACGGTTTGCCAAGCCTTCGATAGCTCAGTTGGTAGAACGGAGGACTGTAGTGGTAAAACAGGCATCCTTAGGTCGCTGGTTCAAATCCAGGTTGAAGGACTTTTGCCAAATGCAAATTTTATTGAATACTTGGAAAGTAAAATGCTTGGAAAATAAAATAACAGACAATTTATAATTATATTATATTTCATCACTGAAAATAGATGCCTTTTGCTTTGAGGCTGTCGCCACGTTTTGTTTCTGTCCAACACCAATCTTCATTGGTTTCCTGTGAGGTGTTTTGGATCCCCATCTCTTGCTATGAACTGGCAGAACAGCAGAATCCCCTTGACAATCTTGATTTCTCAAGGGAAATGAGAGAACACTATACACCATCCAAGATATTAAAATATTGTCAAGGCCCAACACGGCTGTATACTCTGAGGAGATGGCCTGTGAGGTGCCGCCTTTCAACTTTTCCTCCTTAGTATGGTGGTCAGTAACATGGGGGAGACTGCGGAGGGGGTCATTTTTTAAATTGGGAACTGATGTGCTTTTAATCAATTCGGGAACCTCACAAGCCAAATTTGTAGTATTTTGCACGAATTGCAAGAGATGTTTACAAGTCGACGGTTGAAGTGGAAGCTCGTATTGAGTTTGCTAGAGAACGATTTGCCAAGCCTTTGATAGCTCAGTTGGTAGAGCGGAGGACTGTAATGGTAAAACAGGCATCCTTAGGTCGCTGGTTCAAATCCGGCTCAAAGGACTTTTGCCAAATGCACATTTTATTGAATACTTGGAAAGTAAAATACTTGGAAAGTAAAATAACAGACAATTTATAATTATATTATATTTCATCACTGAAAATAGATGCCTTTTGCTTTGAGGCTGTGGCCACGTTATTTTTCTGTCCAACACAAATCTTCATTGGTTTCCTGTCAGGTGTTTTGGATCCCCATCTCTTGCTATGAACTGGCAAAACAGCAGAATCCCCTTGACAATCTTGATTTCTCAAGGGAAATGAGAGAACACTATACACCATCCAAGATATTAAAATATTGTCAAGGCCCAACACGGCTGAATACTCTGAGGAGATGGCCTGTGAGGCGCCGCCTTTCAACTTTTCCCCCTTAGTATGGTGGTCATTAACATGCGGGAGACTGCGGAGGGGGTCATTTTTTTAATTGGGACCTGATGTGCTTTTACTCAATTCGGGAACGTCACAAGCCAAATTTGTAGTATTTTGCACGAATTGCAAGAGATGTTTACAAGTCGACGGTTGAAGTGGAAGCTCGTATTGAGTTTGCTAGAGAATGATTTGCCAAGCCTTCAATAGCTCAGTTGGTAGAACGGAGGACTTTAGTGGTAAAACAGGCATCCTTAGGTCGCTGGTTCAAATCCGGCTCGAAGGACATTTGCCAAATGCACATTTTATTGAATACTTGGAAAGTAAAATACTTGGAAAGTAAAATAACAGACAATTTATAATTATATTATATTTCATCACTGAAAATAGATGCCTTTTGCTTTGAGGCTGGGCCACGTTATTTTTCTGTCCGACACCAATCTTCGTTGGCTTCCTGTGAGGTATTTTGGATCCCCATCTCTTGCTATGAACTGACAAAACAGCAGAATCCCCTTGACAATCTTGATTTCTCAAGGAAAATGAGAGAACACTATACACCATCCAAGATATTAAAATATTGTCAAGGCCCAACGCGGCTGAATACTCTGAGGAGATGGCCTGTGAGGTGCCGCCTTTCAACTTTTCCCCCTTAGTATGGTGGTCAGTAACATGCGGGAGACTGCGGAGGGGGTCATTTTTTTAATTGGGAACTGATGTGCTTTTACTCAATTCGGGAACCTCACAAGCCAAATTTGTAGTATTTTGCACGAATTGCAAGAGATGTTTACAAGTCGACGGTTGAAGTGGAAGCTCGTATTGAGTTTGCTAGAGAATGATTTGCCAAGCCTTCGATAGCTCAGTTGGTAGAGCGGAGCACTGTAGTGGTACAACAGGCATACTTAGGTTGCTGGTTCAAATCCCGCTCGAAGGACTTTTGCCAAATGCAAATTTTATTGAATATTTGGAAAGTAAAATACTTGGAAAGTAAAATAACAGACAATTTATAATTATATTATATTTCATCACTGAAAATAGATGCCTGTTGCTTTGAGGCTGTGGCCACGTTATGTTTCTGTCCAACACGAATCTTCATTGGTTTCATGTGAGGTGTTTTGGATCCCCATCTCTTGCTATGAACTGGCAGAACAGCAGAATCCCCTTGACAATCTTGATTTCTCAAGGGAAATGAGAGAACACTATACACCATCCAAGATATTAAAATATTGTCAAGGCCCAACACGGCTGAATACTCTGAGGAGATGGCCTATGAGGAGCCGCCTTTCAACTTTTCCCCCTTAGTATGGTGGTCAGTAAGATGCGGGAGACTGCGGAGGGGGTCATTTTTTTAATTGGGAACTGATGTGCTTTTACTCAATTCGGGAACGTCACAAGCCAAATTTGTAGTATTTTGCACGAATTGCAAGAGATGTTTACAAGTCGACGGTTGAAGTGGAAGCTCGTATTGAGTTTGCTAGAGAACGATTTGCCAAGCCTTCAATAGCTCAGTTGGTAGAGCGGAGGACTTTAGTGGTAAAACAGGCATCCTTAGGTCGCTGGTTCAAATCCGGCTCGAAGGACATTTGCCAAATGCACATTTTATTGAATACTTGGAAAGTAAAATACTTGGAAAGTAAAATAACAGACAATTTATAATTATATTATATTTCATCACTGAAAATAGATGCCTTTTGCTTTGAGGCTGTGGCCACGTTATTTTTCTGTCCAACACGAATCTTCATTGGTTTCATGTGAGGTGTTTTGGATCCCCATCTCTTGCTATGAACTGGCAGAACAGCAGAATCCCCTTGACAATCTTGATTTCTCAAGGGAAATGAGAGAACACTATACACCATCCAAGATATTAAAATATTGTCAAGGCCCAACACGGCTGAATACTCTGAGGAGATGGCCTGTGAGGCGCCGCCTTTCAACTTTTCCCCCTTAGTATGGTGGTCAGTAACATGCGGGAGACTGCGGAGGGGGTCATTTTTTTAATTGGGAACTGATGTGCTTTTACTCAATTCGGGAACCTCACAAGCCAAATTTGTAGTATTTTGCACGAATTGCAAGAGATGTTTACAAGTCGACGGTTGAAGTGGAAGCTCGTATTGAGTTTGCTAGAGTTGATTTGCCAAGCCTTCGATAGCTCAGTTGGTAGAGCGGAGGACTGTAATGGTAAAACAGGCATCCTTAGGTCGCTGGTTCAAATCTGGCTCAAAGGACTTTTGCCAAATGCACATTTTATTGAATACTTGGAAAGTAAAATACTTGGAAAGTAAAATAACAGACAATTTATAATTATATTATATTTCATTACTGAAAATAGATGCCTTTTGCTTTGAGGCTGTGGCCACGTTATTTTTCTGTCCAACACGAATCTTCATTGGTTTCCTGTCAGGTGTTTTGGATCCCCATCTCTTGCTATGAACTGGCAAAACAGCAGAATCCCCTTGACAATCTTGATTTCTCAAGGGAAATGAGAGAACACTATACACCATCCAAGATATTAAAATATTGTCAAGGCCCAACACGGCTGAATACTCTGAGGAAATGGCCTGTGAGGCGCCGCCTTTCAACTTTTCCCCCTTAGTATGGTGGTCATTAAAATGCGGGAGACTGCGGAGGGGGTCATTTTTTTAATTGGGAACTGATGTGCTTTTACTCAATTCGGGAACCTCACAAGCCAAATTTGTAGTATTTTGCACGAATTGCAAGAGATGTTTACAAGTCGACGGTTGAAGTGTAAGCTCGTATTGAGCTTGCTAGAGACTGATTTGCCAAGCCTTCGATAGCTCAGTTGGTAGAGCGGAGGACTGTAGGGTAAAACAGGCATCCTTAGGTCGCTGGTTGAAATCCGGATTGAAGGACTTTTGCCAAATGCGAATTTTATTGAATACTTGGAAAGTAAAATACTTGGTAAATAAAATAACAGACAATTTATAATTATATTATATTTCATCACTGAAAATAGATGCCTTTTGCTTTGAGGCTGTGGCCACGTTATATTTCTGTTCAACACCAATCTTCATTGGTTTCCTGTGAGGTATTTTGGATCCCCATCTCTTGCTATGAACTGGCAAAACAGCAGAATCCCCTTGACAATCTTGATTTCTCAAGGGAAATGAGAGAACACTATACACCATCCAAGATATTAAAATATTGTCAAGGCCCAACGCGGCTGAATACTCTGAGGAGATGGCCTGTGAGGTGCCGCCTTTCAACTTTTCCCCCTTAGTATGGTGGTCAGTAACATGCGGGAGACTGCGGAGGGGGTCATTTTTTTAATTGGGAACTGATGTGCTTTTACTCAATTCGGGAACCTCACAAGCCAAATTTGTAGTATTTTGCACGAATTGCAAGAGATGTTTACAAGTCGACGGTTGAAGTGGAAGCTCGTATTGAGTTTGCTAGAGTTGGTTTGCCAAGCCTTCGATAGCTCAGTTGGTAGAGCGGACAGGCATCCTTAGGTCACTGGTTCAAATCCGGCTCAAAGGACTTTTGCCAAATGCACATTTTATTGAATACTTGGAAAGTAAAATACTTGGAAAGTAAAATAACAGACAATTTATAATTATATTATATTTCATCACTGAAAATAGATGCCTTTTGCTTTGAGGCTGTGGCCACGTTATTTTTCTGTCCGACACCAATCTTCGTTGGTTTCCTGTGAGGTGTTTTGGATCCCCATCTCTTGCTATGAACTGACAAAACAGCAGAATCCCCTTGACAATCTTGATTTCTCAAGGGAAATGGGAGAACACCATACACCATCCAAGATATTAAAATATTGTCAAGGCCGAACACTGATGAATACTCTGAGGAGATGGCCTGTGAGGCGCCGCCTTTCAACTTTTCCTCCTTAGTATGGTGGTCAGTAACATGCGGGAGACTGCGGAGGCGGTCATTTTTTTAATTGGGAACTGATGTGCTTTTCTCAATTCCGGAACCTCACAAGCCAAATTTGTAGTATTTTGTACGAATTGCAAGAGATGTTTGCATGTCGACGGTTGAAGTGGAAGCTCGAATTGAGCTTGCTAGAGAACGGTTTGCCAAGCCTTCGATAGCTCAGTTGGTAGAGCGGAGGACTGTAATGGTAAAACTGGCATCCTTAGGTCGCTGGTTCAAATCGGGCTCAAAGGACTTTTGCCAAATGCACATTTTATTGAATACTTGGAAAGTAAAATACTTGGAAAGTAAAATAACAGACAATTTATAATTATATTATATTTCATCACTGAAAATAGATGCCTTTTGCTTTGAGGCTGTGGCCACGTTATTTTTCTGTCCGACACCAATCTTCGTTGGTTTCCTGTGAGGTGTTTTGGATCCCCATCTCTTGCTATGAACTGACAAAACAGCAGAATCCCCTTGACAATCTTGATTTCTCAAGGGAAATGGGAGAACACCATACACCATCCAAGATATTAAAATATTGTCAAGGCCGAACACTGATGAATACTCTGAGGAGATGGCCTGTGAGGCGCCGCCTTTCAACTTTTCCTCCTTAGTATGGTGGTCAGTAACATGCGGGAGACTGCGGAGGCGGTCATTTTTTTAATTGGGAACTGATGTGCTTTTCTCAATTCGGGAACCTCACAAGCCAAATTTGTAGTATTTTGTACGAATTGCAAGAGATGTTTGCATGTCGACGGTTGAAGTGGAAGCTCGAATTGAGCTTGCTAGAGAACGGTTTGCCAAGCCTTCGATAGCTCAGTTGGTAGAGCGGAGGACTGTAATGGTAAAACTGGCATCCTTAGGTCGCTGGTTCAAATCGGGCTCAAAGGACTTTTGCCAAATGCACATTTTATTGAATACTTGGAAAGTAAAATACTTGGAAAGTAAAATAACAGACAATTTATAATTATATTATATTTCATCACTGAAAATAGATGCCTTTTGCTTTGAGGCTGTGGTCACGTTATTTTTCTGTCCGACACCAATCTTCGTTGGTTTCCTGTGAGGTGTTTTGGATCCCCATCTCTTGCTATGAACTGACAAAACAGCAGAATCCCCTTGACAATCTTGATTTCTCAAGGGAAATGGGAGAACACCATACACCATCCAAGATATTAAAATATTGTCAAGGCCGAACACTGATGAATACTCTGAGGAGATGGCCTGTGAGGCGCCGCCTTTCAACTTTTCCTCCTTAGTATGGTGGTCAGTAACATGCGGGAGACTGCGGAGGCGGTCATTTTTTTAATTGGGAACTGATGTGCTTTTCTCAATTCGGGAACCTCACAAGCCAAATTTGTAGTATTTTGTACGAATTGCAAGAGATGTTTGCATGTCGACGGTTGAAGTGGAAGCTCGAATTGAGCTTGCTAGAGAACGGTTTGCCAAGCCTTCGATAGCTCAGTTGGTAGAGGGGAGGACTGTAGTGGTAAAACAGGCATCCTTAGGTCGCTGGTTCAAACCCGGCTCGAAGGACTTTTGCCAAATGCAAATTTTATTGAATACTTGGAAAGTAAAATACTTGGAAAATAACATAACAGACAATTTATAATTATATTATATTTCATCACTGAAAATAGATGCCTTTTGCTTTGAGGCTGTGGCCACATTATTTTTCTGTCCAACACCAATCTTCTTTGGTTTCCTGTGAGGTGTTTTGGATCCCCATCTCTTGCTATGAACTGGCAAAACAGCATAATCCCCTTGACAATCTTGATTTCTCAAGGAAAATGAGAGAACACTATACACCATCCAAGATATTAAAATATTGTCAAGGCCCAACGCGGCTAAATACTCTGAGGAGATGGCTTGTGAGGTTCCGCCTTTCAACTTTTCCTCCTTAGTATGGTGGTCAGTAACATGCGGGAGACTGCGGAGGCGGTCATTTTTTTAATTGGGAACTGATGTGCTTTTCTCAATTCAGGAACCTCACAAGCCAAATTTGTAGTATTTTGTACGAATTGCAAGAGATGTTTGCATGTCGACGGTTGAAGTGGAAGCTCGAATTGAGCTTGCTAGAGAACGGTTTGCCAAGCCTTCGATAGCTCAGTTGGTAGAACGGAGGACTGTAGTGGTAAAACAGGCATCCTTAGGTCGCTGGTTCAAATTCTGATTGAAGGACTTTTGCCAAATGCAAATTTTATTGAATACTTGGAAAGTAAAATGCTTGGAAAATAAAATAACAGACAATTTATAATTATATTATATTTCATCACTGAAAATAGATGCCTTTTGCTTTGAGGCTGTCGCCACGTTATGTTTCTGTCCAACACCAATCTTCATTGGTTTCCTGTGAGGTGTTTTGGATCCCCATCTCTTGCTATGAACTGGCAGAACAGCAGAATCTCCTTGACAATCTTGATTTCTCAAGGGAAATGAGAGAACACTATACACCATCCAAGATATTAAAATATTGTCAAGGCCCAACACGGCTGAATACTCTGAGGAGATGGCCTGTGAGGTGCCGCCTTTCAACTTTTCCTCCTTAGTATGGTGGTCAGTAACATGCGGGAGACTGCGGAGGGGGTCATTTTTTAAATTGGGAACTGATGTGCTTTTACTCAATTCGGGAACCTCACAAGCCAAATTTGTAGTATTTTGCACGAATTGCAAGAGATGTTTACAAGTCGACGGTTGAAGTGGAAGCTCGTATTGAGTTTGCTAGAGAATGATTTGCCAAGCCTTTGATAGCTCAGTTTGTAGAGCGGAGGACTGTAATGGTAAAACAGGCATCCTTAGGTCGCTGGTTCAAATCCGGCTCAAAGGACTTTTGCCAAATGCACATTTTATTGAATACTTGGAAAGTAAAATACTTGGAAAGTAAAATAACAGACAATTTATAATTATATTATATTTCATCACTGAAAATAGATGCCTTTTGCTTTGAGGCTGTGGCCACGTTATTTTTCTGTCCAACACGAATCTTCATTGGTTTCCTGTCAGGTGTTTTGGATCCCCATCTCGTGCTATGAACTGGCAAAACAGCAGAATCCCCTTGACAATCTTGATTTCTCAAGGGAAATGAGAGAACACTATACACCATCCAAGATATTAAAATATTGTCAAGGCCCAACACGGCTGAATACTCTGAGGAGATGGCCTGTGAGGCGCCGCCTTTCAACTTTTCCCCCTTAGTATGGTGGTCATTAACATGCGGGAGACTGCGGAGGGGGTCATTTTTTTAATTGGGAACTGATGTGCTTTTACTCAATTCGGGAACCTCACAAGCCAAATTTGTAGTATTTTGCACGAATTGCAAGATATGTTTACAAGTCGACGGTTGAAGTGGAAGCTCGTATTGAGCTTGCTAGAGACTGATTTGCCAAGCCTTCGATAGCTCATTTGGTAGAGCGGAGGACTGTAGTGGTAAAACAGGCATCCTTAGGTCAGGACATTTGCCAAATGCACATTTTATTGAATACTTGGAAAGTAAAATACTTGGAAAGTAAAATAACAGACAATTTATAATTATATTATATTTCATCACTGAAAATAGATGCCTTTTGCTTTGAGGCTGTGGCCACGTTATTTTTCTGTCCGACACCAATCTTCATTGGTTTCCTGTCAGGTGTTTTGGATCCCCATCTCTTGCTATGAACTGGCAAAACAGCAGAATCCCCTTGACAATCTTGATTTCTCAAGGAAAATGAGAGAACACTATACACCATCCAAGATATTAAAATATTGTCAAGGCCCAACGCGGCTGAATACTCTGAGGAGATGGCCTGTGAGGTGCCGCCTTTCAACTTTTCCCCCTTAGTATGGTGGTCAGTAACATGCGGGAGACTGCGGAGGGGGTCATTTTTTTAATTGGGAACTGATGTGCTTTTACTCAATTTGGGAACCTCACAAGCCAAATTTGTAGTATTTTGCACGAATTGCAAGAGATGTTTACAAGTCGACGGTTGAAGTGGAAGCTCGTATTGAGTTTGCTAGAGAATGATTTGCCAAGCCTTCGATAGCTCAGTTGGTAGAGCGGAGCACTGTAATGGTAAAACAGGCATCCTTAGGTCGCTGGTTCAAATCTGGCTCAAAGGACTTTTGCCAAATGCACATTTTATTGAATACTTGGAAAGTAAAATACTTGGAAAGTAAAATAACAGACAATTTATAATTATATTATATTTCATTACTGAAAATAGATGCCTTTTGCTTTGAGGCTGTGGCCACGTTATTTTTCTGTCCAACACGAATCTTCATTGGTTTCCTGTCAGGTGTTTTGGATCCCCATCTCTTGCTATGAACTGGCAAAACAGCAGAATCCCCTTGACAATCTTGATTTCTCAAGGGAAATGAGAGAACACTATACACCATCCAAGATATTAAAATATTGTCAAGGCCCAACACGGCTGAATACTCTGAGGAAATGGCCTGTGAGGCGCCGCCTTTCAACTTTTCCCCCTTAGTATGGTGGTCATTAAAATGCGGGAGACTGCGGAGGGGGTCATTTTTTTAATTGGGAACTGATGTGCTTTTACTCAATTCGGGAACCTCACAAGCCAAATTTATAGTATTTTGCACGAATTGCAAGAGATGTTTACAAGTCGACGGTTGAAGTGTAAGCTCGTATTGAGCTTGCTAGAGACTGATTTGCCAAGCCTTCGATAGCTCAGTTGGTAGAGCGGAGGACTGTAGGGTAAAACAGGCATCCTTAGGTCGCTGGTTGAAATCCGGATTGAAGGACTTTTGCCAAATGCAAATTTTATTGAATACTTGGAAAGTAAAATACTTGGAAAATAAAATAACAGACAATTTATAATTATATTATATTTCATCACTGAAAATAGATGCCTTTTGCTTTGAGGCTGTGGCCACGTTATATTTCTGTTCAACACCAATCTTCATTGGTTTCCTGTGAGGTATTTTGGATCCCCATCTCTTGCTATGAACTGGCAAAACAGCAGAATCCCCTTGACAATCTTGATTTCTCAAGGGAAATGAGAGAACACTATACACCATCCAAGATATTAAAATATTGTCAAGGCCCAACGCGGCTGAATACTCTGAGGAGATGGCCTGTGAGGTGCCGCCTTTCAACTTTTCCCCCTTAGTATGGTGGTCAGTAACATGCGGGAGACTGCGGAGGGGGTAATTTTTTTAATTGGGAACTGATGTGCTTTTACTCAATTCGGGAACCTCACAAGCCAAATTTGTAGTATTTTGCACGAATTGCAAGAGATGTTTACAAGTCCACGGTTGAAGTGGAAGCTCGTATTGAGTTTGCTAGAGTTGATTTGCCAAGCCTTCGATAGCTCAGTTGGTAGAGCGGACAGGCATCCTTAGGTCACTGGTTCAAATCCGGCTCAAAGGACTTTTGCCAAATGCACATTTTATTGAATACTTGGAAAGTAAAATACTTGGAAAGTAAAATAACAGACAATTTATAATTATATTATATTTCATCACTGAAAATAGATGCCTTTTGCTTTGAGGCTGTGGCCACGTTATTTTTCTGTCCGACACCAATCTTCGTTGGTTTCCTGTGAGGTGTTTTGGATCCCCATCTCTTGCTATGAACTGACAAAACAGCAGAATCCCCTTGACAATCTTGATTTCTCAAGGGAAATGGGAGAACACCATACACCATCCAAGATATTAAAATATTGTCAAGGCCGAACACTGATGAATACTCTGAGGAGATGGCCTGTGAGGCGCCGCCTTTCAACTTTTCCTCCTTAGTATGGTGGTCAGTAACATGCGGGAGACTGCGGAGGCGGTCATTTTTTTAATTGGGAACTGATGTGCTTTTCTCAATTCGGGAACCTCACAAGCCAAATTTGTAGTATTTTGTACGAATTGCAAGAGATGTTTGCATGTCGACGGTTGAAGTGGAAGCTCGAATTGAGCTTGCTAGAGAACGGTTTGCCAAGCCTTCGATAGCTCAGTTGGTAGAGCGGAGGACTGTAATGGTAAAACTGGCATCCTTAGGTCGCTGGTTCAAATCGGGCTCAAAGGACTTTTGCCAAATGCACATTTTATTGAATACTTGGAAAGTAAAATACTTGGAAAGTAAAATAACAGACAATTTATAATTATATTATATTTCATCACTGAAAATAGATGCCTTTTGCTTTGAGGCTGTGGTCACGTTATTTTTCTGTCCGACACCAATCTTCGTTGGTTTCCTGTGAGGTGTTTTGGATCCCCATCTCTTGCTATGAACTGACAAAACAGCAGAATCCCCTTGACAATCTTGATTTCTCAAGGGAAATGGGAGAACACCATACACCATCCAAGATATTAAAATATTGTCAAGGCCGAACACTGATGAATACTCTGAGGAGATGGCCTGTGAGGCGCCGCCTTTCAACTTTTCCTCCTTAGTATGGTGGTCAGTAACATGCGGGAGACTGCGGAGGCGGTCATTTTTTTAATTGGGAACTGATGTGCTTTTCTCAATTCGGGAACCTCACAAGCCAAATTTGTAGTATTTTGTACGAATTGCAAGAGATGTTTGCATGTCGACGGTTGAAGTGGAAGCTCGAATTGAGCTTGCTAGAGAACGGTTTGCCAAGCCTTCGATAGCTCAGTTGGTAGAGGGGAGGACTGTAATGGTAAAACAGGCATCCTTAGGTCGCTGGTTCAAACCCGGCTCGAAGGACTTTTGCCAAATGCAAATTTTATTGAATACTTGGAAAGTAAAATACTTGGAAAATAACATAACAGACAATTTATAATTATATTATATTTCATCACTGAAAATAGATGCCTTTTGCTTTGAGGCTGTGGCCACATTATTTTTCTGTCCAACACCAATCTTCTTTGGTTTCCTGTGAGGTGTTTTGGATCCCCATCTCTTGCTATGAACTGGCAAAACAGCATAATCCCCTTGACAATCTTGATTTCTCAAGGAAAATGAGAGAACACTATACACCATCCAAGATATTAAAATATTGTCAAGGCCCAACGCGGCTAAATACTCTGAGGAGATGGCTTGTGAGGTTCCGCCTTTCAACTTTTCCTCCTTAGTATGGTGGTCAGTAACATGCGGGAGACTGCGGAGGCGGTCATTTTTTTAATTGGGAACTGATGTGCTTTTCTCAATTCAGGAACCTCACAAGCCAAATTTGTAGTATTTTGTACGAATTGCAAGAGATGTTTGCATGTCGACGGTTGAAGTGGAAGCTCGAATTGAGCTTGCTAGAGAACGGTTTGCCAAGCCTTCGATAGCTCAGTTGGTAGAACGGAGGACTGTAGTGGTAAAACAGGCATCCTTAGGTCGCTGGTTCAAATTCTGATTGAAGGACTTTTGCCAAATGCAAATTTTATTGAATACTTGGAAAGTAAAATGCTTGGAAAATAAAATAACAGACAATTTATAATTATATTATATTTCATCACTGAAAATAGATGCCTTTTGCTTTGAGGCTGTCGCCACGTTATGTTTCTGTCCAACACCAATCTTCATTGGTTTCCTGTGAGGTGTTTTGGATCCCCATCTCTTGCTATGAACTGGCAGAACAGCAGAATCCCCTTGACAATCTTGATTTCTCAAGGGAAATGAGAGAACACTATACACCATCCAAGATATTAAAATATTGTCAAGGCCCAACACGGCTGAATACTCTGAGGAGATGGCCTGTGAGGTGCCGCCTTTCAACTTTTCCTCCTTAGTATGGTGGTCAGTAACATGCGGGAGACTGCGGAGGGGGTCATTTTTTAAATTGGGAACTGATGTGCTTTTACTCAATTCGGGAACCTCACAAGCCAAATTTGTAGTATTTTGCACGAATTGCAAGAGATGTTTACAAGTCGACGGTTGAAGTGGAAGCTCGTATTGAGTTTGCTAGAGAATGATTTGCCAAGCCTTTGATAGCTCAGTTGGTAGAGCGGAGGACTGTAATGGTAAAACAGGCATCCTTAGGTCGCTGGCTCAAATCCGGCTCAAAGGACTTTTGCCAAATGCACATTTTATTGAATACTTGGAAAGTAAAATACTTGGAAAGTAAAATAACAGACAATTTATAATTATATTATATTTCATCACTGAAAATAGATGCCTTTTGCTTTGAGGCTGTGGCCACGTTATTTTTCTGTCCAACACGAATCTTCATTGGTTTCCTGTCAGGTGTTTTGGATCCCCATCTCTTGCTATGAACTGGCAAAACAGCAGAATCCCCTTGACAATCTTGATTTCTCAAGGGAAATGAGAGAACACTATACACCATCCAAGATATTAAAATATTGTCAAGGCCCAACACGGCTGAATACTCTGAGGAGATGGCCTGTGAGGCGCCGCCTTTCAACTTTTCCCCCTTAGTATGGTGGTCATTAACATGCGGGAGACTGCGGAGGGGGTCATTTTTTTAATTGGGAACTGATGTGCTTTTACTCAATTCGGGAACCTCACAAGCCAAATTTGTAGTATTTTGCACGAATTGCAAGAGATGTTTACAAGTCGACGGTTGAAGTGGAAGCTCGTATTGAGTTTGCTAGAGAATGATTTGCCAAGCCTTCGATAGCTCAGTTGGTAGAGCTGAGGACTGTAGTGGTAATACAGGCATCCTTAGGTCGCTGGTTCAAATCCGGCTTGAAGGACTTTTGCCAAATGCAAATTTTATTGAATACTTGGAAAGTAAAATACTTGGAAAATAAAATAACAGACAATTTATAATTATATTATATTTCATCACTGAAAATAGATGCCTTTTGCTTTGAGGCTGTGGCCACGTTATGTTTCTGTCCAACACCAATCTTCATTGGTTTCCTGTGAGGTGATTCGGATCCCCATCTCTTGCTATGAACTGGCAAAACAGCAGAATCCCCTTGACAATCTTGATTTCTCAAGGGAAATGAGAGAACAGTATACACCATCCAAGATATTAAAATATTGTCAAGGCCCAACACGGCTGAATACTCTGAGGAGATGGCCTGTGAGGAGCCGCCTTTCAACTTTTCCCCCTTAGTATGGTGGTCAGTAACATGCGGGAGACTGCGGAGGGGGTCATTTTTTTAATTGGGAACTGATGTGCTTTTACTCAATTCGGGAACGTCACAAGCCAAATTTGTAGTATTTTGCACGAATTGCAAGAGATGTTTACAAGTCGACGGTTGAAGTGGAAGCTCGTATTGAGTTTGCTAGAGAACGATTTGCCAAGCCTTCAATAGCTCAGTTGGTAGAGCGGAGGACTTTAGTGGTAAAACAGGCATCCTTAGGTCGCTGGTTCAAATCCGGCTCGAAGGACATTTGCCAAATGCACATTTTATTGAATACTTGGAAAGTAAAATACTTGGAAAGTAAAATAACAGACAATTTATAATTATATTATATTTCATCACTGAAAATAGATGCCTTTTGCTTTGAGGCTGTGGCCACGTTATTTTTCTGTCCGACACCAATCTTCGTTGGCTTCCTGTGAGGTATTTTGGATCCCCATCTCTTGCTATGAACTGACAAAACAGCAGAATCCCCTTGACAATCTTGATTTCTCAAGGAAAATGAGAGAACACTATACACCATCCAAGATATTAAAATATTGTCAAGGCCCAACGCGGCTGAATACTCTGAGGAGATGGCCTGTGAGGTGCCGCCTTTCAACTTTTCCCCCTTAGTATGGTGGTCAGTAACATGCGGGAGACTGCGGAGGGGGTCATTTTTTTAATTGGGAACTGATGTGCTTTTACTCAATTTGGGAACCTCACAAGCCAAATTTGTAGTATTTTGCACGAATTGCAAGAGATGTTTACAAGTCGACGGTTGAAGTGGAAGCTCGTATTGAGTTTGCTAGAGAATGATTTGCCAAGCCTTCGATAGCTCAGTTGGTAGAGCGGAGCACTGTAGTGGTACAACAGGCATCCTTAGGTTGCTGGTTCAAATCCCGCTCGAAGGACTTTTGCCAAATGCAAATTTTATTGAATATTTGGAAAGTAAAATACTTGGAAAGTAAAATAACAGACAATTTATAATTATATTATATTTCATCACTGAAAATAGATGCCTGTTGCTTTGAGGCTGTGGCCACGTTATGTTTCTGTCCAACACGAATCTTCATTGGTTTCATGTGAGGTGTTTTGGATCCCCATCTCTTGCTATGAACTGGCAGAACAGCAGAATCCCCTTGACAATCTTGATTTCTCAAGGGAAATGAGAGAACACTATACACCATCCAAGATATTAAAATATTGTCAAGGCCCAACACGGCTGAATACTCTGAGGAGATGGCCTATGAGGAGCCGCCTTTCAACTTTTCCCCCTTAGTATGGTGGTCAGTAAGATGCGGGAGACTGCGGAGGGGGTCATTTTTTTAATTGGGAACTGATGTGCTTTTACTCAATTCGGGAACGTCACAAGCCAAATTTGTAGTATTTTGCACGAATTGCAAGAGATGTTTACAAGTCGACGGTTGAAGTAGAAGCTCGTATTGAGTTTGCTAGAGAACGATTTGCCAAGCCTTCAATAGCTCAGTTGGTAGAGCGGAGGACTTTAGTGGTAAAACAGGCATCCTTAGGTCGCTGGTTCAAATCCGGCTCGAAGGACATTTGCCAAATGCACATTTTATTGAATACTTGGAAAGTAAAATACTTGGAAAGTAAAATAACAGACAATTTATAATTATATTATATTTCATCACTGAAAATAGATGCCTTTTGCTTTGAGGCTGTAGCCACGTTATTTTTCTGTCCAACACGAATCTTCATTGGTTTCATGTGAGGTGTTTTGGATCCCCATCTCTTGCTATGAACTGGCAGAACAGCAGAATCCCCTTGACAATCTTGATTTCTCAAGGGAAATGAGAGAACACTATACACCATCCAAGATATTAAAATATTGTCAAGGCCCAACACGGCTGAATACTCTGAGGAGATGGCCTGTGAGGCGCCGCCTTTCAACTTTTCCCCCTTAGTATGGTGGTCAGTAACATGCGGGAGACTGCGGAGGGGGTCATTTTTTTAATTGGGAACTGATGTGCTTTTACTCAATTCGGGAACCTCACAAGCCAAATTTGTAGTATTTTGCACGAATTGCAAGAGATGTTTACAAGTCGACGGTTGAAGTGGAAGCTCGTATTGAGTTTGCTAGAGAATGATTTGCCAAGCCTTCGATAGCTCAGTTGGTAGAGTGGAGCACTGTAGTGGTACAACAGGCATCCTTAGGTTGCTGGTTCAAATCCCGCTCGAAGGACTTTTGCCAAATGCACATTTTATTGAATATTTGGAAAGTAAAATACTTGGAAAGTAAAATAACAGACAATTTATAATTATATTATATTTCATCACTGAAAATAGATGCCTGTTGCTTTGAGGCTGTGGCCAAGTTATGTTTCTGTCCAACACGAATCTTCATTGGTTTCATGTGAGGTGTTTTGGATCCCCATCTCTTGCTATGAACTGGCAGAACAGCAGAATCCCCTTGACAATCTTGATTTCTCAAGGGAAATGAGAGAACACTATACACCATCCAAGATATTAAAATATTGTCAAGGCCCAACACGGCTGAATACTCTGAGGAGATGGCCTATGAGGAGCCGCCTTTCAACTTTTCCCCCTTAGTATGGTGGTCAGTAAGATGCGGGAGACTGCGGAGGGGGTCATTTTTTTAATTGGGAACTGATGTGCTTTTACTCAATTCGGGAACGTCACAAGCCAAATTTGTAGTATTTTGCACGAATTGCAAGAGATGTTTACAAGTCGACGGTTGAAGTGGAAGCTCGTATTGAGTTTGCTAGAGAACGATTTGCCAAGCCTTCAATAGCTCAGTTGGTAGAGCGGAGGACTTTAGTGGTAAAACAGGCATCCTTAGGTCGCTGGTTCAAATCCGGCTCGAAGGACATTTGCCAAATGCACATTTTATTGAATACTTGGAAAGTAAAATACTTGGAAAGTAAAATAACAGACAATTTATAATTATATTATATTTCATCACTGAAAATAGATGCCTTTTGCTTTGAGGCTGTGGCCACGTTATTTTTCTGTCCAACACGAATCTTCATTGGTTTCATGTGAGGTGTTTTGGATCCCCATCTCTTGCTATGAACTGGCAGAACAGCAGAATCCCCTTGACAATCTTGATTTCTCAAGGGAAATGAGAGAACACTATACACCATCCAAGATATTAAAATATTGTCAAGGCCCAACACGGCTGAATACTCTGAGGAGATGGCCTGTGAGGCGCCGCCTTTCAACTTTTCCCCCTTAGTATGGTGGTCAGTAACATGCGGGAGACTGCGGAGGGGGTCATTTTTTTAATTGGGAACTGATGTGCTTTTACTCAATTCGGGAACCTCACAAGCCAAATTTGTAGTATTTTGCACGAATTGCAAGAGATGTTTACAAGTCGACGGTTGAAGTGGAAGCTCGTATTGAGTTTGCTAGAGTTGATTTGCCAAGCCTTCGATAGCTCAGTTGGTAAAGCGGAGGACTGTAATGGTAAAACAGGCATCCTTAGGTCGCTGGTTCAAATCTGGCTCAAAGGACTTTTGCCAAATGCACATTTTATTGAATACTTGGAAAGTAAAATACTTGGAAAGTAAAATAACAGACAATTTATAATTATATTATATTTCATTACTGAAAATAGATGCCTTTTGCTTTGAGGCTGTGGCCACGTTATTTTTCTGTCCAACACGAATCTTCATTGGTTTCCTGTCAGGTGTTTTGGATCCCCATCTCTTGCTATGAACTGGCAAAACAGCAGAATCCCCTTGACAATCTTGATTTCTCAAGGGAAATGAGAGAACACTATACACCATCCAAGATATTAAAATATTGTCAAGGCCCAACACGGCTGAATACTCTGAGGAAATGGCCTGTGAGGCGCCGCCTTTCAACTTTTCCCCCTTAGTATGGTGGTCATTAAAATGCGGGAGACTGCGGAGGGGGTCATTTTTTTAATTGGGAACTGATGTGCTTTTACTCAATTCGGGAACCTCACAAGCCAAATTTGTAGTATTTTGCACGAATTGCAAGAGATGTTTACAAGTCGACGGTTGAAGTGGAAGCTCGTATTGAGTTTGCTAGAGTTGATTTGCCAAGCCTTCGATAGCTCAGTTGGTAGAGCGGACAGGCATCCTTAGGTCACTGGTTCAAATCCGGCTCAAAGGACTTTTGCCAAATGCACATTTTATTGAATACTTGGAAAGTAAAATACTTGGAAAGTAAAATAACAGACAATTTATAATTATATTATATTTCATCACTGAAAATAGATGCCTTTTGCTTTGAGGCTGTGGCCACGTTATTTTTCTGTCCGACACCAATCTTCGTTGGTTTCCTGTGAGGTGTTTTGGATCCCCATCTCTTGCTATGAACTGACAAAACAGCAGAATCCCCTTGACAATCTTGATTTCTCAAGGGAAATGGGAGAACACCATACACCATCCAAGATATTAAAATATTGTCAAGGCCGAACACTGATGAATACTCTGAGGAGATGGCCTGTGAGGCGCCGCCTTTCAACTTTTCCTCCTTAGTATGGTGGTCAGTAACATGCGGGAGACTGCGGAGGCGGTCATTTTTTTAATTGGGAACTGATGTGCTTTTCTCAATTCGGGAACCTCACAAGCCAAATTTGTAGTATTTTGTACGAATTGCAAGAGATGTTTGCATGTCGACGGTTGAAGTGGAAGCTCGAATTGAGCTTGCTAGAGAACGGTTTGCCAAGCCTTCGATAGCTCAGTTGGTAGAGCGGAGGACTGTAATGGTAAAACTGGCATCCTTAGGTCGCTGGTTCAAATCGGGCTCAAAGGACTTTTGCCAAATGCACATTTTATTGAATACTTGGAAAGTAAAATACTTGGAAAGTAAAATAACAGACAATTTATAATTATATTATATTTCATCACTGAAAATAGATGCCTTTTGCTTTGAGGCTGTGGTCACGTTATTTTTCTGTCCGACACCAATCTTCGTTGGTTTCCTGTGAGGTGTTTTGGATCCCCATCTCTTGCTATGAACTGACAAAACAGCAGAATCCCCTTGACAATCTTGATTTCTCAAGGGAAATGGGAGAACACCATACACCATCCAAGATATTAAAATATTGTCAAGGCCGAACACTGATGAATACTCTGAGGAGATGGCCTGTGAGGCGCCGCCTTTCAACTTTTCCTCCTTAGTATGGTGGTCAGTAACATGCGGGAGACTGCGGAGGCGGTCATTTTTTTAATTGGGAACTGATGTGCTTTTCTCAATTCGGGAACCTCACAAGCCAAATTTGTAGTATTTTGTACGAATTGCAAGAGATGTTTGCATGTCGACGGTTGAAGTGGAAGCTCGAATTGAGCTTGCTAGAGAACGGTTTGCCAAGCCTTCGATAGCTCAGTTGGTAGAGGGGAGGACTGTAGTGGTAAAACAGGCATCCTTAGGTCGCTGGTTCAAACCCGGCTCGAAGGACTTTTGCCAAATGCAAATTTTATTGAATACTTGGAAAGTAAAATACTTGGAAAATAACATAACAGACAATTTATAATTATATTATATTTCATCACTGAAAATAGATGCCTTTTGCTTTGAGGCTGTGGCCACATTATTTTTCTGTCCAACACCAATCTTCTTTGGTTTCCTGTGAGGTGTTTTGGATCCCCATCTCTTGCTATGAACTGGCAAAACAGCATAATCCCCTTGACAATCTTGATTTCTCAAGGAAAATGAGAGAACACTATACACCATCCAAGATATTAAAATATTGTCAAGGCCCAACGCGGCTAAATACTCTGAGGAGATGGCTTGTGAGGTGCCGCCTTTCAACTTTTCCTCCTTAGTATGGTGGTCAGTAACATGCGGGAGACTGCGGAGGCGGTCATTTTTTTAATTGGGAACTGATGTGCTTTTCTCAATTCGGGAACCTCACAAGCCAAATTTGTAGTATTTTTTACGAATTGCAAGAGATGTTTGCATGTCGACGGTTGAAGTGGAAGCTCGAATTGAGCTTGCTAGAGAACGGTTTGCCAAGCCTTCGATAGCTCAGTTGGTAGAACGGAGGACTGTAGTGGTAAAACAGGCATCCTTAGGTCGCTGGTTCAAATCCAGATTGAAGGACTTTTGCCAAATGCAAATTTTATTGAATACTTGGAAAGTAAAATGCTTGGAAAATAAAATAACAGACAATTTATAATTATATTATATTTCATCACTGAAAATAGATGCCTTTTGCTTTGAGGCTGTCGCCACGTTTTGTTTCTGTCCAACACCAATCTTCATTGGTTTCCTGTGAGGTGTTTTGGATCCCCATCTCTTGCTATGAACTGGCAGAACAGCAGAATCCCCTTGACAATCTTGATTTCTCAAGGGAAATGAGAGAACACTATACACCATCCAAGATATTAAAATATTGTCAAGGCCCAACACGGCTGTATACTCTGAGGAGATGGCCTGTGAGGTGCCGCCTTTCAACTTTTCCTCCTTAGTATGGTGGTCAGTAACATGGGGGAGACTGCGGAGGGGGTCATTTTTTAAATTGGGAACTGATGTGCTTTTAATCAATTCGGGAACCTCACAAGCCAAATTTGTAGTATTTTGCACGAATTGCAAGAGATGTTTACAAGTCGACGGTTGAAGTGGAAGCTCGTATTGAGTTTGCTAGAGAACGATTTGCCAAGCCTTTGATAGCTCAGTTGGTAGAGCGGAGGACTGTAATGGTAAAACAGGCATCCTTAGGTCGCTGGTTCAAATCCGGCTCAAAGGACTTTTGCCAAATGCACATTTTATTGAATACTTGGAAAGTAAAATACTTGGAAAGTAAAATAACAGACAATTTATAATTATATTATATTTCATCACTGAAAATGGATGCCTTTTGCTTTGAGGCTGTGGCCACGTTATTTTTCTGTCCAACACAAATCTTCATTGGTTTCCTGTCAGGTGTTTTGGATCCCCATCTCTTGCTATGAACTGGCAAAACAGCAGAATCCCCTTGACAATCTTGATTTCTCAAGGGAAATGAGAGAACACTATACACCATCCAAGATATTAAAATATTGTCAAGGCCCAACACGGCTGAATACTCTGAGGAGATGGCCTGTGAGGCGCCGCCTTTCAACTTTTCCCCCTTAGTATGGTGGTCATTAACATGCGGGAGACTGCGGAGGGGGTCATTTTTTTAATTGGGACCTGATGTGCTTTTACTCAATTCGGGAACGTCACAAGCCAAATTTGTAGTATTTTGCACGAATTGCAAGAGATGTTTACAAGTCGACGGTTGAAGTGGAAGCTCGTATTGAGTTTGCTAGAGAATGATTTGCCAAGCCTTCAATAGCTCAGTTGGTAGAACGGAGGACTTTAGTGGTAAAACAGGCATCCTTAGGTCGCTGGTTCAAATCCGGCTCGAAGGACATTTGCCAAATGCACATTTTATTGAATACTTGGAAAGTAAAATACTTGGAAAGTAAAATAACAGACAATTTATAATTATATTATATTTCATCACTGAAAATAGATGCCTTTTGCTTTGAGGCTGGGCCACGTTATTTTTCTGTCCGACACCAATCTTCGTTGGCTTCCTGTGAGGTATTTTGGATCCCCATCTCTTGCTATGAACTGACAAAACAGCAGAATCCCCTTGACAATCTTGATTTCTCAAGGAAAATGAGAGAACACTATACACCATCCAAGATATTAAAATATTGTCAAGGCCCAACGCGGCTGAATACTCTGAGGAGATGGCCTGTGAGGTGCCGCCTTTCAACTTTTCCCCCTTAGTATGGTGGTCAGTAACATGCGGGAGACTGCGGAGGGGGTCATTTTTTTAATTGGGAACTGATGTGCTTTTACTCAATTCGGGAACCTCACAAGCCAAATTTGTAGTATTTTGCACGAATTGCAAGAGATGTTTACAAGTCGACGGTTGAAGTGGAAGCTCGTATTGAGTTTGCTAGAGAATGATTTGCCAAGCCTTCGATAGCTCAGTTGGTAGAGCGGAGCACTGTAGTGGTACAACAGGCATACTTAGGTTGCTGGTTCAAATCCCGCTCGAAGGACTTTTGCCAAATGCAAATTTTATTGAATATTTGGAAAGTAAAATACTTGGAAAGTAAAATAACAGACAATTTATAATTATATTATATTTCATCACTGAAAATAGATGCCTGTTGCTTTGAGGCTGTGGCCACGTTATGTTTCTGTCCAACACGAATCTTCATTGGTTTCATGTGAGGTGTTTTGGATCCCCATCTCTTGCTATGAACTGGCAGAACAGCAGAATCCCCTTGACAATCTTGATTTCTCAAGGGAAATGAGAGAACACTATACACCATCCAAGATATTAAAATATTGTCAAGGCCCAACACGGCTGAATACTCTGAGGAGATGGCCTATGAGGAGCCGCCTTTCAACTTTTCCCCCTTAGTATGGTGGTCAGTAAGATGCGGGAGACTGCGGAGGGGGTCATTTTTTTAATTGGGAACTGATGTGCTTTTACTCAATTCGGGAACGTCACAAGCCAAATTTGTAGTATTTTGCACGAATTGCAAGAGATGTTTACAAGTCGACGGTTGAAGTGGAAGCTCGTATTGAGTTTGCTAGAGAACGATTTGCCAAGCCTTCAATAGCTCAGTTGGTAGAGCGGAGGACTTTAGTGGTAAAACAGGCATCCTTAGGTCGCTGGTTCAAATCCGGCTCGAAGGACATTTGCCAAATGCACATTTTATTGAATACTTGGAAAGTAAAATACTTGGAAAGTAAAATAACAGACAATTTATAATTATATTATATTTCATCACTGAAAATAGATGCCTTTTGCTTTGAGGCTGTGGCCACGTTATTTTTCTGTCCAACACGAATCTTCATTGGTTTCATGTGAGGTGTTTTGGATCCCCATCTCTTGCTATGAACTGGCAGAACAGCAGAATCCCCTTGACAATCTTGATTTCTCAAGGGAAATGAGAGAACACTATACACCATCCAAGATATTAAAATATTGTCAAGGCCCAACACGGCTGAATACTCTGAGGAGATGGCCTGTGAGGCGCCGCCTTTCAACTTTTCCCCCTTAGTATGGTGGTCAGTAACATGCGGGAGACTGCGGAGGGGGTCATTTTTTTAATTGGGAACTGATGTGCTTTTACTCAATTCGGGAACCTCACAAGCCAAATTTGTAGTATTTTGCACGAATTGCAAGAGATGTTTACAAGTCGACGGTTGAAGTGGAAGCTCGTATTGAGTTTGCTAGAGTTGATTTGCCAAGCCTTCGATAGCTCAGTTGGTAGAGCGGAGGACTGTAATGGTAAAACAGGCATCCTTAGGTCGCTGGTTCAAATCTGGCTCAAAGGACTTTTGCCAAATGCACATTTTATTGAATACTTGGAAAGTAAAATACTTGGAAAGTAAAATAACAGACAATTTATAATTATATTATATTTCATTACTGAAAATAGATGCCTTTTGCTTTGAGGCTGTGGCCACGTTATTTTTCTGTCCAACACGAATCTTCATTGGTTTCCTGTCAGGTGTTTTGGATCCCCATCTCTTGCTATGAACTGGCAAAACAGCAGAATCCCCTTGACAATCTTGATTTCTCAAGGGAAATGAGAGAACACTATACACCATCCAAGATATTAAAATATTGTCAAGGCCCAACACGGCTGAATACTCTGAGGAAATGGCCTGTGAGGCGCCGCCTTTCAACTTTTCCCCCTTAGTATGGTGGTCATTAAAATGCGGGAGACTGCGGAGGGGGTCATTTTTTTAATTGGGAACTGATGTGCTTTTACTCAATTCGGGAACCTCACAAGCCAAATTTGTAGTATTTTGCACGAATTGCAAGAGATGTTTACAAGTCGACGGTTGAAGTGTAAGCTCGTATTGAGCTTGCTAGAGACTGATTTGCCAAGCCTTCGATAGCTCAGTTGGTAGAGCGGAGGACTGTAGGGTAAAACAGGCATCCTTAGGTCGCTGGTTGAAATCCGGATTGAAGGACTTTTGCCAAATGCGAATTTTATTGAATACTTGGAAAGTAAAATACTTGGTAAATAAAATAACAGACAATTTATAATTATATTATATTTCATCACTGAAAATAGATGCCTTTTGCTTTGAGGCTGTGGCCACGTTATATTTCTGTTCAACACCAATCTTCATTGGTTTCCTGTGAGGTATTTTGGATCCCCATCTCTTGCTATGAACTGGCAAAACAGCAGAATCCCCTTGACAATCTTGATTTCTCAAGGGAAATGAGAGAACACTATACACCATCCAAGATATTAAAATATTGTCAAGGCCCAACGCGGCTGAATACTCTGAGGAGATGGCCTGTGAGGTGCCGCCTTTCAACTTTTCCCCCTTAGTATGGTGGTCAGTAACATGCGGGAGACTGCGGAGGGGGTCATTTTTTTAATTGGGAACTGATGTGCTTTTACTCAATTCGGGAACCTCACAAGCCAAATTTGTAGTATTTTGCACGAATTGCAAGAGATGTTTACAAGTCGACGGTTGAAGTGGAAGCTCGTATTGAGTTTGCTAGAGTTGATTTGCCAAGCCTTCGATAGCTCAGTTGGTAGAGCGGACAGGCATCCTTAGGTCACTGGTTCAAATCCGGCTCAAAGGACTTTTGCCAAATGCACATTTTATTGAATACTTGGAAAGTAAAATACTTGGAAAGTAAAATAACAGACAATTTATAATTATATTATATTTCATCACTGAAAATAGATGCCTTTTGCTTTGAGGCTGTGGCCACGTTATTTTTCTGTCCGACACCAATCTTCGTTGGTTTCCTGTGAGGTGTTTTGGATCCCCATCTCTTGCTATGAACTGACAAAACAGCAGAATCCCCTTGACAATCTTGATTTCTCAAGGGAAATGGGAGAACACCATACACCATCCAAGATATTAAAATATTGTCAAGGCCGAACACTGATGAATACTCTGAGGAGATGGCCTGTGAGGCGCCGCCTTTCAACTTTTCCTCCTTAGTATGGTGGTCAGTAACATGCGGGAGACTGCGGAGGCGGTCATTTTTTTAATTGGGAACTGATGTGCTTTTCTCAATTCCGGAACCTCACAAGCCAAATTTGTAGTATTTTGTACGAATTGCAAGAGATGTTTGCATGTCGACGGTTGAAGTGGAAGCTCGAATTGAGCTTGCTAGAGAACGGTTTGCCAAGCCTTCGATAGCTCAGTTGGTAGAGCGGAGGACTGTAATGGTAAAACTGGCATCCTTAGGTCGCTGGTTCAAATCGGGCTCAAAGGACTTTTGCCAAATGCACATTTTATTGAATACTTGGAAAGTAAAATACTTGGAAAGTAAAATAACAGACAATTTATAATTATATTATATTTCATCACTGAAAATAGATGCCTTTTGCTTAGAGGCTGTGGTCACGTTATTTTTCTGTCCGACACCAATCTTCGTTGGTTTCCTGTGAGGTGTTTTGGATCCCCATCTCTTGCTATGAACTGACAAAACAGCAGAATCCCCTTGACAATCTTGATTTCTCAAGGGAAATGGGAGAACACCATACACCATCCAAGATATTAAAATATTGTCAAGGCCGAACACTGATGAATACTCTGAGGAGATGGCCTGTGAGGCGCCGCCTTTCAACTTTTCCTCCTTAGTATGGTGGTCAGTAACATGCGGGAGACTGCGGAGGCGGTCATTTTTTTAATTGGGAACTGATGTGCTTTTCTCAATTCGGGAACCTCACAAGCCAAATTTGTAGTATTTTGTACGAATTGCAAGAGATGTTTGCATGTCGACGGTTGAAGTGGAAGCTCGAATTGAGCTTGCTAGAGAACGGTTTGCCAAGCCTTCGATAGCTCAGTTGGTTGAGGGGAGGACTGTAGTGGTAAAACAGGCATCCTTAGGTCGCTGGTTCAAACCCGGCTCGAAGGACTTTTGCCAAATGCAAATTTTATTGAATACTTGGAAAGTAAAATACTTGGAAAATAACATAACAGACAATTTATAATTATATTATATTTCATCACTGAAAATAGATGCCTTTTGCTTTGAGGCTGTGGCCACATTATTTTTCTGTCCAACACCAATCTTCTTTGGTTTCCTGTGAGGTGTTTTGGATCCCCATCTCTTGCTATGAACTGGCAAAACAGCATAATCCCCTTGACAATCTTGATTTCTCAAGGAAAATGAGTTTAATTGGGAACTGATGTGCTTTTACTCAATTCGGGAACCTCACAAGCCAAATTTGTAGTATTTTGCACGAATTGCAAGAGATGTTTGCATGTCGACGGTTGAAGTGGAAGCTCGTATTGAGTTTGCTAGAGAACGATTTGTCAAGCCTTCGATAGCTCAGTTGGTAGAGCGGAGGACTGTAGTGGTAAAACAGGCATCCTTAGGTCGTTGGTTCAAATCCGGCTCGAAGGACTTTTGCCAAATGCACATTTTATTGAATACTTGGAAAGTAAAATACTTGGAAAGTAAAATAACAGACAATTTATAATTATATTATATTTCATCACTGAAAATAGATGCCTTTTGCTTTGAGGCTGTGGCCACGTTATTTTTCTGTCCGACACCAATCTTCGTTGGTTTCCTGTGAGGTATTTTGGATCCCCATCTCTTGCTATGAACTGACAAAACAGCAGAATCCCCTTGACAATCTTGATTTCTCAAGGGAAATGGGAGAACACTATACACCATCCAAGATATTAAAATATTGTCAAGGCCGAACACTGATGAATACTCTGAGGAGATGGCCTGTGAGGGGCGCCTTTCAACTTTTCCTCCTTTGTATGGTGGTCAGTAACATGCGGGAGACTGCGGAGGGGGTCATTTTTTTAATTGTGAACTGATGTGCTTTTACTCAATTCGGGAACCTCACAAGCCAAATTTGTAGTATTTTGCACGAATTGCAAGAGATGTTTGAATGTCGACGGTTGAAGTGGAAGCTCGTATTGAGCTTGCTAGAGACTGATTTGCCAAGCCTTCGATAGCTCAGTTGGTAGAGCGGAGGACTGTAGTGGTAAAACAGGCATCCTTAGGTCAGGACTTTTGCCAAATGCACATTTTATTGAATACTTGGAAAGTAAAATACTTGGAAAGTAAAATAACAGACAATTTATAATTATATTATATTTCATCACTGAAAATAGATGCCTTTTGCTTTGAGGCTGTGACCATGTTATTTTTCTGTCCAACACGAATCTTCATTGGTTTCCTGTGAGGTGTTTTGGATCCCCATCTCTTGCTATGAACTGGCAAAACAGCAGAATCCCCTTGACAATCTTGATTTCTCAAGGGAAATAAGAGAACACTATACACCATCCAAGATATTAAAATATTGTCAAGGCCCAACGCGGCTGAATACTCTGAGGAGATGGCCTGTGAGGTGCCGCCTTTCAACTTTTCCCCCTTAGTATGGTGGTCAGTAACATGCGGGAGACTGCGGAGGGGGTCATTTTTTTAATTGGGAACTGATGTGCTTTTACTCAATTCGGGAACCTCACAAGCCAAATTTGTAGTATTTTGCACGAATTGCAAGAGATGTTTACAAGTCGACGGTTGAAGTTGAAGCTCGTATTGAGTTTGCTAGAGTTGATTTGCCAAGCCTTCGATAGCTCAGTTGGTAGAGCGGAGGACTGTAGTGGTAAAACAGGCATTCTTAGGTCGCTGGTTCAAATCCGGCTCAAAGGACTTTTGCCAAATGCACATTTTATTGAATACTTGGAAAGTAAAATACTTGGAATGTAAAATAACAGACAATTTATAATTATATTATATTTCATCACTGAAAATAGATGCCTTTTGCTTTGAGGCTGTGGCCACGTTATTTTTCTGTCCAACACGAATCTTCATTGGTTTCCTGTCAGGTGTTTTGGATCCCCATCTCTTGCTATGAACTGGCAAAACAGCAGAATCCCCTTGACAATCTTGATTTCTCAAGGGAAATGAGAGAACACTATACACCATCCAAGATATTAAAATATTGTCAAGGCCCAACACGGCTGAATACTCTGAGGAGATGGCCTGTGAGGCGCCGCCTTTCAACTTTTCCCCCTTAGTATGGTGGTCATTAACATGTGGGAGACTGCGGAGGGGGTCATTTTTTTAATTGGGAACTGATGTGCTTTTACTCAATTCGGGAACCTCACAAGCCAAATTTGTAGTATTTTGCACGAATTGCAAGAGATGTTTACAGGTCGATGGTTGAAGTGGAAGCTCGTATTGAGTTTGCTAGAGAATGATTTGCCAAGCCTTCGATAGCTCAGTTGGTAGAGCGGAGGACTGTAGTGGTAAAACAGGCATCCTTAGGTCGCTGGTTCAAATCTGGCTCGAAGGACTTTTGCCAAATGCAAATTTTATTGAATACTTGGAAAGTAAAATATTTGGAAAATAAAATAAAAGACAATTTATAATTATATTTCATCACTGAAAATAGATGCCTTTTGCTTTGAGGCTGTGGCCACGTTATGTTTCTGTCCAACACCAATCTTCATTGGTTTCCTGTGAGGTGATTCGGATCCCCATCTCTTGCTATGAACTGGCAAAACAGCAGAATCCCCTTGACAATCTTGATTTCTCAAGGGAAATGAGAGAACAGTATACACCATCCAAGATATTAAAATATTGTCAAGGCCCAACACGGCTGAATACTCTGAGGAGATGGCCTGTGAGGCGCCGCCTTTCAACTTTTCCCCCTTAGTATGGTGGTCAGTAACATGCGGGAGACTGCGGAGGGGGTCATTTTTTTAATTGGGAACTGATGTGCTTTTACTCAATTCGGGAACGTCACAAGCCAAATTTGTAGTATTTTGCACGAATTGCAAGAGATGTTTACAAGTCGGGGGTTGAAGTGGAAGCTCGTATTGAGTTTGCTAGAGAACGATTTGTCAAGCCTTCGATAGCTCAGTTGGTAGAGTGGAGGACTGTAGTGGTTAAACAGGCATCCTTAGGTCGCTGGTTCAAATCCGGCTCGAAGGACTTTTGCCAAATGCACATTTTATTGAATACTTGGAAAGTAAAATACTTGGAAAGTAAAATAACAGACAATTTATAATTATATTATATTTCATCACTGAAAATAGATGCCTTTTGCTTTGAGGCTGTGGCCACCTTATTTTTCTGTCCGACACCAATCTTCGTTGGTTTCCTGTGAGGTATTTTGGATCCCCATCTCTTGCTATGAACTGACAAAACAGCAGAATCCCCTTGACAATCTTGATTTCTCAAGGGAAATGGGAGAACACTATACACCATCCAAGATATTAAAATATTGTCAAGGCCCAACGCGGCTGAATACTCTGAGGAGATGGCCTGTGAGGCGCCTCCTTTCAACATTTCCCCCTTAGTATGGTGGTCATTAACATGTGGGAGACTGCGGAGGGGGTCATTTTTTTAATTGGGAACTGATGTGCTTTTACTCAATTCGGGAACCTCACAAGCCAAATTTGTAGTATTTTGCACGAATTGCAAGAGATGTTTACAAGTCGAAGGTTGAAGTGGAAGCTCGTATTGAGTTTGCTAGAGAATGATTTGCCAAGCCTTCGATAGCTCAGTTGGTAGAGCGGAGGACTGTAGTGGTAAAACAGGCATCCTTAGGTCGCTGGTTCAAATCCGGCTCGAAGGACTTTTGCCAAATGCACATTTTATTGAATACTTGGAAAGTAAAATACTTGGAAAGTAAAATAACAGACAATTTATAATTATATTATATTTCATCACTGAAAATAGATGCCTTTTGCTTTGAGGCTGTGACCATGTTATTTTTCTGTCCAACACGAATCTTCATTGGTTTCCTGTGAGGTGTTTTGGATCCCCATCTCTTGCTATGAACTGGCAAAACAGCAGAATCCCCTTGACAATCTTGATTTCTCAAGGGAAATGAGAGAACACTATACACCATCCAAGATATTAAAATATTGTCAAGGCCCAACGCGGCTGAATACTCTGAGGAGATGGCCTGTGAGGCGCCTCCTTTCAACATTTCCCCCTTAGTATGGTGGTCATTAACATGTGGGAGACTGCGGAGGGGGTCATTTTTTTAATTGGGAACTGATGTGCTTTTACTCAATTCGGGAACCTCACAAGCCAAATTTGTAGTATTTTGCACGAATTGCAAGAGATGTTTACAAGTCGAAGGTTGAAGTGGAAGCTCGTATTGAGTTTGCTAGAGAATGATTTGCCAAGCCTTCGATAGCTCAGTTGGTAGAGCGGAGGACTGTAGTGGTAAAACAGGCATCCTTAGGTCGCTGGTTCAAATCTGGCTCGAAGGACTTTTGCCAAATGCAAATTTTATTGAATACTTGGAAAGTAAAATACTTGGAAAATAAAATAACAGACAATTTATAATTATATTATATTTCATCACTGAAAATAGATGCCTTTTGCTTTGAGGCTGTGGCCACGTTATGTTTCTGTCCAACACCAATCTTCATTGGTTTCCTGTGAGGTGATTCGGATCCCCATCTCTTGCTATGAACTGGCAAAACAGCAGAATCCCCTTGACAATCTTGATTTCTCAAGGGAAATGAGAGAACAGTATACACCATCCAAGATATTAAAATATTGTCAAGGCCCAACACGGCTGAATACTCTGAGGAGATGGCCTGTGAGGCGCCGCCTTTCAACTTTTCCCCCTTAGTATGGTGGTCAGTAACATGCGGGAGACTGCGGAGGGGGTCATTTTTTTAATTGGGAACTGATGTGCTTTTACTCAATTCGGGAACGTCACAAGCCAAATTTGTAGTATTTTGCACGAATTGCAAGAGATGTTTACAAGTCGACGGTTGAAGTGGAAGCTCGTATTGAGTTTGCTAGAGAACAATTTGTCAAGCCTTCGATAGCTCAGTTGGTAGAGCGGAGGACTGTAGTGTTAAAACAGGCATCCTTAGGTCGCTGGTTCAAATCCGGCTCGAAGGACTTTTGCCAAATGCACATTTTATTGAATACTTGGAAAGTAAAATACTTGGAAAGTAAAATAACAGACAATTTATAATTATATTATATTTCATCACTGAAAATAGATGCCTTTTGCTTTGAGGCTGTGGCCACGTTATTTTTCTGTCCGACACCAATCTTCGTTGGTTTCCTGTGAGGTATTTTGGATCCCCATCTCTTGCTATGAACTGACAAAACAGCAGAATCCCCTTGACAATCTTGATTTCTCAAGGGAAATGGGAGAACACTATACACCATCCAAGATATTAAAATATTGTCAAGGCCGAACACTGATGAATACTCTGAGGAGATTGCCTGTGAGGCGCCGCCTTTCAACTTTTCCTCCTTTGTATGGTGGTCAGTAACATGCGGGAGACTGCGGAGGGGGTCATTTTTTTAATTGTGAACTGATGTGCTTTTACTCAATTCGGGAACCTCACAAGCCAAATTTGTAGTATTTTGCACGAATTGCAAGAGATGTTTGAATGTCGACGGTTGAAGTGGAAGCTCGTATTGAGCTTGCTAGAGACTGCTTTGCCAAGCCTTCGATAGCTCAGTTGGTAGTGCGGAGGACTGTAGTGATAAAACAGGCATCCTTAGGTCGCTGGTTCAAATCCGGCTCGAAGGACTTTACACCATACAAGATATTAAAATATTGTCAAGGCCCAACACGGCTGAATACTCTGAGGAGATGGCCTGTGAGGTGCGCCTTTCAACTTTTCCCCCTTAGTATGGTGGTCAGTAACATGCGGGAGACTGCGGAGGGGGTCATTTTTTTAATTGGGAACTGATGTGCTTTTACTCAATTCGGGAACCTCACAAGCCAAATTTGTAGTATTTTGCACAAATTGCAAGAGATGTTTACAAGTCGACGGTTGAAGTGGAAGCTCGTATTGAGTTTGCTAGAGAATGATTTGCCAAGCCTTCGATAGCTCGTCGCTGGTTCAAATCCGTCTCAAAGGACTTTTGCCAAATGCACATTTTATTGAATACTTGGAAAGTAAAATACTTGGAAAGTAAAATAACAGACAATTTATAATTATATTATATTTCATCACTGAAAATAGATGCCTTTTGCTTTGAGGCTGTGGCCACGTTATTTTTCTGTCCGACACCAATCTTCGTTGGTTTCCTGTGAGGTATTTTGGATCCCCATCTCTTGCTATGAACTGACAAAACAGCAGAATCCCTTTGACAATCTTGATTTCTCAAGGGAAATGGGAGAACACTATACACCATCCAAGATATTAAAATATTGTCAAGGCCGAACACAGATGAATACTCTGAGGAGAGGGCCTGTGAGGCGCCGCCTTTCAACTTTTCCTCCTTAGTATGGTGGTCAGTAACATGCAGGAGACTGCGGAGGGGGTCATTTTTTTAATTGTGAACTGATGTGCTTTTACTCAATTCGGGAACCTCACAAGCCAAATTTGTAGTATTTTGCACGAATTGCAAGAGATGTTTGAATGTCGACGGTTGAAGTGGAAGCTCGTATTGAGCTTGCTAGAGACTGATTTGCCAAGCCTTCGATAGCTCAGTTGGTAGAGCGGAGGACTGTAGTGGTAAAACAGGCGTCCTTAGGTCTCTGGTTCAAATCCGTCTCGAAGGACTTTTGCCAAATGCACATTTTATTGAATACTTGGAAAGTAAAATACTTGGAAAGTAAAATAACAGACAATTTATAATTATATTATATTTCATCACTGAAAATAGATGCCTTTTGCTTTGAGGCTGTGACCATGTTATTTTTCTGTCCAACACGAATCTTCATTGGTTTCCTGTGAGGTGTTTTGGATCCCCATCTCTTGCTATGAACTGGCAAAACAGCAGAATCCACTTGACAATCTTGATTTCTCAAGGGAAATGAGAGAACACTATACACCATCCAAGATATTAAAATATTGTCAAGGCCCAACGCGGCTGAATACTCTGAGGAGATGGCCTGTGAGGTGCCGCCTTTCAACTTTTCCCCCTTAGTATGGTGGTCATTAACATGCGGGAGACTGCGCAGGGGGTCATTTTTTTAATTGGGAACTGATGTGCTTTTACTCAATTCGGGAACCTCACAAGCCAAATTTGTAGTATTTTGCACGAATTGCAAGAGATGTTTATAAGTCGACGGTTGAAGTGGAAGCTCGTATTGAGTTTGCTAGAGAATGATTTGCCAAGCCTTCGAAAGCTCAGTTGGTAGAGCGGAGGACTGTAGTGGTAAAACAGGCATCCTTAGGTCGCTGGTTCAAATCCAGCTCGAAGGACTTTTGCCAAATGCAAATTTTATTGAATACTTGGAAAGTAAAATACTTGGAAAATAAAATAACAGACAATTTATAATTATATTATATTTCATCACTGAAAATAGATGCCTTTTGCTTTGAGGCTGTGGCCACGTTATGTTTCTGTCCAACACCAATCTTTATTGGTTTCCTGTGAGGTGTTTCGGATCCCCATCTCTTGCTATGAACTGGCAAAACAGCAGAATCCCCTTGACAATCTTGATTTCTCAAGGGAAATGAGAGAACAGTATACACCATCCAAGATATTAAAATATTGTCAAGGCCCAACACGGCTGAATACTCTGAGGAGATAGCCAGAAGGCGCGCCTTTCAACTTTTCCCCCTTAGTATGGTGGTCAGTAACATGCGGGAGACTGCGGAGGGGGTCATTTTTTTAATTGGGAACTGATGTGCTTTTACTCAATTCGGGAACCTCACAAGCCAAATTTGTAGTATTTTGCAGGAATTGCAAGAGATGTTTACAAGTCGACGGTTGAAGTGGAAGCTCGTATTGAGTTTGCTAGAGAATGATTTGCCAAGCCTTCGATAGCTCGTCGCTGGTTCAAATCCGGCTCAAAGGACTTTTGCCAAATGCACATTTTATTGAATACTTGGAAAGTAAAATACTTGGAAAGTAAAATAACAGACAATTTATAATTATATTATATTTCATCACTGAAAATAGATGCCTTTTGCTTTGAGGCTGTGGCCACGTTACTTTTCTGTCCAACACGAATCTTCATTGGTTTCCTGTCAGGTGTTTTGGATCCCCATCTCTTGCTATGAACTGGCAAAACAGCAGAATCCCCTTGACAATCTTGATTTCTCAAGGGAAATGAGAGAACACTATACACCATCCAAGATATTAAAATATTGTCAAGGCCCAACACGGCTGAATACTCTGAGGAGATGGCCTGTGAGGCGAAGCCTTTCAACTTTTCCCCCTTAGTATGGTGGTCATTAACATGTGGGAGACTGCGGAGGGGGTCATTTTTTTAATTGGGAACTGATGTGCTTTTACTCAATTCGGGAACCTCACAAGCCAAATTTGTAGTATTTTGCACGAATTGCAAGAGATGTTTACAAGTCGACGGTTGAAGTGGAAGCTCGTATTGAGTTTGCTAGAGAATGATTTGCCAAGCCTTCGATAGCTCAGTTGGTAGAGCAGAGGACTGTAGTGATAAAACAGGCATCCTTAGGTCGCTGGTTCAAATCTGGCTCGAAGGACTTTTGCCAAATGCAAATTTTATTGAATACTTGGAAAGTAAAATACTTGGAAAATAAAATAACAGACAATTTATAATTATATTATATTTCATCACTGAAAATAGATGCCTTTTGCTTTGAGGCTGTGGCCACGTTATGTTTCTGTCCAACACCAATCTTCATTGGTTTCCTCTGAGGTGATTCGGATCCCCATCTCTTGCTATGAACTGGCAAAACAGCAGAATCCCCTTGACAATCTTGATTTCTCAAGGGAAATGAGAGAACAGTATACACCATCCAAGATATTAAAATATTGTCAAGGCCCAACACGGCTGAATACTCTGAGGAGATGGCCTGTGAGGCGCCGCCTTTCAACTTTTCCCCCTTAGTATGGTGGTCAGTAACATGCGGGAGACTGCGGAGGGGGTCATTTTTTTAATTGGGAACTGATGTGCTTTTACTCAATTCGGGAACGTCACAAGCCAAATTTGTAGTATTTTGCACGAATTGCAAGAGATGTTTACAAGTCGACGGTTGAAGTGGAAGCTCGTATTGAGTTTGCTAGAGAACGATTTGTCAAGCCTTCGATAGCTCAGTTGGTAGAGCGGAGGACTGTAGTGGTAAAACAGGCATCCTTAGGTCGTTGGTTCAAATCCGGCTCGAAGGACTTTTGCCAAATGCACATTTTATTGAATACTTGGAAAGTAAAATACTTGGAAAGTAAAATAACAGACAATTTATAATTATATTATATTTCATCACTGAAAATAGATGCCTTTTGCTTTGAGGCTGTGGCCACGTTATTTTTCTGTCCGACACCAATCTTAGTTGGTTTACTGTGAGGTATTTTGGATCCCCATCTCTTGCTATGAACTGACAAAACAGCAGAATCCCCTTGACAATCTTGATTTCTCAAGGGAAATGGGAGAACACTATACACCATCCAAGATATTAAAATATTGTCAAGGCCGAACACTGATGAATACTCTGAGGAGATGGCCTGTGAGGCGCCGCCTTTCAACTTTTCCTCCTTTGTATGGTGGTCAGTAACATGCGGGAGACTGCGGAGGGGGTCATTTTTTTAATTGTGAACTGATGTGCTTTTACTCAATTCGGGAACCTCACAAGCCAAATTTGTAGTATTTTGCACGAATTGAAAGAGATGTTTGAATGTCGACGGTTGAAGTGGAAGCTCGTATTGAGCTTGCTAGAGACTGATTTGCCAAGCCTTCGATAGCTCAGTTGGTAGAGCGGAGGACTGTAGTGGTAAAACAGGCATCCTTAGGTCAGGACTTTTGCCAAATGCACATTTTATTGAATACTTGGAAAGTAAAATACTTGGAAAGTAAAATAACAGACAATTTATAATTATATTATATTTCATCACTGAAAATAGATGCCTTTTGCTTTGAGGCTGTGGCCACGTTATGTTTCTGTCCAACACCAATCTTCATTGGTTTCCTGTGAGGTGATTCGGATCCCCATCTCTTGCTATGAACTGGCAAAACAGCAGAATCCCCTTGACAATCTTGATTTCTCAAGGGAAATGAGAGAACAGTATACACCATCCAAGATATTAAAATATTGTCAAGGCCCAACACGGCTGAATACTCTGAGGAGATGGCCTGTGAGGCGCCGCCTTTCAACTTTTCCCCCTTAGTATGGTGGTCAGTAACATGCGGGAGAATGCGGAGGGGGTCATTTTTTTAATTGGGAACTGATGTGCTTTTACTCAATTCGGGAACGTCACAAGCCAAATTTGTAGTATTTTGCACGAATTGCAAGAGATGTTTACAAGTCGACGGTTGAAGTGGAAGCTCGTATTGAGTTTGCTAGAGAACGATTTGTCAAGCCTTCGATAGCTCAGTTGGTAGAGCGGAGGACTGTAGTGGTAAAACAGGCATCCTTTGGTCGATGGTTCAAATCTGGCTCGAAGGACTTTTGCCAAATGCACATTTTATTGAATACTTGGAAAGTAAAATACTTGGAAAGTAAAATAACAGACAAGTTATAATTATATTATATTTCATCACTGAAAATAGATGCCTTTTGCTTTGAGGCTGTGGCCACGTTATTTTTCTGTCCGACACCAATCTTCGTTGGTTTCCTGTGAGATATTTTGGATCCCCATCTCTTGCTATGAACTGACAAAACAGCAGAATCCCCTTGACAATCTTGATTTCTCAAGGGAAATGGGAGAACACTATACACCATCCAAGATATTCAAATATTGTCAAGGCCGAACACTGATGAATACTCTGAGGAGATGGCCTGTGAGGCGCCGCCTTTCAACTTTTCCTCCTTTGTATGGTGGTCAGTAACATGCGGGAGACTGCGGAGGGGGTCATTTTTTTAATTGTGAACTGATGTGCTTTTACTCAATTCGGGAACCTCACAAGCCAAATTTGTAGTATTTTGCACGATTTGCAAGAGATGTTTGAATGTCGACGGTTGAAGTGGAAGCTCGTATTGAGCTTGCTAGAGACTGATTTGCCAAGCCTTCGATAGCTCAGTTGGTAGAGCGGAGGACTGTAGTGGTAAAACAGGCATTCTTAGGTCAGGACTTTTGCCAAATGCACATTTTATTGAATACTTGGAAAGTAAAATACTTGGAAAGTAAAATAACAGACAATTTATAATTATATTATATTTCATCACTGAAAATAGATGCCTTTTGCTTTGAGGCTGTGACCACGTTATTTTTCTGTCCAACACGAATCTTCATTTGTTTACCTGTGAGGTGTTTTGGATCCCCATCTCTTGCTATGAACTGGCAAAACAGCAGAATCCCCTTGACAATCTTGATTTCTCAAGGAAAATGAGAGAACACTATACACCATCCAAGATATTAAAATATTGTCAAGGCCCAACGCGGCTGAATACTCTGAGGAGATGGCCTGTGAGGTGCCGCCTTTCAACTTTTCCCCCTTAGTATGGTGGTCAGTAACATGCGGGAGACTGCGGAGGGGGTCATTTTTTTAATTGTGAACTGATGTGCTTTTACTCAATTCGGGAACCTCACAAGCCAAATTTGTAGTATTTTGCACGAATTGCAAGAGATGTTTGAATGTCGACGGTTGAAGTGGAAGCTCGTATTGAGCTTGCTAGAGACTGATTTGCCAAGCCTTAGATAGCTCAGTTGGTAGAGCAGAGGACTGTAGTGGTAAAACAGGCATCCTTAAGTCGCTGGTTCAAATCCAGATTGAAGTACTTTTGCCAAATGCACATTTTATTGAATACTTGGAAAGTAAAATGCTTGGAAAATAAAATAACAGACAATTTATAATTATATTATATTTCATCACTGAAAATAGATGCCTTTTGCTTTGAGGCTGTGGCCACGTTATTTTTCTGTCCAACACGAATCTTCATTGGTTTCCTGTCAGGTGTTTTGGATCCCCATCTCTTGCTATGAACTGGCAAAACAGCAGAATCCCCTTGACAATCTTGATTTCTCAAGGGAAATGGGAGAACACTATACACCATCCAAGATATTAAAATATTGTCAAGGCCCAACACGGCTGAATACTCTGAGGAGATGGCCTGTGAGGCGCGCCTTTCAACTTTTCCCCCTTAGTATGGTGGTCATTAACATGCGGGAGACTGCGGAGGGGGTCATTTTTTTAATCGGGAACTGATGTGCTTTTACTCAATTCGGGAACTTCACAAGCCAAATTTGTAGTATTTTGCACGAATTGCAAGAGATGTTTACAAGTCGACGGTTGAAGTGGAAGCTCGTATTGAGTTTGCTAGAGAATGATTTGCCAAGCCTTCGATAGCTCAGTTGGTACTGTAGTGGTAAAACAGGCATCCTTAGGTCGCTGGTTCAAATCCGGCTCGAAGGACTTTTGCCAAATGCAAATTTTATTGAATACTTGGAAAGTAAAATACTTGGAAAGTAAAATAACAGACAATTTATAATTATATTATATTTCATCACTGAAAATAGATGCCTTTTGCTTTGAGGCTGTGGCCACGTTATTTTTCTGTCCGACACCAATCTTCGTTGGTTTCCTGTGAGGTGTTTTGGATCCCCATCTCTTGCTATGAACTGACAAAACAGCAGAATCCCCTTGACAACCTTGATTTCTCAAGGGAAATGGGAGAACACCATACACCATCCAAGATATTAAAATATTGTCAAGGCCGAACACTGATGAATACTCTGAGGAGATGGCCTGTGAGGCGCCGCCTTTCAACTTTTCCTCCTTAGTATGGTGGTCAGTAACATGCGGGAGACTGCGGAGGCGGTCATTTTTTTAATTGGGAACTGATGTGCTTTTACTCAATTCGGGAACCTCACAAGCCAAATTTGTAGTATTTTGCACGAATTGCAAGAGATGTTTGCATGTCGACGGTTGAAGTGGAAGCTCGTATTGAGTTTGCTAGAGAACGATTTGTCAAGCCTTCGATAGCTCAGTTGGTAGAGCGGAGGACTGTAGTGGTAAAACAGGCATCCTTAGGTCGTTGGTTCAAATCCGGCTCGAAGGACTTTTGCCAAATGCACATTTTATTGAATACTTGGAAAGTAAAATACTTGGAAAGTAAAATAACAGACAATTTATAATTATATTATATTTCATCACTGAAAATAGATGCCTTTTGCTTTGAGGCTGTGGCCACGTTATTTTTCTGTCCGACACCAATCTTCGTTGGTTTCCTGTGAGGTATTTTGGATCCCCATCTCTTGCTATGAACTGACAAAACAGCAGAATCCCCTTGACAATCTTGATTTCTCAAGGGAAATGGGAGAACACTATACACCATCCAAGATATTAAAATATTGTCAAGGCCGAACACTGATGAATACTCTGAGGAGATGGCCTGTGAGGGGCGCCTTTCAACTTTTCCTCCTTTGTATGGTGGTCAGTAACATGCGGGAGACTGCGGAGGGGGTCATTTTTTTAATTGTGAACTGATGTGCTTTTACTCAATTCGGGAACCTCACAAGCCAAATTTGTAGTATTTTGCACGAATTGCAAGAGATGTTTGAATGTCGACGGTTGAAGTGGAAGCTCGTATTGAGCTTGCTAGAGACTGATTTGCCAAGCCTTCGATAGCTCAGTTGGTAGAGTGGAGGACTGTAGTGGTAAAACAGGCATCCTTAGGTCAGGACTTTTGCCAAATGCACATTTTATTGAATACTTGGAAAGTAAAATACTTGGAAAGTAAAATAACAGACAATTTATAATTATATTATATTTCATCACTGAAAATAGATGCCTTTTGCTTTGAGGCTGTGACCATGTTATTTTTCTGTCCAACACGAATCTTCATTGGTTTCCTGTGAGGTGTTTTGGATCCCCATCTCTTGCTATGAACTGGCAAAACAGCAGAATCCCCTTGACAATCTTGATTTCTCAAGGGAAATAAGAGAACACTATACACCATCCAAGATATTAAAATATTGTCAAGGCCCAACGCGGCTGAATACTCTGAGGAGATGGCCTGTGAGGTGCCGCCTTTCAACTTTTCCCCCTTAGTATGGTGGTCAGTAACATGCGGGAGACTGCGGAGGGGGTCATTTTTTTAATTGGGAACTGATGTGCTTTTACTCAATTCGGGAACCTCACAAGCCAAATTTGTAGTATTTTGCACGAATTGCAAGAGATGTTTACAAGTCGACGGTTGAAGTTGAAGCTCGTATTGAGTTTGCTAGAGTTGATTTGCCAAGCCTTCGATAGCTCAGTTGGTAGAGCGGAGGACTGTAGTGGTAAAACAGGCATTCTCAGGTCGCTGGTTCAAATCCAGCTCAAAGGACTTTTGCCAAATGCACATTTTATTGAATACTTGGAAAGTAAAATACTTGGAAAGTAAAATAACAGACAATTTATAATTATATTATATTTCATCACTGAAAATAGATGCCTTTTGCTTTGAGGCTGTGGCCACGTTATTTTTCTGTCCAACACGAATCTTCATTGGTTTCCTGTCAGGTGTTTTGGATCCCCATCTCTTGCTATGAACTGGCAAAACAGCAGAATCCCCTTGACAATCTTGATTTCTCAAGGGAAATGAGAGAACACTATACACCATCCAAGATATTAAAATATTGTCAAGGCCCAACACGGCTGAATACTCTGAGGAGATGGCCTGTGAGGCGCCGCCTTTCAACTTTTCCCCCTTAGTATGGTGGTCATTAACATGTGGGAGACTGCGGAGGGGGTCATTTTTTTAATTGGGAACTGATGTGCTTTTACTCAATTCGGGAACCTCACAAGCCAAATTTGTAGTATTTTGCACGAATTGCAAGAGATGTTTACAGGTCGATGGTTGAAGTGGAAGCTCGTATTGAGTTTGCTAGAGAATGATTTGCCAAGCCTTCGATAGCTCAGTTGGTAGAGCGGAGGACTGTAGTGGTAAAACAGGCATCCTTAGGTCGCTGGTTCAAATCTGGCTCGAAGGACTTTTGCCAAATGCAAATTTTATTGAATACTTGGAAAGTAAAATATTTGGAAAATAAAATAAAAGACAATTTATAATTATATTTCATCACTGAAAATAGATGCCTTTTGCTTTGAGGCTGTGGCCACGTTATGTTTCTGTCCAACACCAATCTTCATTGGTTTCCTGTGAGGTGATTCGGATCCCCATCTCTTGCTATGAACTGGCAAAACAGCAGAATCCCCTTGACAATCTTGATTTCTCAAGGGAAATGAGAGAACAGTATACACCATCCAAGATATTAAAATATTGTCAAGGCCCAACACGGCTGAATACTCTGAGGAGATGGCCTGTGAGGCGCCGCCTTTCAACTTTTCCCCCTTAGTATGGTGGTCAGTAACATGCGGGAGACTGCGGAGGGGGTCATTTTTTTAATTGGGAACTGATGTGCTTTTACTCAATTCGGGAACGTCACAAGCCAAATTTGTAGTATTTTGCACGAATTGCAAGAGATGTTTACAAGTCGGGGGTTGAAGTGGAAGCTCGTATTGAGTTTGCTAGAGAACGATTTGTCAAGCCTTCGATAGCTCAGTTGGTAGAGTGGAGGACTGTAGTGGTTAAACAGGCATCCTTAGGTCGCTGGTTCAAATCCGGCTCGAAGGACTTTTGCCAAATGCACATTTTATTGAATACTTGGAAAGTAAAATACTTGGAAAGTAAAATAACAGACAATTTATAATTATATTATATTTCATCACTGAAAATAGATGCCTTTTGCTTTGAGGCTGTGGCCACCTTATTTTTCTGTCCGACACCAATCTTCGTTGGTTTCCTGTGAGGTATTTTGGATCCCCATCTCTTGCTATGAACTGACAAAACAGCAGAATCCCCTTGACAATCTTGATTTCTCAAGGGAAATGGGAGAACACTATACACCATCCAAGATATTAAAATATTGTCAAGGCCGAACACTGATGAATACTCTGAGGAGATGGCCTGTGAGGTGCCGCCTTTCAACTTTTCCTCCTTAGTATGGTGGTCAGTAACATGCGGGAGACTGCGGAGGGGGTCATTTTTTTAATTGTGAACTGATGTGCTTTTACTCAATTCGGGAACCTCACAAGCCAAATTTGTAGTATTTTGCACGAATTGCAAGAGATGTTTGAATGTCGACGGTTGAAGTGGAAGCTCGTATTGAGCTTGCTAGAGACTGATTTGCCAAGCCTTTGATAGCTCAGTTGGTAGAGCGGAGGACTGTAGTGGTAAAACAGGCATCCTTAGGTCGCTGGTTCAAATCCGGCTCGAAGGACTTTTGCCAAATGCACATTTTATTGAATACTTGGAAAGTAAAATACTTGGAAAGTAAAATAACAGACAATTTATAATTATATTATATTTCATCACTGAAAATAGATGCCTTTTGCTTTGAGGCTGTGACCATGTTATTTTTCTGTCCAACACGAATCTTCATTGGTTTCCTGTGAGGTGTTTTGGATCCCCATCTCTTGCTATGAACTGGCAAAACAGCAGAATCCCCTTGACAATCTTGATTTCTCAAGGGAAATGAGAGAACACTATACACCATCCAAGATATTAAAATATTGTCAAGGCCCAACGCGGCTGAATACTCTGAGGAGATGGCCTGTGAGGCGCCTCCTTTCAACATTTCCCCCTTAGTATGGTGGTCATTAACATGTGGGAGACTGCGGAGGGGGTCATTTTTTTAATTGGGAACTGATGTGCTTTTACTCAATTCGGGAACCTCACAAGCCAAATTTGTAGTATTTTGCACGAATTGCAAGAGATGTTTACAAGTCGAAGGTTGAAGTGGAAGCTCGTATTGAGTTTGCTAGAGAATGATTTGCCAAGCCTTCGATAGCTCAGTTGGTAGAGCGGAGGACTGTAGTGGTAAAACAGGCATCCTTAGGTCGCTGGTTCAAATCTGGCTCGAAGGACTTTTGCCAAATGCAAATTTTATTGAATACTTGGAAAGTAAAATACTTGGAAAATAAAATAACAGACAATTTATAATTATATTATATTTCATCACTGAAAATAGATGCCTTTTGCTTTGAGGCTGTGGCCACGTTATGTTTCTGTCCAACACCAATCTTCATTGGTTTCCTGTGAGGTGATTCGGATCCCCATCTCTTGCTATGAACTGGCAAAACAGCAGAATCCCCTTGACAATCTTGATTTCTCAAGGGAAATGAGAGAACAGTATACACCATCCAAGATATTAAAATATTGTCAAGGCCCAACACGGCTGAATACTCTGAGGAGATGGCCTGTGAGGCGCCGCCTTTCAACTTTTCCCCCTTAGTATGGTGGTCAGTAACATGCGGGAGACTGCGGAGGGGGTCATTTTTTTAATTGGGAACTGATGTGCTTTTACTCAATTCGGGAACGTCACAAGCCAAATTTGTAGTATTTTGCACGAATTGCAAGAGATGTTTACAAGTCGACGGTTGAAGTGGAAGCTCGTATTGAGTTTGCTAGAGAACAATTTGTCAAGCCTTCGATAGCTCAGTTGGTAGAGCGGAGGACTGTAGTGTTAAAACAGGCATCCTTAGGTCGCTGGTTCAAATCCGGTTCGAAGGACTTTTGCCAAATGCACATTTTATTGAATACTTGGAAAGTAAAATACTTGGAAAGTAAAATAACAGACAATTTATAATTATATTATATTTCATCACTGAAAATAGATGCCTTTTGCTTTGAGGCTGTGGCCACGTTATTTTTCTGTCCGACACCAATCTTCGTTGGTTTCCTGTGAGGTATTTTGGATCCCCATCTCTTGCTATGAACTGACAAAACAGCAGAATCCCCTTGACAATCTTGATTTCTCAAGGGAAATGGGAGAACACTATACACCATCCAAGATATTAAAATATTGTCAAGGCCGAACACTGATGAATACTCTGAGGAGATTGCCTGTGAGGCGCCGCCTTTCAACTTTTCCTCCTTTGTATGGTGGTCAGTAACATGCGGGAGACTGCGGAGGGGGTCATTTTTTTAATTGTGAACTGATGTGCTTTTACTCAATTCGGGAACCTCACAAGCCAAATTTGTAGTATTTTGCACGAATTGCAAGAGATGTTTGAATGTCGACGGTTGAAGTGGAAGCTCGTATTGAGCTTGCTAGAGACTGCTTTGCCAAGCCTTCGATAGCTCAGTTGGTAGTGCGGAGGACTGTAGTGATAAAACAGGCATCCTTAGGTCGCTGGTTCAAATCCGGCTCGAAGGACTTTACACCATCCAAGATATTAAAATATTGTCAAGGCCCAACACGGCTGAATACTCTGAGGAGATGGCCTGTGAGGTGCGCCTTTCAACTTTTCCCCCTTAGTATGGTGGTCAGTAACATGCGGGAGACTGCGGAGGGGGTCATTTTTTTAATTGGGAACTGATGTGCTTTTACTCAATTCGGGAACCTCACAAGCCAAATTTGTAGTATTTTGCACAAATTGCAAGAGATGTTTACAAGTCGACGGTTGAAGTGGAAGCTCGTATTGAGTTTGCTAGAGAATGATTTGCCAAGCCTTCGATAGCTCGTCGCTGGTTCAAATCCGGCTCAAAGGACTTTTGCCAAATGCACATTTTATTGAATACTTGGAAAGTAAAATACTTGGAAAGTAAAATAACAGACAATTTATAATTATATTATATTTCATCACTGAAAATAGATGCCTTTTGCTTTGAGGCTGTGGCCACGTTATTTTTCTGTCCGACACCAATCTTCGTTGGTTTCCTGTGAGGTATTTTGGATCCCCATCTCTTGCTATGAACTGACAAAACAGCAGAATCCCTTTGACAATCTTGATTTCTCAAGGGAAATGGGAGAACACTATACACCATCCAAGATATTAAAATATTGTCAAGGCCGAACACAGATGAATACTCTGAGGAGAGGGCCTGTGAGGCGCCGCCTTTCAACTTTTCCTCCTTAGTATGGTGGTCAGTAACATGCGGGAGACTGCGGAGGGGGTCATTTTTTTAATTGTGAACTGATGTGCTTTTACTCAATTCGGGAACCTCACAAGCCAAATTTGTAGTATTTTGCACGAATTGCAAGAGATGTTTGAATGTCGACGGTTGAAGTGGAAGCTCGTATTGAGCTTGCTAGAGACTGATTTGCCAAGCCTTCGATAGCTCAGTTGGTAGAGCGGAGGACTGTAGTGGTAAAACAGGCGTCCTTAGGTCTCTGGTTCAAATCCGTCTCGAAGGACTTTTGCCAAATGCACATTTTATTGAATACTTGGAAAGTAAAATACTTGGAAAGTAAAATAACAGACAATTTATAATTATATTATATTTCATCACTGAAAATAGATGTCTTTTGCTTTGAGGCTGTGACCATGTTATTTTTCTGTCCAACACGAATCTTCATTGGTTTCCTGTGAGGTGTTTTGGATCCCCATCTCTTGCTATGAACTGGCAAAACAGCAGAATCCACTTGACAATCTTGATTTCTCAAGGGAAATGAGAGAACACTATACACCATCCAAGATATTAAAATATTGTCAAGGCCCAACGCGGCTGAATACTCTGAGGAGATGGCCTGTGAGGTGCCGCCTTTCAACTTTTCCCCCTTAGTATGGTGGTCATTAACATGCGGGAGACTGCGCAGGGGGTCATTTTTTTAATTGGGAACTGATGTGCTTTTACTCAATTCGGGAACCTCACAAGCCAAATTTGTAGTATTTTGCACGAATTGCAAGAGATGTTTATAAGTCGACGGTTGAAGTGGAAGCTCGTATTGAGTTTGCTAGAGAATGATTTGCCAAGCCTTCGAAAGCTCAGTTGGTAGAGCGGAGGACTGTAGTGGTAAAACAGGCATCCTTAGGTCGCTGGTTCAAATCCAGCTCGAAGGACTTTTGCCAAATGCAAATTTTATTGAATACTTGGAAAGTAAAATACTTGGAAAATAAAATAACAGACAATTTATAATTATATTATATTTCATCACTGAAAATAGATGCCTTTTGCTTTGAGGCTGTGGCCACGTTATGTTTCTGTCCAACACCAATCTTCATTGGTTTCCTGTGAGGTGTTTCGGATCCCCATCTCTTGCTATGAACTGGCAAAACAGCAGAATCCCCTTGACAATCTTGATTTCTCAAGGGAAATGAGAGAACAGTATACACCATCCAAGATATTAAAATATTGTCAAGGCCCAACACGGCTGAATACTCTGAGGAGATAGCCAGAAGGCGCGCCTTTCAACTTTTCCCCCTTAGTATGGTGGTCAGTAACATGCGGGAGACTGCGGAGGGGGTCATTTTTTTAATTGGGAACTGATGTGCTTTTACTCAATTCGGGAACCTCACAAGCCAAATTTGTAGTATTTTGCACGAATTGCAAGAGATGTTTACAAGTCGACGGTTGAAGTGGAAGCTCGTATTGAGTTTGCTAGAGAATGATTTGCCAAGCCTTCGATAGCTCGTCGCTGGTTCAAATCCGGCTCAAAGGACTTTTGCCAAATGCACATTTTATTGAATACTTGGAAAGTAAAATACTTGGAAAGTAAAATAACAGACAATTTATAATTATATTATATTTCATCACTGAAAATAGATGCCTTTTGCTTTGAGGCTGTGGCCACGTTACTTTTCTGTCCAACACGAATCTTCATTGGTTTCCTGTCAGGTGTTTTGGATCCCCATCTCTTGCTATGAACTGGCAAAACAGCAGAATCCCCTTGACAATCTTGATTTCTCAAGGGAAATGAGAGAACACTATACACCATCCAAGATATTAAAATATTGTCAAGGCCCAACACGGCTGAATACTCTGAGGAGATGGCCTGTGAGGCGAAGCCTTTCAACTTTTCCCCCTTAGTATGGTGGTCATTAACATGTGGGAGACTGCGGAGGGGGTCATTTTTTTAATTGGGAACTGATGTGCTTTTACTCAATTCGGGAACCTCACAAGCCAAATTTGTAGTATTTTGCACGAATTGCAAGAGATGTTTACAAGTCGACGGTTGAAGTGGAAGCTCGTATTGAGTTTGCTAGAGAATGATTTGCCAAGCCTTCGATAGCTCAGTTGGTAGAGCAGAGGACTGTAGTGGTAAAACAGGCATCCTTAGGTCGCTGGTTCAAATCTGGCTCGAAGGACTTTTGCCAAATGCAAATTTTATTGAATACTTGGAAAGTAAAATACTTGGAAAATAAAATAACAGACAATTTATAATTATATTATATTTCATCACTGAAAATAGATGCCTTTTGCTTTGAGGCTGTGGCCACGTTACTTTTCTGTCCAACACGAATCTTCATTGGTTTCCTGTCAGGTGTTTTGGATCCCCATCTCTTGCTATGAACTGGCAAAACAGCAGAATCCCCTTGACAATCTTGATTTCTCAAGGGAAATGAGAGAACAGTATACACCATCCAAGATATTAAAATATTGTCAAGGCCCAACATGGCTGAATACTCTGAGGAGATGGCCTGTGAGGTGCCGCCTTTCAACTTTTCCCCCTTAGTATGGTGGTCAGTAACATGCGGGAGAATGCGGAGGGGGTCAATTTTTTAATTGGGAACTGATGTGCTTTTACTCAATTCGGGAACGTCACAAGCCAAATTTGTAGTATTTTGCACGAATTGCAAGAGATGTTTACAAGTCGACGGTTGAAGTGGAAGCTCGTATTGAGTTTGCTAGAGAACGATTTGTCAAGCCTTCGATAGCTCAGTTGGTAGAGCGGAGGACTGTAGTGGTAAAACAGGCATCCTTTGGTCGTTGGTTCAAATCTGGCTCGAAGGACTTTTGCCAAATGCACATTTTATTGAATACTTGGAAAGTAAAATACTTGGAAAGTAAAATAACAGACAAGTTATAATTATATTATATTTCATCACTGAAAATAGATGCCTTTTGCTTGGAGGCTGTGGCCACGTTATTTTTCTGTCCGACACCAATCTTCGTTGGTTTCCTGTGAGGTATTTTGGATCCCCATCTCTTGCTATGAACTGACAAAACAGCAGAATCCCCTTGACAATCTTGATTTCTCAAGGGAAATGGGAGAACACTATACACCATCCAAGATATTCAAATATTGTCAAGGCCGAACACTGATGAATACTCTGAGGAGATGGCCTGTGAGGCGCCGTCTTTCAACTTTTCCTCCTTTGTATGGTGGTCAGTAACATGCGGGAGACTGCGGAGGGGGTCATTTTTTTAATTGTGAACTGATGTGCTTTTACTCAATTCGGGAACCTCACAAGCCAAATTTGTAGTATTTTGCACGAATTGCAAGAGATGTTTGAATGTCGACGGTTGAAGTGGAAGCTCGTATTGAGCTTGCTAGAGACTGATTTGCCAAGCCTTCGATAGCTCAGTTGGTAGAGCGGAGGACTGTAGTGGTAAAACAGGCATCCTTAGGTCAGGACTTTTGCCAAATGCACATTTTATTGAATACTTGGAAAGTAAAATACTTGGAAAGTAAAATAACAGACAATTTATAATTATATTATATTTCATCACTGAAAATAGATGCCTTTTGCTTTGAGGCTGTGACCACGTTATTTTTCTGTCCAACACGAATCTTCATTTGTTTACCTGTGAGGTGTTTTGGATCCCCATCTCTTGCTATGAACTGGCAAAACAGCAGAATCCCCTTGACAATCTTGATTTCTCAAGGAAAATGAGAGAACACTATACACCATCCAAGATATTAAAATATTGTCAAGGCCCAACGCGGCTGAATACTCTGAGGAGATGGCCTGTGAGGTGCCGCCTTTCAACTTTTCCCCCTTAGTATGGTGGTCAGTAACATGCGGGAGACTGCGGAGGGGGTCATTTTTTTAATTGTGAACTGATGTGCTTTTACTCAATTCGGGAACCTCACAAGCCAAATTTGTAGTATTTTGCACGAATTGCAAGAGATGTTTGAATGTCGACGGTTGAAGTGGAAGCTCGTATTGAGCTTGCTAGAGACTGATTTGCCAAGCCTTCGATAGCTCAGTTGGTAGAGCAGAGGACTGTAGTGGTAAAACAGGCAACCTTAAGTCGCTGGTTCAAATCCAGATTGAAGTACTTTTGCCAAATGCACATTTTATTGAATACTTGGAAAGTAAAATGCTTGGAAAATAAAATAACAGACAATTTATAATTATATTATATTTCATCACTGAAAATAGATGCCTTTTGCTTTGAGGCTGTGGCCACGTTATTTTTCTGTCCAACACGAATCTTCATTGGTTTCCTGTCAGGTGTTTTGGATCCCCATCTCTTGCTATGAACTGGCAAAACAGCAGAATCCCCTTGACAATCTTGATTTCTCAAGGGAAATGGGAGAACACTATACACCATCCAAGATATTAAAATATTGTCAAGGCCCAACACGGCTGAATACTCTGAGGAGATGGCCTGTGAGGCGCGCCTTTCAACTTTTCCCCCTTAGTATGGTGGTCATTAACATGCGGGAGACTGCGGAGGGGGTCATTTTTTTAATCGGGAACTGATGTGCTTTTACTCAATTCGGGAACTTCACAAGCCAAATTTGTAGTATTTCGCACGAATTGCAAGAGATGTTTACAAGTCGACGGTTGAAGTGGAAGCTCGTATTGAGTTTGCTAGAGAATGATTTGCCAAGCCTTCGATAGCTCAGTTGGTACTGTAGTGGTAAAACAGGCATCCTTAGGTCGCTGGTTCAAATCCGGCTCGAAGGACTTTTGCCAAATGCAAATTTTATTGAATACTTGGAAAGTAAAATACTTGGAAAGTAAAATAACAGACAATTTATAATTATATTATATTTCATCACTGAAAATAGATGCCTTTTGCTTTGAGGCTGTGGCCACGTTATTTTTCTGTCCGACACCAATCTTCGTTGGTTTCCTGTGAGGTGTTTTGGATCCCCATCTCTTGCTATGAACTGACAAAACAGCAGAATCCCCTTGACAACCTTGATTTCTCAAGGGAAATGGGAGAACACCATACACCATCCAAGATATTAAAATATTGTCAAGGCCGAACACTGATGAATACTCTGAGGAGATGGCCTGTGAGGCGCCGCCTTTCAACTTTTCCTCCTTAGTATGGTGGTCAGTAACATGCGGGAGACTGCGGAGGCGGTCATTTTTTTAATTGGGAACTGATGTGCTTTTACTCAATTCGGGAACCTCACAAGCCAAATTTGTAGTATTTTGCACGAATTGCAAGAGATGTTTGCATGTCGACGGTTGAAGTGGAAGCTCGTATTGAGTTTGCTAGAGAACGATTTGTCAAGCCTTCGATAGCTCAGTTGGTAGAGCGGAGGACTGTAGTGGTAAAACAGGCATCCTTAGGTCGTTGGTTCAAATCCGGCTTGAAGGACTTTTGCCAAATGCACATTTTATTGAATACTTGGAAAGTAAAATACTTGGAAAGTAAAATAACAGACAATTTATAATTATATTATATTTCATCACTGAAAATAGATGCCTTTTGCTTTGAGGCTGTGGCCACGTTATTTTTCTGTCCGACACCAATCTTCGTTGGTTTCCTGTGAGGTATTTTGGATCCCCATCTCTTGCTATGAACTGACAAAACAGCAGAATCCCCTTGACAATCTTGATTTCTCAAGGGAAATGGGAGAACACTATACACCATCCAAGATATTAAAATATTGTCAAGGCCGAACACTGATGAATACTCTGAGGAGATGGCCTGTGAGGCGCCGCCTTTCAACTTTTCCTCCTTTGTATGGTGGTCAGTAACATGCGGGAGACTGCGGAGGGGGTCATTTTTTTAATTGTGAACTGATGTGCTTTTACTCAATTCGGGAACCTCACAAGCCAAATTTGTAGTATTTTGCACGAATTGCAAGAGATGTTTGAATGTCGACGGTTGAAGTGGAAGCTCGTATTGAGCTTGCTAGAGACTGATTTGCCAAGCCTTCGATAGCTCAGTTGGTAGAGCGGAGGACTGTAGTGGTAAAACAGGCATCCTTAGGTCAGGACTTTTGCCAAATGCACATTTTATTGAATACTTGGAAAGTAAAATACTTGGAAAGTAAAATAACAGACAATTTATAATTATATTATATTTCATCACTGAAAATAGATGCCTTTTGCTTTGAGGCTGTGACCATGTTATTTTTCTGTCCAACACGAATCTTCATTGGTTTCCTGTGAGGTGTTTTGGATCCCCATCTCTTGCTATGAACTGGCAAAACAGCAGAATCCCCTTGACAATCTTGATTTCTCAAGGGAAATGAGAGAACACTATACACCATCCAAGATATTAAAATATTGTCAAGGCCCAACGCGGCTGAATACTCTGAGGAGATGGCCTGTGAGGTGCCGCCTTTCAACTTTTCCCCCTTAGTATGGTGGTCATTAACATGCGGGAGACTGCGCAGGGGGTCATTTTTTAAATTGGGAACTGATGTGCTTTTACTCAATTCGGGAACCTCACAAGCCAAATTTGTAGTATTTTGCACGAATTGCAAGAGATGTTTATAAGTCGACGGTTGAAGTGGAAGCTCGTATTGAGTTTGCTAGAGAATGATTTGCCAAGCCTTCGAAAGCTCAGTTGGTAGAGCGGAGGACTGTAGTGGTAAAACAGGCATCCTTAGGTCGCTGGTTCAAATCCAGCTCGAAGGACTTTTGCCAAATGCAAATTTTATTGAATACTTGGAAAGTAAAATACTTGGAAAATAAAATAACAGACAATTTATAATTATATTATATTTCATCACTGAAAATAGATGCCTTTTGCTTTGAGGCTGTGGCCACGTTATGTTTCTGTCCAACACCAATCTTCATTGGTTTCCTGTGAGGTGTTTCGGATCCCCATCTCTTGCTATGAACTGGCAAAACAGCAGAATCCCCTTGACAATCTTGATTTCTCAAGGGAAATGAGAGAACAGTATACACCATCCAAGATATTAAAATATTGTCAAGGCCCAACACGGCTGAATACTCTGAGGAGATAGCCAGAAGGCGCGCCTTTCAACTTTTCCCCCTTAGTATGGTGGTCAGTAACATGCGGGAGACTGCGGAGGGGGTCATTTTTTTAATTGGGAACTGATGTGCTTTTACTCAATTCGGGAACCTCACAAGCCAAATTTGTACTATTTTGCACGAATTGCAAGAGATGTTTACAAGTCGACGGTTGAAGTGGAAGCTCGTATTGAGTTTGCTAGAGAATGATTTGCCAAGCCTTCGATAGCTCGTCGCTGGTTCAAATCCGGCTCAAAGGACTTTTGCCAAATGCACATTTTATTGAATACTTGGAAAGTAAAATACTTGGAAAGTAAAATAACAGACAATTTATAATTATATTATATTTCATCACTGAAAATAGATGCCTTTTGCTTTGAGGCTGTGGCCACGTTACTTTTCTGTCCAACACGAATCTTCATTGGTTTCCTGTCAGGTGTTTTGGATCCCCATCTCTTGCTATGAACTGGCAAAACAGCAGAATCCCCTTGACAATCTTGATTTCTCAAGGGAAATGAGAGAACACTATACACCATCCAAGATATTAAAATATTGTCAAGGCCCAACACGGCTGAATACTCTGAGGAGATGGCCTGTGAGGCGAAGCCTTTCAACTTTTCCCCCTTAGTATGGTGGTCATTAACATGTGGGAGACTGCGGAGGGGGTCATTTTTTTAATTGGGAACTGATGTGCTTTTACTCAATTCGGGAACCTCACAAGCCAAATTTGTAGTATTTTGCACGAATTGCAAGAGATGTTTACAAGTCGACGGTTGAAGTGGAAGCTCGTATTGAGTTTGCTAGAGAATGATTTGCCAAGCCTTCGATAGCTCAGTTGGTAGAGCAGAGGACTGTAGTGGTAAAACAGGCATCCTTAGGTCGCTGGTTCAAATCTGGCTCGAAGGACTTTTGCCAAATGCAAATTTTATTGAATACTTGGAAAGTAAAATACTTGGAAAATAAAATAACAGACAATTTATAATTATATTATATTTCATCACTGAAAATAGATGCCTTTTGCTTTGAGGCTGTGGCCACGTTATGTTTCTGTCCAGCACCAATCTTCATTGGTTTCCTGTGAGGTGATTCGGATCCCCATCTCTTGCTATGAACTGGCAAAACAGCAGAATCCCCTTGACAATCTTGATTTCTCAAGGGAAATGAGAGAACAGTATACACCATCCAAGATATTAAAATATTGTCAAGGCCCAACACGGCTGAATACTCTGAGGAGATGGCCTGTGAGGCGCCGCCTTTCAACTTTTCCCCCTTAGTATGGTGGTCAGTAACATGCGGGAGAATGCGGAGGGGGTAATTTTTTTAATTGGGAACTGATGTGCTTTTACTCAATTCGGGAACGTCACAAGCCAAATTTGTAGTATTTTGCACGAATTGCAAGAGATGTTTACAAGTCGACGGTTGAAGTGGAAGCTCGTATTGAGTTTGCTAGAGAACGATTTGTCAAGCCTTCGATAGCTCAGTTGGTAGAGCGGAGGACTGTAGTGGTAAAACAGGCATCCTTTGGTCGTTGGTTCAAATCTGGCTCGAAGGACTTTTGCCAAATGCACATTTTATTGAATACTTGGAAAGTAAAATACTTGGAAAGTAAAATAACAGACAAGTTATAATTATATTATATTTCATCACTGAAAATAGATGCCTTTTGCTTTGAGGCTGTGGCCACGTTATTTTTCTGTCCGACACCAATCTTCGTTGGTTTCCTGTGAGGTATTTTGGATCCCCATCTCTTGCTATGAACTGACAAAACAGCAGAATCCCCTTGACAATCTTGATTTCTCAAGGGAAATGGGAGAACACTATACACCATCCAAGATATTCAAATATTGTCAAGGCCGAACACTGATGAATACTCTGAGGAGATGGCCTGTGAGGCGCCGCCTTTCAACTTTTCCTCCTTTGTATGGTGGTCAGTAACATGCGGGAGACTGCGGAGGGGGTCATTTTTTTAATTGTGAACTGATGTGCTTTTACTCAATTCGGGAACCTCACAAGCCAAATTTGTAGTATTTTGCACGAATTGCAAGAGATGTTTGAATGTCGACGGTTGAAGTGGAAGCTCGTATTGAGCTTGCTAGAGACTGATTTGCCAAGCCTTCGATAGCTCAGTTGGTAGAGCAGAGGACTGTAGTGGTAAAACAGACATCCTTAAGTCGCTGGTTCAAATCCAGATTGAAGTACTTTTGCCAAATGCACATTTTATTGAATACTTGGAAAGTAAAATGCTTGGAAAATAAAATAACAGACAATTTATAATTATATTATATTTCATCACTGAAAATAGATGCCTTTTGCTTTGAGGCTGTGGCCACGTTATTTTTCTGTCCAACACAAATCTTCATTGGTTTCCTGTCAGGTGTTTTGGATCCCCATCTCTTGCTATGAACTGGCAAAACAGCAGAATCCCCTTGACAATCTTGATTTCTCAAGGGAAATGAGAGAACACTATACACCATCCAAGATATTAAAATATTGTCAAGGCCCAACGCGGCTGAATACTCTGAGGAGATGGCCTGTGAGGTGCCGCCTTTCAACTTTTCCCCCTTAGTATGGTGGTCATTAACATGCGGGAGACTGCGCAGGGGGTCATTTTTTTAATTGGGAACTGATGTGCTTTTACTCAATTCGGGAACCTCACAAGCCAAATTTGTAGTATTTTGCACGAATTGCAAGAGATGTTTATAAGTCGACGGTTGAAGTGGAAGCTCGTATTGAGTTTGCTAGAGAATGATTTGCCAAGCCTTCGAAAGCTCAGTTGGTAGAGCGGAGGACTGTAGTGGTAAAACAGGCATCCTTAGGTCGCTGGTTCAAATCCAGCTCGAAGGACTTTTGCCAAATGCAAATTTTATTGAATACTTGGAAAGTAAAATACTTGGAAAGTAAAATAACAGACAATTTATAATTATATTATATTTCATCACTGAAAATAGATGCCTTTTGCTTTGAGGCTGTGGCCACGTTATGTTTCTGTCCAACACCAATCTTCATTGGTTTCCTGTGAGGTGTTTCGGATCCCCATCTCTTGCTATGAACTGGCAAAACAGCAGAATCCCCTTGACAATCTTGATTTCTCAAGGGAAATGAGAGAACAGTATACACCATCCAAGATATTAAAATATTGTCAAGGCCCAACACGGCTGAATACTCTGAGGAGATAGCCAGAAGGCGCGCCTTTCAACTTTTCCCCCTTAGTATGGTGGTCAGTAACATGCGGGAGACTGCGGAGGGGGTCATTTTTTTAATTGGGAACTGATGTGCTTTTACTCAATTCGGGAACCTCACAAGCCAAATTTGTACTATTTTACACGAATTGCAAGAGATGTTTACAAGTCGACGGTTGAAGTGGAAGCTCGTATTGAGTTTGCTAGAGAATGATTTGCCAAGCCTTCGATAGCTCGTCGCTGGTTCAAATCCGGCTCAAAGGACTTTTGCCAAATGCACATTTTATTGAATACTTGGAAAGTGAAATACTTGGAAAGTAAAATAACAGACAATTTATAATTATATTATATTTCATCACTGAAAATAGATGCCTTTTGCTTTGAGGCTGTGGCCACGTTACTTTTCTCTCCAACATGAATCTTCATTGGTTTCCTGTCAGGTGTTTTGGATCCCCATCTCTTGCTATGAACTGGCAAAACAGCAGAATCCCCTTGACAATCTTGATTTCTCAAGGGAAATGAGAGAACACTATACACCATCCAAGATATTAAAATATTGTCAAGGCCCAACACGGCTGAATACTCTGAGGAGATGGCCTGTGAGGCGAAGCCTTTCAACTTTTCCCCCTTAGTATGGTGGTCATTAACATGTGGGAGACTGCGGAGGGGGTCATTTTTTTAATTGGGAACTGATGTGCTTTTACTCAATTCGGGAACCTCACAAGCCAAATTTGTAGTATTTTGCACAAATTGCAAGAGATGTTTACAAGTCGACGGTTGAAGTGGAAGCTCGTATTGAGTTTGCTAGAGAATGATTTGCCAAGCCTTCGATAGCTCGTCGCTGGTTCAAATCCGGCTCAAAGGACTTTTGCCAAATGCACATTTTATTGAATACTTGGAAAGTAAAATACTTGGAAAGTAAAATAACAGACAATTTATAATTATATTATATTTCATCACTGAAAATAGATGCCTTTTGCTTTGAGGCTGTGGCCACGTTATTTTTCTGTCCGACACCAATCTTCGTTGGTTTCCTGTGAGGTATTTTGGATCCCCATCTCTTGCTATGAACTGACAAAACAGCAGAATCCCTTTGACAATCTTGATTTCTCAAGGGAAATGGGAGAACACTATACACCATCCAAGATATTAAAATATTGTCAAGGCCGAACACAGATGAATACTCTGAGGAGAGGGCCTGTGAGGCGCCGCCTTTCAACTTTTCCTCCTTAGTATGGTGGTCAGTAACATGCGGGAGACTGCGGAGGGGGTCATTTTTTTAATTGTGAACTGATGTGCTTTTACTCAATTCGGGAACCTCACAAGCCAAATTTGTAGTATTTTGCACGAATTGCAAGAGATGTTTGAATGTCGACGGTTGAAGTGGAAGCTCGTATTGAGCTTGCTAGAGACTGATTTGCCAAGCCTTCGATAGCTCAGTTGGTAGAGCGGAGGACTGTAGTGGTAAAACAGGCGTCCTTAGGTCTCTGGTTCAAATCCGTCTCGAAGGACTTTTGCCAAA